>NW_005842145.1:173540-225014 GCF_000455745.1 Alligator sinensis
CTCTAACAACAAACCACTTGCTAATGATGACAGAGTGTAATGAAAACCAGCCAGTCTCTTGGTTTCATTTAATGCACCAAAAAGGAGACAGTTTGTGAAACTAATAGTTAGTTACATAGGGTTACCATACATCCTGGTTTTCCCAGACATGTCCTCTTTTTGCATCCTCCCATCTCCATCTGGGTGGTTTTTTACAATATCCACAAATGTCCAGGATTTTGCTCTGCTCAGCTTTCACAGCGTTTGCCAGTTTGCCCCAGCAAGGAGCTGCTTGGGGCTGGGGAGAATGGGGGAAGACAACTGGAGACCAGGGCATCGCATGCCTCTGCATGTGCTCCAGCAAGTAAGTAACTGTGTGTCTATGTGTGGATTGGCATGCGAGGGGGGTGGGTGCAAAGGGTCGGAGGGTTCTTTGAGGGCAGCAGGGAGCTGTGTGGGCAGCAGGGCTGGGAAGGGCAGGGGGCTGCAGGTCAGGAGTGAGGGGTACTGGCAGAGTGGGGACTGGGCAGGAGCTGTGAGTCAGGAGTGAGGGGCAGTGACAGGGCTGGGAGGGCTGTGGCTTGGGAGTGATGGGCATCAGGGGGATGGGGGGCTGTGGTCAGGAGCGTGGGACACAGGCAGGGCCAGGGGGCTGCAGGTCCAGAGTGAGATGTATCAGCAGGGACAGGGAGGCTGTGGGTTGAGAGTAAGGGGCAGCAGCACGGCTGGGGGTGCTGTGACTTGGGAGTGAGGGGTAGGGGCAAGGCAGGGCATGGGTATATCACTGCGTCCCCACAGTCATATACCTCCCTCCCCCGCACAGGCGTCTTCTTTTTCGAAACTGGAAATATGGTAACCCTAGTTAATGTAAACTGAAATGAAATTCTACTTCACGTAGCACATAGTCAGCCCAGGGAATTCACTGCCAGAGCTTTACAAATACTATTTTTGGCTCGTTTCACAACTACTAATGCCTCAATAGTTTGTCTGCTCAGACTGCCACCGTGGATCAGTCCATTTCATCATGAAGTATGTCGCCCAGCCTTACATAGTTTCTATTGCAGGGGTGGGCAAAATACAGCCCGCAGGCCGTATTTGGCCCACCAACCGATTTTTTTCCTGCCCACTGGCCACTGCCAAGAGCCTGAGGAGGGAGGGCTGCGCCCCATGCTGCTCCATTCTGCCACAGCTGGGGCTGGGCTGGGTCACACAGCGCACAGACACCTCTGTCCCTCCTGCATCCATCCTCTCCTCTCCCCCACACTTCCCCAGCTTCCTGTTGGTGCTGCAGCTGCACAGTCCTGACACCACAGCTGCCGGCAGCTGGGCCTGCTTGGGACAGGATGCGATGCAGCATGCCAAGCAGACGTCCTGCCCACCTGCTGCGATGAGTTGCTGCTGCTGCAGTGCCACTAGGAGGTGAGTCTGTGGCAACCACAGGAGGAAGGGGGGGGGGGGGGGCGGACTTGGACTGGGGCAGCCACCCCCGACTTTTCCAGTGTGGCGTAGCAGCAATGGCTCATTGTGGCGGGTGGGCAGGATGGCTAGTCAGCATGCTGCATTGAGCCTTGTCCCGTGTGGGCTTAGCTTTTGGTGGCAGTGATGCCAGGACTGTGCAGTGCCAACAGGAAGCTGGGCGATGGGGGAAGGGAGGAGATGCCTGTGCACTGTGCAGCCTGGCCCCAGCTGCAGTGGAGTGGTGTTGTGTGGGCTACAGCCCTCCCTCTTTAGGCTCTCTGCAGGCTGGATAGGATCAATTGGAATCTCCCTGCCCGTTTCCACCCTTCATCCCACCCTCAACTCACCAAAACTCATTAAGTGGCCCTCCAGCCCAAATAACTGCAATCAGTATACTACTACCTTCTTTTAGAAGATAGCTAATCTTATGCCTCTTGGGAGACTGAAGTGGGAAACAGGAGTCAACTCCTTTGTAGGGCAGGATAGAGGACACAGACAAGCTCAACACAGCTGTTCAAAATCTGCATGCCCCAGGAAAATAAATTATTTGGATGTGCTGAGATGCAAAGTAAGAGAAAAATCTAACTAATCCTAACTTAGATTATTTAGAGAAAAGAGAGTGAATTTATGGTCTAATTTCAGTAGAAATATTCAGTAAAAATCAGTATTCATTAAGGAGATAGCCTGCCATATTTCCAGTTCCCCAAATGAAATGGTTATGGTGCTGCAATGTGACACTTAATCAAACTAGTGCATAATAAACTTTTCATTAGCTCCTCTATATTTGTTAATGGAATGATGTGTCAGTAAAACACCAGTCATTTTCTTTTAGGATGATCTGCAACATGTGTTTATCTACCTAAGCCAACAACATTAATAGAAATGCGAATGAGTGAACCTATATAATATGCAGCTGTTGACAGATTATAGTGCTGAGGAATGCCAAGGCATTTGCTCACATTTAACATCTGAAGTAGGAGATTGTTACTGATTTAGAGTTGTATTCGATTAATGCCTTGGCTGGGGTGCCCAACATAAGACAGAATTTGGTAGGGGGAGGGTTTGTTCATTTTTGTTTTTTAAATCTTGTCTTCTTTCAGAGTGGAAATAGAAGACGGCAGCTGCCTATAATCTGGTCAGCTATTTTAGCAGCTTTAAAAGCTTCATTTTTTTGGAAAGTAAGGGGTTTAAAAGCAGGAACTGCTTTTCATCTCAAACCCTGCTGTGGTCAATGACAAAATTTCCATTGATTTTAACAAAGCCAGGATTTCATTCCAAGACTTCAAAGCTTTTAGAACCATTTCCAAGCCACACTCCTTTCTTGGAAGAGAGCCAAGAAGTAGTGACTTCCATTCTGGTGGGATGTTGTAGAACACCAAAAAGAATTACCAAAACTGTATATTTTCTGCATTTCTATTAAATAACTCCTGGTTTCCTACACAAACTATTGTCCATACTCCTCACACGGTGTCTTGTTAACATTTAAAAAAGCGATCAGAAAATTGAAGTCAGAGCAGTAGACTGACCGCGTGCAATCAAGTCCATTTAGAACAGGAATACTGTATGATGAACACCAATCCAAACCCTATGATTTCTACAAAAGGCTCTGATAATCAGAAAAGTGATGGCTTCTGATGGACTGCCCACCTTAGTTTTGCTTAATAAGCATTGTTGGTAAGGAAGACATGTTAAGCCAACTACATACCAGCACTATAGCACACTCCTTTGTATTTAACAATGTTCTCATGCTGCAGGGATTTAAGGATTTCAATTTCCCTTTCAAAGTCTCGCAGGTGCTCTTCAGTGCTGTGCTGTAGCTTTTTCACAGCCACCACCTCTCCAGTGTTGTCTTGGAGTGGGTCATACCGGCACATCTCAACACTGCCAAAATTACCCTGGACAATAAAAGAAATATTTTAACTAAAAAAATCCCACAGTGCATCAGCTTTCCCATCCTCTGTAGGTACCTACATCAGGCTGAAGCAGGGTAAGATTTACAACCACAACATCTAACAGTGTGGGAAAGAGTGAGTGATATTACAAGGGATTGTTTTGGTGAAGGTCAAGGACATAGTCAGGTGAGGGGTTGGAAAACAGATGGTCAGACAGGAAGGAAAAAAAGCACACGAATTGCAAGGGTGAGAGAAAGAGACAGATACAGAGAGAGATAAGCTACTTTGCCAAATGATTCTTTCCCATAAGAAAAGGAACAGGACAGGGTAGGAAAAGATTAAAAAGGTCACTTTCTTCTCTGTGGCCTCTTGGTAATTTTCTCCTCTTCCTACCTTGTTACTGTATTTTTTTACTTTGTATCAATAGACCAAGCCTCTTGTTTTTTTCTTTTTAAATCTCTCCTGCTCACAGTCCTCCTTGTTTTTTGGTCGTCTTTGTGTCTCATCTCTCTAATCTGTTCTCCTCCTGCTGACAGTATACATTTTCTTTGCTTGTCTCCTTGTTGCCTACCACTGTCTTCTCCTTTCCCCTTCTCTCACACTAATTCTTCACAGAACTATCCCTGCCTCACTCGTTTACTCTACCTTTCTCTTCCTAGAAACAGACTCTTTCGCCAGAATTTCTCTGCAAGCCATCTGCAAATGCATCTGCAAATGCTGGCAATGTTGGTGAAGTAAGTTTGCAATGTGGCTGCAGTGTGTCATTTATACTATGCTTGGATTCATAAGTCTCTGATTCTATGTGGTCAGCAAGTCAATTGGTGACAAAAATAACGAGGAATGGTCCTTAAAAAGCAAGTGCATTTAGTTGGACTTTTGGCAGTTATACCACATCATTTAGCTAACAGTGCTTTCAGGCAGGCAGTCTGCAGGAATTTGCTACATGTTTAGCCCAACATAGGTTCCACAAACTTCCAGGGCCTGCTATTGATAAAGACATGGTTGTATATAAAAAACACATGCACAAGGCTGCCTTATTCAAAATCTATTTAGATACAAAAACATATTTAAGAGAGCTAATTAAAAATTAAAAATTAATCCTAACTATAAAAAATAAAAACAAATACAAAAAAGATCTCTCTCGGTATTTACAACACATTTATGAAATTTAAGTCCTCAGGACCACTATGGCAGGTGTAAATCAGGGCTCCATTCCAGAACTCTACTCTGATCTGTTCAATGACACCATATCCAGTGTTTGACCAACAATTAAGGAAGGAATGTGGTCATTATGCTTGTGCCTGACTTGAACTGCAATTACACAACCTGTTTCAATAGCAAAGATTCAAAGAAAATGTATGACAGGTCAGCAGGGGAAAAATGAAAAGTGATTTCCTTCCAGCCAATTAAAGAAGTTCAAAACTTCCTACCTTGCCAAGTTGTTGTAAGAACTTAAGGTGTCTTTCTTCAAATTGTGTTGGGTCACGGTCTTGAAAAGCCTCAGAGAATCCAAGAGCACCAATTCTCATGTTTGGCAACATGTCACTTTCTGTCAGTAGCTCATAATCTAGGCAAAAAGCCCCAAGAGAATGATGAAAGGGCAACCACTATTACAATGTTATTATTCTTCCCATCTCCAGGCCTACTCTGAATACTGTAAAATGTCAGAAGTTTCTTTAATGCTCAGTTTCCATGTGCTACTTTGGTGCATAAACAATGGGATATTAAATCAGGAAATCAGAGTGACACTCTGGATTGTGCTGATCTCCAAAATTGACTTCTCTCAACAAATGACTGAGGACAAGCCTTGATTAAGTACTTCCCTTTATGTGTTTTTGCAGAATAATCCTTGCTCTTTTAAAACAGCTTTTGCCACAGAGGGAAAAATTCAAAATCTAGAAAGGTATAACCAAATCTAGGATTAAATCTGGGGGGAAAGCAGAAAGTTTTATATTATTTATCCCATTATTGGGAGAAAGTACAAAGACAACTGGTATAATGTACTTCACTAAGACGGCAGGACTACAGTAAAACATCACTGCCTTTATTATTTATAGCATGGGAATGCTCTCAGGCCCAGTCAGACACCAAGATTTAGTATAGCGCTGAGCAGACATTATAGGACCACATAACAAAAAAGACCGTTGTTGCTGATGTAGTCCATTCCCTTTCCTTCACAAGCTTACCTGGAGTAAACAAACTGTTAAGATCTCGTATTATGGCCCTGAATGAAGGCCTGAAGTCTGGCTCATAATCCATACAGTTGTTTATAAGATTTGCGAGTTCTGTCCAGTTTGGTGCAGGAAGCTGGTGCCTATCTTCATAAAACTGAAGTTTCTAGGATAAAAGAAATAAAAGATGTCTTAGCATTTAACACCTTCCTCTTTATAACAAATGTAATGTATATGGCAGAGCAGGCATTTCTGGGTTAAAAGAATGACGTCTTTCCATTGCACAGGTAATTTTATGAAGTCTGTTTGGGATGGAGCCATTAAAAAAGCTTTGTCTACTTCCTCTAGTTATAAACACCTCCTCCTGGTTAAGGGAGAGTGTGAGTGAGTCGGAGGAGGCTTGTTTCTTAGAACCCTTCCTCTATCCCAAGGCTCTTCTGGGAACCTGTTACATTATGAGCTGGCTAATTGAACTAGAGGAAGACTGCATAGCAACAAAGATGAGATCAGGCTCTTTGTGAAGGGAACATGTAAAATTGTTAAAAGCATCTAAAAGGGCTGGGTTTGTATTTAAGAGACTCTCATGTCAGCCTCCAAAGGAGGGGTGTGAGGTGGATTAAATGTCTCTGCATATACACACACACATTTTTTTGGAAGAAAAGATCACGGGACAATTTTAATGCCGTGTTCTATTTTTGTGATACAGGTAGAAGTCCTCCTGCAAAGCACAATTTGGACCTTGGAGTACCTGAAAGACCTCAAACTTGACAGCATTAAAACACTCAATTTAAGGGAGATCAGAATATATAATAAGCAAAGACCAAACTGAGACTTAGGAATGTTTTGCTGATGTAGAAGTCCTGGCATACTCCTTGGCAAAGGGCACCCACACTGGATTCAGCTATACCAGCAAAGCTGCCCTTGTTTGGCAGTGCTGAAATACCACCATTCCCAAAAGCAACAGATGCAATGCCAGTAAGGGTGTAGGTTTGCCAATATAACTGTACCTACACTAGGGGCTACTGTGTTACAACTACAGTGGTCACAGATTACATCACTTCTTGTCCAACATGTACCTATGCTGGCAGAAGTCAGTTGATCTGGCCAAGGAAATATGATGGTCACAAATACAGTAACAATAAATTAGTCCCCTGTGTCAATACTTACTCTTGGGGAATCTAGTGCACCAAGAGGCTTGTCTCCCCCACTGCAGATTTCCCACAAAGTGGTACCAAAACTCCACTTGTCTGTTGCCAGGCTTAGCTGTTTGGGATTCTCAATGCATTCTGGTGGAACCCAAGGTATTCTTTCGAGAAGAACTGTGTAATCATGGATACACAACAGTGTCAGGAATAATGATGTGGTGCCTACTTTCAGCTGCAAGTTATTTAAAAAAATTACACTGGACTTAGCAAAATGTCTATTTTTGCAATAAAATACTTCAGGTAGCCTCAAATGGGAAGTTCAAAATGGCAGCACCTGTTACATTCTAATTATTACCCATGGACAAGCCAGGAACAGTATAAATGTAGCAAAACAGCTCCAACATTAACAATGAATGAAGCAGTGTTAAAAGTTGGGAGTGGTTTTCTTACATTTATCTCATTCCCTGCTTGTCCAATCAGAATGTATCTGCTGCCATTCTTTTGACATGCACCCCTTTTACAATGGCTCCAAAAGCATGTGTGTGCTCGGATAGTTTTGTTATTCTGAACAACAGCAGGACATGTGCCATATGACAGCATGGACAAAGCCCATCACTTGGTGAAAGTGTTTCACTTAAAACATACACTAATCTTTGTTAAAGTATCAGTGTTTCCAATGCACCACCTTAAATTGTTTGTTTCTCTCATGGATTATTTTAAAAAAACATTTGCACACATAAAAACAACACAACACATTTTTTATTATTTTGTTTTTGGTAGCCATTTGTTCACACAGAGGATACAGTTGTAACCACTGTCTATCAGGGTGGTTAGGGACTCTGAAGAAAAGATGGAGGAGCTTAATTTAATAAAATAGAGAGGAGAAAGGAACAACAATACTAATATTTTTTTCAATGCTACAAACAATAGCCAAGAAAGCTGACTCAAAGACTTACTGTCTTTTGGCAAAACCGTAATGCTGATGCCAGGATCACTAAGTTTAATAAATGGGAGATTTCCAGATTTCCTATCTTCCTCTCTGATAAGCAAGATATTTTTTGCACATACATTCCCATGAACCAGGCCTTTATCTTCCTGATAAAGACAAACACATTTTTATGTATACAAACATGCATAAGTACCACTTAAAGAGACATTTTACACCAGCTTATACTGTAAAACCATAAAAACATCAAGGAAAAGGTTTAGCTAATAAATTTCACCTTACAGAAACAAATGGAGACCACAACATTATTTATTGCTGGAGTGGCCAGAAAATTCAAATCATGCCAATTACCTACCTAAGTTCTGAATCTGGTAATCTTTTATATGCATGGTATGGTTACATGGATACCAAATAAGGCCCTGATTCCAAAATGTGTCATATGTGAGCAGAGCTGTCCCTAGGGGTGTGGGGGCCCAGGGTGTTGATCAGCAAAGGGTGGGGGGGTATGAGCAGCCAAAGTGGCCACAGCTGGGGGAGAGGGGGGAGGAGGGAGGAGCAGCCAGAGCCGGCAGCGCTTGGTAGCAGCAGCGCATGGTGGCCGTGGCAGGGCCTATATTTGACTGTCCCCCCAAAGCTCAGGGCCTAGTATAGTTGCTCTGAATCGCCCCCCCTTAGGGATGGCCCTGTATGTGGGTGGACCTTTGTGCTCATAAAGGGCCCTGGTGAAGTTAAACAGGCTCTGCACAAGCACTTGCTGGGTCAGAACTAGTTTCTAATGCAGTGAAGCAGTACGTCTTCTGTAGTATGTAAGCAATTTGGACAAAGCAGTAGGTTTTTAACTAGGGTTAATAACTAATGCTATCACAGGATAATTTATAGTGAGCATAGCAAGCAGAAAAGGCAGAATACAGGCAAGATACCTGAAAACGTGGGTTTAAGGTGAGGATTCTTAGGTGGAAAAAAGGGACTATGTGGCAAATACAAGGGAAGAGAAAATACCATCGGTTCATGAGGCAGCATGACAGAAGGAACAAAGTCCACAGTATCAGGGAGGGGAAGGATATTGCGTGGCAAGAGGTTCAGAAGTATGTAGGGAGAAACCAAGAGAGAAATAAAGCAGTATGAGAAAAGATTAACAAGGGACCAAACCCCATACACTGCTGAAAGAGAGAATGACAAAATGAAATTTGCTTTTTTAATGTACAAGGGTTGGGAGCTCTTAGCTGATGCACTGATTTCTGTGACTGAAATGCATGCATCTAAAAGCAGAAATTAGTCGAGAAATTCACAAATGACTAACTTAAAATGAAACTAACCTTCTGTTTTCAAAATCCCTCCTGACTTCAATGGGAATCATAAATCTGCCCTTAATATGCTTGGAAGCACGTAAGTTTGATCATCAGGAGAAAACAAACACAAAGTACTTACTAGAAAATGCATGGCCAATGCCAACTGTTTAGCTACTTCCAGTTTCCACAAGATGTTAATAGAATTTTTGTTCTTTTTCAAATATGTGTCCAAAGATCCAAATTTTACATACTCCTGTACCAGGATATCTGAGATTTTAAAAAGAAAAGCAAAATCAAAATTCCAAGCCAGAATATTTATTTGGTAATTATCTTTCCAGTTCTTTCATTGTAGCTAAGTACAGTTTTGAGATTTAATTCAATGTCATATCATATTAAAATGCCACGGGACTTCTATATTCTGCATTTTCAGTTCATTGCATAACTATTTAGTTGCTTTCCTTATGCCAACATGAAAATACTTCTAGTTAAGATTTCTAATAGTCTATTCTTTTTGATCAAATAAGCAACTACTAAGGTGAAGGTCCAACTTATTTTGAATATGCCTTCCCTTCACCCAAAAGTGACAATGTAATAAATAATAGTGTTTTCAGTAGTATCAGTATCACATTAATAAAACCAATATTACTGTTTCAAATAATTACTTTCTAATGTGGCTGCAATCTTTATTATTATTCTGTTTGTAAACAAACCTTTCGTTCTTCTGAAATAAAATGCTGTTGATTCTCTTAATGACTCATCACACCCTTGTTGAAACAGCTGTTCCCCTTTGAAAATAGAAGCTGATAACAGCTTGGCTTGTAGAGGTCCAGGAAGGCCCGAGTATTAATATGGGGACATGCCTTAACAACCTTCCAGTCAAGGACACAGGAAACAAAAAGACTGTTTTTAAATGTAGATAAGCAACACAGCTACATGGATGCTATCTCCATGTTTCCATTAAAAATAATTAATTTCTTGCAAGTGAACCCTGAATTCATGCTTTCCATTGTAAATGGATAATATAGTAATGTTCTTCATCTGGCGTTCAAGCACACTAAAAACCATTGGAATTACTGTGTGTTGCTTATCTTATAGGCACTTAGCAAGAAAAACAACCACCACAAATCCTGGATCACAGCTTAGCTTTCCAGAGATCATTTGGCATTTTTACTATTTTTAACAGTTTTATTCAAATTACACCAGAGCTATCAGAATTATATCAGTAAGTTAGTTGCTAACATAAGAGATTGGCTCCTTTTCAGTAGATTAGGCCATGGGAAGACATGCATATGGAGTGTTTCAAATTCCACTCTAATTTGGAACACTTCAAAGTGAGAGCATTTCAGTGATGTAAAGGTGAGCAGCTATCCCCAGGACTCACCCTTTGTCCTTGCCAGAGCAATTCAAAACTACCACAGTGGCATGCAGCAGTGCTGTTCTCTCCAGGCAGAAGGTATGAGAAGCAGCTGCTCAGTCCTCCAGCATCCCCCACAATGCTCTGCTTCCCCTCTCCCCTGTGGGAGAAGAGGGACAGTACCAAGCAAAGCACTGTTGCATACCAGAGGACTAAACAAGACCCACCCACCTCTCCTGTTTCAAGAAGTGCTTCAAAGATGTTCCTCATGATTTGAAGATCATTTCTGAAGCACTTCATTATCTGTATGCTTGCTGTTTGGAACACTTCAAGCAGGATATCTGTCTATTGCCTGTCGAAGTTATATACATGAATCATTTGCATGTAATAGAAGATGGATTATAAATTAAGCAAAAAATAATTACTGAATTTATAAACATGCTAACTTAAGATGCAATTCTCCAATGATGTAATACAGCAAAGTATTCAACCAGTAAGCTGTGTGAGATCATGCTGCCTTGTAGAAACATGGAAATCAAGGAGAAATAGCAAATACAGAGGAATGTAAAAACTGGAACGAACAGTGTCAGAATAGAATTGGGGGAGGGGAAGGGGACGAAAAAAAAATTAACAAAACCTCAAAAGCTAGGTGTTCTCAACTGGGCAGTCACAGTACTGCCCTTCCATCCTGCTAAATAGGAAAGGGAATCTGCACCTGGGCAAACTAAGTTAGATTGGGTGGCCATTTTTAACCCAGTCTAACCTCTTACTAACCCCTGCCACCCAAATGTCTGCACTTAACCAATTTGTTTCTCTTGATAAAAATTCTGGTCAGTGGCAGAGCAAGCTTGTAAGGCCACTCCCAGGTTCTTTCTTTATTAGTCAGAGGACATAAGTAGTGGTGTTGTTGTAGCAGAGATGATCCAAGGAATATAGAAGCAGCAAGATTTGTTAGGTAACAAATCTATTACCAGTCATATAGCTGTGAGAGATGTTGGACAAGCTTTTGAACACAAAACGACCTCGGGATGGGCATTTAGCACTCAATAACTTGTCCAACATCTCTCCTACCTATGTAATTGGTCCAGTAAAAGGTACTGCCAGTGGAAATACAAGGACATGTACATCTTATAATGAAAGATAGATAGAATTTAGGACCCAGAACAATTTGTTGGCAAAACATTTGCAAATACCCTTTAACTGAATTCAGGGCATGTCAAACAGCGAGTTTGTCCCTGCATTAAGCCAATGATAAAAACAAAAAAGAAATGTTAACACTTTTACACAGTTATTCTAGAATGTGTTATCTGTTACAAACAGGGAATCTAGAAAGAAAGAGTACACTAAAATAATTTGGAAATCTCTAAGAAAACTAGATATGGAAAATAAATTTATTTAACAAAAAAGTGGTACTTATGCCTATGGTAAAAGAAATGCAAAAAAAACCATGATTCTAAGAAAAAAGGATTTCCTAAAATAAAATATATTAAGACAAATTTGAAAAAAATTAGATGGTTAGCTCAAATAAAAGCCCGGTGCTATCTATAAATACAATCCTACCTAAAAGTTTGAAGTTGCTTAGCAATAATTACAATACTAAAGGCTGAACTAAAGATATTCTACATTTTACCATAGTTTATACTATTTTATTTATTTATTTTTAAATGATGGGCTCCTGTATTTTCAGAATTGGTTGCCTAAGCTGCACCTTCCAAAACTGCCCACAATATTTAGCACTTGGTCAAGCAAAAGAATATTAGAGTAAGTATTTTTGTGCAGGGCAAACACCAATTTCCTTGAGCAATCAAGCATTTATACTCACAATTAATCATCAGGCACATGCAAAATTTACAGAATTTCAGTCTGGTTTCAGATTATTTGGAAAATTGACTCTCAAAAGGCTCTGGCCATAAACTACACATATGCCAACGAATCATCTGCAAAAGCTACAGTGTACATTCCCATAATCCATGCGAGTTTTCCCATAGTGTTTCCTGGTATCACTTTATTACTTCAATTCCTGCTTGGTTCATCAGTTTTAAGATGGAACAATGATTATTAGTGGTGCACCAATAAAGATTTTCTTGGTCGATACTGATAGCTGATTATTAAGCAGCTATATTGGCTGATACCGATCTGATAACTGATTGGATAGGAATGCAGCCAGGTAGCTTAGAGAGTAGTGTCCTGCCAGTAAGTCTGTGGTGGGGGGAAGGGGAGGGAAGGATTGGGGGGCCAGATCAAGGCCCCCACAGTAAGGAAACGAGGGAGTGGGGCAGGGGCTGGGGTAGGTGCTGCCCAGCCAGGGCAGTGAATGGGACCCTGGGGCCGGAGCCAAAGGCGGCTTGTCAAAGGGGGCACAAGGGGGTAGGGAAGGGGGCGGCTCCTTACTACTGTGAGCATCACTGGGGGAGACATGGGACCATGTGTCCCCCGAGATTTGTGTGCGGGACAGAGGCGGGCTGCCTGCTGCGGGCTACAGCTGGGCTGGGGCTGGGCGGCAGTGGTGGGAAGGGTAGTTACAATGGGGCTAGGGTGAATTTTGGGGTGGCTATAGCCCCCCAAGTACCCCCTTAGCACCACCCCTGCTCAGGGCACTCTGCTCTGCTGTCTTTCCCTTGGGAGCCCTGCACTGGCCATGTGCCCCCTGCCCACTCAACAGCATGCAGCTCCTGTGGGAAAGGCAGCAGAGTGGAGTGCCCCGAGCGGCCTCCCCCCCGCCCCTGTAGCCATACCTCTGAGCACTGCTGCCTGCCCCATGCAGCTGAGTATGCCCTGCTCCCACCCACTCCAAGCCCAGCCCTGCCCCAGCACCCCCTGCCAGGAAGAGGCTGGCACTGCCCCTGGCCCCGAACCTGCAGCAGGCAGCCTACCTCCGCCCCACACACACAAATCTGGAGGAGACATGCCCCCCATGCCTCCCCTGGGGGTGCACGCAGTGGTGAGGAGTAGCCCCCTGCAACCCCCACAACCCCTGGACGAGCTGCCCATGGCTCCGTCCCACACATTCTCAGTCCTGGCTGAGCAGCACCTGCCCCTGCCCCAATCCCTCCCTCCCCATGCGGGGCCTCAATCTGTCCCCCCCATACTCCCTCCCCCATGCCCCCTCTCCCCACAGACTTACTGCCAGGATGCTGCTCTCCAAGTTGCGTAGCTGCATTCCTGTCTGTGTGCACGTGGCATTTATCCGTGACCTTACTGGCTACACCAGCCAAAAAAACCCGATAGCTGATAATGTTGTGTTTCCTTTTATCAGTGCTGATCCGATATATGACTGATATATCGGTGCACCTCTAATGATTATGCAAATAAACTTGAGAGCAGGTTTCTAAAGTGACAAAAACAAACTACCAAATAAAAGTTGTGTGAAATTAAGTCATATAATTATTGCTGTTACTTACTCTCCTCTCCACAGACACAGACTCCATAATTTAGTACCAGGTGCTTGTAAGAAAGCTGGCTCATCATGCTTGCTGCCTCAAAGAAAGACTGCAATGGAAGAGTATAGAGCATAATAATCAGAGGAGATGATGCAAATAATAAGCTATTTTTAATTAAACCTCTGAAAGCAATCTACATTTTTCAAACAACTTCAATTCTTAAGCACCAAGCAAGGTGCCAGTATAAGAGGCTGTGTTGCTGTTTGTTTGCACACTTTATTTTAATAATTGCTTTACGCACACTGTTGGGCAACCCATGTATATCATATAATTTATTGGTGATGGGGAAAAAACCTGATGTGTGGAGAAAGAAGCTTTACACATACAGAAAATAAGTGGTGCTCATATAGAATTTCTTCTAACCGCTGGTGTACATCTGAACTTTGGAAAGAGGGCAAGGCCAATAAATGGAAAGTGGTTAACTGGTAAAAAGTTTTGGTGTACAGTATTTCATTTCATTTGAATGTAATAGATTGGGTTTAGATTTCCTTTTAGATCCAAACTCTCTACTTTGTGCTGCTCAGGAAATGAAAGGGGCTAGATGCTGGCTATATGTGGGCAATTGAAAATTCCCCCAGTCATAGGTGATGCGGAGGGGGAGCACATGACCCACCTGAGATTGGCCCTCGCTGGCTGGGGACTGGGGGGGGGGTGATGGCCAGTGCCTCCCTGAAATTGTGGGGGCACTGAGAGAAGCGGCAGTGGCACTTCTGCCAGCGGTGGAGATTAGCCACTGGGGGATGGCCCCCTGTCGGTGATCGGCCACTGGTGCCCCCTCCAGTATCAGGAGGCATGAGTTGCCCATGCCCCGAGTACAGCAGAACAGGGGGGGGAGAGGGAGGGGGATTTTAAGTTCTCAACTGATGTACAGCCTCACAGCCTCTCCCACCAACCCATCTGAACCACAAGCACAGGGTGCCAGAGGCAAAAGTGGACATGACTAAAGCATTTCACTCTGGTAACATTTGGATGGTAGATGGTCACTTAGGCTGCCTATACACATGCTCAAAGACAGGGGCATGTTAATTAGAGCCATTCCCAAGCAGCTGCAATAATTAAAATGCTGCAGCATCACATGTATTAAGCTCCCAGAGACTTAAAAATGGCCGCAGGTTTAGTTAAAGTGCTCCATGGCCATTTTAAGCATTTTAAAGTACTCCATGACCGTATTAAGCAGGGGCTTAATACACATGATGCTGCAACCATGCTGCTGTGTACTTATTAAAATGCAGAGCAGGCTCAATTAATCGAGTCTCCTCTAATTAGAATGCGAAGAAACACATATATAGGCACCCTTAGGGACCACTGTTCATTGACAAGGGTTACAGCAGTCCTAGGCCACAGCTTATGTGGGAGATGTGCACAGCAGACATTATTAGGGAACCATGACCGATTCCTTAATGTCCACCCAGCTCTCCAGGTGTAGGAAACAATCTGCTCTTTGATTACATATAGCACTCCTCCAGGTTATTCATTGTTACAGACAATGGTAATAGTTTTTAGGTAACAACCAATAAACATGTTAATACTATACTCAAGAAACATACCAACCTCAGAGTAGTTTCTATGCAGCTTATCTAGCACTTTTAAAAGGACTTCAGTTTGATGGAGCTGGCCATAATCTCCCACTTCTTTTCTTATACCTTTGGATACCTTAGTAAAAGTGCCTTGCCCAAGACTCTCTTCCTAAAAGACAAAAAAAATAGGCTGACCACAAGAAAGGAGCAGTCAGACAGACTTCAGACATCTGTCAGTTCTGGAACTCATTTAACAAAGTTCTCCATAAAGCATGTGAAAACCTTTAGAGCTAATGCAATCCGGTTCAAGAGTCAGACTAACAGAAGCAAGAAATACCTAGGTTACCCTAAAGCTTTGTTTTAATGAAGATTTATACTAAGACTCTTCTTGGCTATCTGGGAACATTAGAGATGGACTGCTATGAGAAGCAGAAGAGGAGGTGTGGTGTGTGGGCATCTTTAGGAGTACAGAGAAAAAAACATTTTTAAAACAAAAACTTTTTTATTAAGGAAAAACATGTTAAAATATTTTTCTTAAAATGTAACCAAAGGAAATAGCAAAATATCTTGCTACAAACAGGAACCAGATTTTAATAACTCTACAAACACCCATATATCTACAGAACTTACAAATATCAAATCCTCATTACGGATTTTGTGAAAGACCATTTGGTTGGCATTATTGTGTCTCTGTAGTGTGGGTGACGTAGGTACAGAGACACCATTGCTCCTGAAGACTAGAAGATTAGATTTATCTGGAAAAGAAAAAGAAAGATGACATCTCATTAAAGACTTAAACTGCAATGTTATTTCAGCAGAATTATTAATAAGTAAAGATATTATTCTACTCTGATTAAAACACCACACCAGAGGGACAGAGCAATTTATTTAAAAATTCAATGGTTCATTAAACAAATGTCAAATCTGGATCTTTCTGGCTAGAGATAATATTTTGGTTCCATCTCTTTTCTCTTGATTATATGTTTCTCAAGCACTCTTACTTTTGACCAATACAGCATTATAGTTCTGAAAATATTGCACATCACTTTTCATGTATCTTAACTTTTGCTGTGTTTGCAGGAATACTTAAGGCATGTTAAAAAAGCACATAGATGACTCATCTTTTGCATTCCACAGCCTTCTTAACAAGGATGTTATTTAATACTTTTTTCTAAAAGCTCCTCTGGAACTTAATATAATCTTGCTACCAGCTGCAGGCCTTGACTACTTTATATCTAACAAGCCTATTGCCATTACCTCCTTAGGCAATTTTGGGAAGAGACTCTAAGTGAAGTCCTACTAGTGATGTAACTGGGGTGGAACTGGGCATGCACAGATGCAGTTGTAATGTATATGAGAGAAAGAGAGAAACATTATCTTTTAAATACATTAATGAATGTGTTTTGATGCATGATGTGTAATTTTTGAGTGAGAATTGCTAAATCATCATAATTATTTCTTTACTGTAGGAGGGCTGGACTCGATGATCGGGGGCTGGACTTGATGATCTTCTGAGGTCCCTTCCAGCCCTAATGTCTATGAAATTTAACAGGTCTTTCATAATGAAGATGTGAAGAAAAGTACCAACACAAAAATGCGGCTGATCACTGCCAAGAATACTGAAAAATCTTAATGATTAAGGCGATTAAATGGCCGTCACTATTTACCTCTGAATTCCAAAACCAAGGAATCTAAAGATAATTAGACATATTTGTGTTGATAAGTAAGGGTTACAAATCTTACCTTTTGGTTTTGGAGGGCAGCATCTGGTAAACTGGAAAATGATAGAGTCTAAACGCACTGTTTCGGTCTGATAGCAGTTCAACAGATCCTTAAGATTACTGAAACTTCTCTGCGTTCCACTTAGGTTATACTCCCCAATCTCATTTTTTGTAATTAAGCAGTGCTTACAATCAGTGATACCGTCTCGCTACATAGTTTTTTATTTAAAAAAGAAAAAAAAACCCATTTATTATTTACATTTCTAAACAAAAAACAGTCAAATAACTAAAGAGGAAATTCTTAAGTGATGCATTACTGTTGTTTGATATTTCAATCCTAATATCTAGTAAAAAAAGATGATTCTATGTTAATAAGACTAATGGAAGGCTCTGGAAGTAGCAGTTAGCATTTTACCATTAGCAATGGAGGACACAATCCAAAGATTATAAAAAATGAAGACAGTATTTCATTGCAACAAAAGTCTTTATGTGAAAATGTAATGATACTAGAAGTTCCAGATCTGAATGTTGAAGAGAAGACATCAAGGAAAATATGTTTTTTTTGGTGTTCCTTGAAGCACATGAGATTCTTCTGACAGACACCTTATGAAGATCCATGCTAGATTCCTATTTTGTTGTCTACAGTTCTGTTGTAGGTCAGACCTGATACAGTCTTAACACATGACAAATATCTCTAAAACAAATTTTGAAAAGGTCATTGGAAATTTTTATACTCTAATTGCTCCCTAAATTATCATGTGCTCTATCATTATAGTGATATTTGGTATTCCTTGGAAGAATGTTTTCCATATCAGAAACCCTCAGATTGCTCAAAAATATTTAGAGCAAGAAATTACACAAATCTGCTATTAAACATGGATGAACAAATCAGACAAAAAGTTCTAATATTCAGTTTTCCCTGGTAAAAAAGAAACAAAATTTCCTCAGTGAATGAGCTATGTGATTCTAGAAGACATTTGTTTCCTTGTTGGTTATGTTTTTCCAATTTAGCAAAGATGCCTATATGTCTGATTAAGCAAATCCTAAAAAAGCTCGGGTTTTTTGGGGGTTTTTTTGGTTCTCCATCTACACACTGACATTATACGTTGCCTTAAAAGACAAAGACAATACTGAGGGTATTTTTTAGAAAAGTAACGAGATACTGATTTCAAGACTGAAAAGCTCTATTAATTTTTCATATACACAAAAAAAAGCCATTTAATTATATAGCAATATAATGCACATTAAATAAATGTTACGAACAGCAATATCAGCAACAGATGAGAATTAATATCTAGTTCATGTATGTGTCTAAAAGGAACAAACACCAATTTACTGTCTGTAAATGAAAACACCGTTATACAGTGGTCCTTTCTAACAGAGAATTATTTTTATGGCTTTTATAGCAATATAGGCTGAGTTAATGTTAATATCTGGTGCGGTAAACTAACCTCTACAGCAAAGGTAAGGAAGTATTTCTTAAAATCTTTAGGACTGCAACGAAGAACATAGAGGCCAGTCTGATTGCCCGCTTTCTTCAGTTTATTGATTGCAAAGTCCATGCTATAGTAAAAAAAGAAATGTTTGTTACTGAACAACTTGAGAAAGAAAGAACAGCAGAGTTTTTCACTAATGACTGCTATTATAAGATAACTAGCACATTGTTGACAAGCTCAAGATATTTAATAGAAGGATTAATTCAATGCCTATGTACAATGATGCTTGCTTTTTAAAACTGCAAGGTTTTTTGCTTATTCTTAATCTACTTCTTTCACCTGCTATTTTTTAACACAAGGATACATACTTACATGAGGAGGAGTTCTACTGAAGGTTGTTATGATAGTAAAGTCATGTTTTATCAGAAGTCTTATAGCCTAAAGAAAATTTAATTTCTCATGGCTGGTGAATTTTTAATTCCTATCAGAAAAGGGTAAAGTTTCATCCAAACAACTTCATGACATGCTAAAATCACTTTCATGCAAGCAAGGTGACAAACTTAGGGAAGGGGCTCACAGGAGAAAGAAAACTGGATAGTAAAAAAAAAAAAAAAAAAAAAAAAGTCCTGAATCATCCATCATTTCAAACTGTGAAATCAAACAACCATGAAACTTCTTGCTATGCATTCTCTGGCGGTTCATCTCTGGTTCCAGAGGTTATGAATGAAATGGCTTGAGAGGGTCTAGGCTTAGCACATAATCTTAAATCAAATTTAACAGCTGACTACTCTTTTTTACTTATCGGCCACAAGGAGAGAGAGGAGCTTTATTTATTAGCATTGGTGTTGCCTAATCTCTTCTGACCAAATCTCTGTTATTCCTGCTTTTCCCCAAAATATTATTGGAAAATTCCCAGAGTTATGGTTTAAGTGACAAGATACTAATTTTGTGCAATTTATCCCTGTATGCTATGTATACTGGCTTGTTCAAATGATGGGAAAAAAATCCAATTCACTTGTGATATGTAGAATCATAGAATATTAGGGTTAAGAGGGACCTTAGGAGGTCATTTACTCCAACCCACTGCTCAAACCAGAACCACCCCCAACTAGATCATCCCAGCCAAGGCTTTGTCAAGCTAAGCCTTAAAAACCTCCAAGGATGGAGATTCCACCACTTCTTTAGGTAACCCGTTCCAGTGCTTCACCATCCTCCTAGTGAGAAAGGTTTTCCTAATAACTAACCTAAACTTCCCTTGCTACAACTTGAAACAATTGCTCCTTGTTCTGTCATCAGCCACCACTAAGAACAGTCTTGCTCCATCCTCTTTGCAACCACCCTTCAGGTAGTTAAAGGCTGCTATCAAATCCCACCTCAGTCTTCTCTTCTGAAGACTAAATAAGCCCAGGTCCCTCAGCTCTTCCTCATAACTCATGTGTCCTACCCCCCTCACCATTTGTGTTACCCTCTGCTACACTCTCAATTTGTCTACATCCTTTCTATAGTGGGAGGCCCAAAACTGGACATAGTACTCCAGGCGTGGCCTCACCAGGGCAGAATAGAGGGGAATAATTACTTCCCTCGATCTGCTGGCAATGCTTCTACTAACGCAGCCCGATAAGCTGCTAACCTTCTTGGCAACAAGGGTGAACTGTTGACTCATATCCAGCTTATTGTCAACTGTAACCCCCAGGTCCTTTTCTGCAGAGCTGCTGCTTAGCCAGTTAGTCCCAAAACTGTAGTGGTGCATGGTGTTCCATCCTAAGTGTAGAACTTTGAACTTGCCCTTGCTGAACATCATAAGGTTTCTTTTGACCCAATCCTGCTATTTGTCTAGGTCACTGAATCCTAGCCCTACCCTCCAGCACACCTACTACAACCCCCAGCTTGGTGTCATCCATGAACTTGCTGAGGGTGCATTCCATCCCCTCTTCCAGATTGTTAATGAAGATATTGAACGAAAGTAGCCCCAGGACTGACCTCTGCAGTACTCCATTTGATACTGGCTGCCTACTAGGCATCGAGTCATTGAATGATCACTCCCTGTTGAGCGGAACAATCCAGCCAGCTTGCTATCCACCTTATAGTCCATTCATCCAACCTATACTTCCTTAACTTGTTTGGAATAATGCTATGGGAGACCGTATCAAAAGGCTTACTAAAGACAAGGTATATCACATCCACTGCTTTCCCTGCATCCACAGTCAGTCATCTCATCATAGGAGGCAATGGGGCTGGTCAGGCATGACTTGCCATCAGTGAATCCATGCTGACTGTTCCTAAGCACCTTCTCCTCCAAGTGCTTAGAAATGGATTCCTTGAGGACTTGCTCCATCATTTTTCCATGTAAATACTCACTTTATTCTCCCTACTTAACTTCAGGAATCATATAATCTGAATTCACAATATCGGTAATGGTACTATATGAAATATTAAAATCAAGAAACACCAAATTGCTTCTCCAAAGAACTGAAGAAAGTGAGCAGGCAACATCTGTACAAAAAGCAGTTAATGGGTTAGCAATTTCTTGTTTTTCTGCTCAATTATTGAAGATAGTAGCATTTGAATTTGCCTTTTTTGTTTGCAACTCAGAATATATTTCTGCTAGATCCTTCAGTAAAAACATAAATCCTCTGTTTAGGATCTTATACATAGTTGCCATGGCGATATTTACAATTTCCTAAATTTCGCTTTATGTCTATGCTGCGTGGTAGAGCTAGAGGAAAAAGATGAACTTGAAGCAGGGCAATTTTTTAATATTCTTGTATTAATTTTCACACACTTTATGTACAACACACACCACAAAAGGGATCATCTTTCTCTTGTTCCATGTTTTCCACATTATCTCAAGAGCAGCTCTATACAGATGGCAGAATACAGAGCTGAGCTGATAGTAAATATAACAATTAAAAATGGTATACCCCTTTTCTTAAAAAGCTAAAAGGAAAATTGTATTTAAAAAAATATTTTGCAAAAGTGAATACAGAAAGCAAACACGTATTCTATTACATAAACATATACTACAGTACATCCATCAGATTTCAATCCAGTTAAAGCTTGCCCTTCAACAATAAAAGTGCCTTATTATCTTATTTCAAGAACACTGCTTACGAGATTGGTCCATGGCAGTTGCTTTGAATATTTTCAAGCACTGAAGGCGGTGCTACTTCTTTACAAAGGTAATGGTGAGCATCTGCAGTTAATCTGTAATATCCATCAATTAATGATACAAAAGAGAGAGCTTCTTTCAATGACTGAAATTCAGCCTCCTATGAAAGTCAAGTAGAAAGAGAAAGTTCATAATAGTTAATATAATTCTCAGACAAATATAGCAACAGTATATATGAAATACATAAGCACACATTAATAGCAGTGATGGAAATTAATACTAAAAAGAATCTGGGTCTTTTTGTTTTACTGGAGCACCTAGGAGACTATGGCGTGTAGCAGCATGCCTTTGTGCTAGGCTCTGTACAAAACAGAAAAAATTGACAGTTCCTGTCCCAAAAAGAGGACAATGTAGTTATAAGACAGGAGACAGCAGATAAAGAAGTATGAATTAAAATGAGTCCTCGCTGGGCAACACAATAGGCATTGGTTTCAACTTACAAGCCTCCCAGCTATTATCAAGTTTCTACGTAGGAATCACAGCAAAGATTTGAAAGAGAAACAAACAAGTGGCTTTGCTGCACAAGAGACAGAACAAAAGTGCTTATTTGAAACTTGAAAAAACTGGCAACGAAGGGTGACATCATGGCCCAGATCACTGATAGAAGTTGAGTGTTTCATCTGTGCAGATGGATAGGAAAGCTGCATCTCAGAGATGCAGAAAGACTCTGCCAGACATTGACATAACCTAGAGAAAGAGCAGTCTCAGTTGAAGATAACACCCAGATTATAAACCTAAGAAAGAATAAGGGTAGTAGAGATGTCGGAAATAATCAAAAAAAAGAGTGTAAGCAAAGCAACCTTGGGGTAAACAGGATAGTAAGAACTTCAGTTTAGGCACATTAGCAGTCAGCTCAAGCTCAGACAGATACAGAGAAGTCAGAGTGATTTTAGTTCAGACAAAAGATGACAGGTCTGGAGTACAGAGAGGTGTATTTGTGAGTCACTTGTCTACCAGTGGTAACTGAATTTGTACTTGTGGTTGAAATAACCCAGAAATAAATTGCTGAAGTAGAGAAGGAGACTGATGACACAGCACCCTAGAAGCTGCTCAGAAGTTTGGAAGAATGAATGGCATATTTCAAAGATGCTAAAGGAGAGTCTGTGGAATCCAGGGAAGAGACGGGTGATAGAGGTTAGGGTAACCTGTCTGAACTTGATGTATGACCTGAAGGTTAGAGATGCATAATGGGCTCCCATCCCACTTTCTTTTAATTAAGTTGTATTGGGAATAGAAGCATTTTGCTCAGAATTCTTGCAGCAGTTCTTTTACTGCTCCCAACTGTAAGAGGGAAATGACTTCTCATCTTAGATGCATCTTGGGATACACCAGGACTTAAGAAAGGATGGGAAAAAAAGAAGAAAGGGCAGGGCTGGGACAAACAGAAGTTGAATGGGATATCCCACATTTATAGCTCACACAAATGCCCTTATTTCAGCTTAATCAGCTGCCCATGATTACTGAGCATTGCTGTGTTGCAGGACATGAAAATCTTGAATTCTAGACTTGTTTCTCCTGGCTTTTTAGGGAGCATCAGGGACCAGAAACTCTCAGTTAAATGACTCTTAGAACTTACTACCAACAGGCAAACTAAGATTATCTAGATAAGTATCATTAATCACATGAACAATAAAATAGCTCTAATGAATCTCTTTGTAGATCAAAGACATGCAGGTGCTGTGAGGTTCCATCTCATGAATGTGGGTACTAATCAGGAACTGAGGAATTGTTGATGCTATCCCACCCTCTCCACCCCTGGCTGGGGTGGTTAGAAGAGCACCCAGGGCTAAAGCATAACCCAAGAGATACTGCTATTTGAAAGAATTAGATCTCATGCAGTCTACAATTGTCACATGAGTACCAAAAGTAGAATCTAAATGGACAACCACTCAAAGAGCATCTTTTAATTTTAAATTCACTTGAGGAATTTTCAATTGATCCATATCGAAAGACATACGTTTTTGAGAATAAAGGTCTTCATTCTACAAACTTGAGTACATTTATGATTTTATAGAAGACATTGTTTAACTATAAGTCATGTTTCTGTTTAAAGGTGAAAACCTTGGTTTTCTCTTAAAAAGTTAACAGGGTATACAAGCATGTTTTCTCAGGAAATATTTTCATTTGTTTGTATTTCAATTTCTACTAAGCCCTGATTCACTAGAGAAGGGGTGCTCAATTTCTGGCCTGTGGGCCAAATGTGGCTCATGGAGCCAATGCATCTGGCCCATGGGGCTCCTCATGGGTCACAAAATCTAGTGCTGGTGGCAATTAATATGGCCACCCTCCCTCTTGCCAAATTCCCAAACCTCAAGTCCAATGTAGGGGGGTGGAGCCAGAACATGACCGCTCCCTTTTCCGCATGCAGCTGGTTCGGGGCTGTGCCATGACCCTCCCTCTGTGGATCCAGGTTGGGCTGGGCCATGCCCCTGACCCCATGAGACTTCCCCTGCAGGGCCAGGCTGGGGACACCTGCCAGATCTGGCCCACAGATGGACCAGACACTGCCCATCCATCCTGCAGGGCAAAAATGTTGAACACCACTACACTAGAGGGCTCTTTCAGACAATGAACAGAAAAAAAAGAAAAAAAATGTTCTTTAAAGATGATCTAATAATTTCTGGCAATAAAGATATAAGTAGTGTAACTAAAAAGTTGCTGAAATACAACCCTGTTCCATAATCAATAGTAGATGACAAACAGAACCAGAAGGTTGCTACCACGAGTATTCCATGAAGGTACTGAGCCAGTGAACTGACAGTAGCTATATGAATCTGGCTGAGCTTCTGAACACAGTGTACGTTCTTCCTTCTAAACAGACTCTAAATGTCTCTGAAATGAGACAACCACTTTTCTACACTCATTTCATATGATTATGCTTACACTTACACACACCCTTCATGTTCTTTTGTTCTTCCTTTCAACCTTTTGTTTCATCTCAAGCTTTCAAAGCCTTTTCATTTAATCTCAGCACCTCTACAAGTAAGCAAATAGTAGCAAGTTGACAGCTAAGAACATGGAAATTGTTGTGCAGCATCATAAATAGACAGCTTTTTACCCCACACATTGCTTTCCTCTGAAATTTTTGTATACAGTAATTCCAAACTAAATAACAATTAAAAAAGGAATGCATTTTGAAACATAAACTTCAATGAGCCCAAATGCAGCAATAACCAACCAAACAATTCAAGTATTTAAAGCACCATGCCCTGATGACAAGAGAAAGGAGGAATTTTCATAACAGGAAGGTTTTAGTTCAAGTTATATTCTTCTCTCTCTCACTTCCAAGATGTTTCCTCCTATTGATTTCCTCCTATGTTTCCTCCTCTCAAATTGATTATATTCCATATATGCTTCTTTGTGACAAACTCAGTTAATTCTGGATTCCAGAAGATGTAGTCTTTGTTTTGATACTTGGCTAGTAGCTGTGCTGCACAGCGGGAAGTGAAAAAAAACACCCCTAAACACTTGCATAGAGGTTTTCATGTCTAAATCACTTTGCAACAACTACTTCAACTGCAAGTCACTCTGGGAGGCAGGTAATTATTACCATATTTTTCTTACATTCAATATGCCCCAGAATAAAATGCGCCCCTTGTTTTTTGAAAGGTAGAATGAAGAAAATTTTTCCTCGTAGTAAGTAACTGAGTAGAAGCAGCAAGGGAGTCAAATATACTCATTGTTCTGCTCCCTGCAAGTCGCACGCAGATTTTCCATTAGTTTTTACCCAGTAAAGCAGAAACTGCTATTATATTTCTCACAAATAATGCACAGTACAATTTCAAGGAACTGTTTTTTGGGGAAAAGGTGCATGTTGTATGTGAGAAAATACAGTATACCAAATTTATAAATGGAAAAACTAAGGTTAAAAGTTTATTTGACTGAATCAAGGCCACAGTGATGGTCAGTATAAAAAGCAAGATTAAAAACACACAAGTTCCTAATCCCTGATGACAAGTTAGAGCCAGGAAGGAAGCCAGGTTTTGTCAGCTCTAGCCCAAATCCAAATTCTCCAAGTAACTGGCAGAACTCCCCTTGTCTCCTAGAAAATTAAAATAAACACAGATCCCAAAGTCTCTTTATTTCTCTTCTGCCTATTGTTTCAAAAAGCCTCCACTGGTTCCTCCCTGACAGGGCCACAACTTAATCATCTTCACATGGGCCACGGAGCCAAGAACACCAGGTATCTAATACTGGTGCTAACGTTGTCCAGGGCCACAGAGAGAATCAACTCTCACACTCCCCCAGTCAATTTCCCCCTTTCTAAAAGAGGAATAATTTCTAGCAACATCCCCCTATATTGGTAAAATGCTTCAAAATTCCAAAATATACTATTTGGAATACTAATAGTATTCCTCACACTAATTCCTCATTATTTTTATGCAACTGGAAGGAAGAGGAAGAGCTAAGTTTTTCATCAAATCCTAAAACAAATATCTATTTTTCCAAGGAAGCTTTGGCAGCTCACATATTTCAATTCTCTCTCTCTAGGGTTCTTTACCAGCCAATACCTTAAAATAACCTGTACTCTATGATCAAGTGCCAAGAGCTTGTACAGAGTCCTCCAATTTCTTTTTAAAGGAGGTGCTGGTAACAAATATATTTCCCAGTTGTTTCAACAGAGTCAAAAGAGGTTGTTACATAGCTTGTATTTCAAGCTGTAAGAAGTTATTCATTCTTTATCTTTCATGTGCCATCAATGTTGTAGATCCAATAAGAATGAAGTAGCCATGTAACTGCGAATATTAAATCTATTATAACTTTTTTCTTTTTTGAGAAGACAAAGTGTTAAAAAATAAGATGAATTCAAATTTATTTTCTGAAGGAAGGGAGTCACTTTAGTTATATATTTGAAACTTGCTGGCAGATACTCAAGACACTTCTCTAATTGCACAGACAGAAGGCTGAGCCAGGAACTCTGAAGCTAGGCAGATCAGCAACAAGGGCGAGAAAGAAACCACTACGTAATACATTTACCTCAGCTGGGAAATGCAGTTGCTAATGCAAAGAATTTTAAGAGACGTATATGTGACCTGAATTCACACACACTAAGTTCTCTTTATGATATTTTGTAAGGGATGTGTTTATACCACCAAACCATCACTTTTCAAATGCACAGCTCATACAGCATTTAACTGCAGTACCATTGGTTCTGCACCTTCATCTGGCTGGCTGTATACTGTGCTGCATTTAGCATTTCTTCAGATGACTCAGAACTCTCAATCCCACTTACCTTTTGCATAAGTACATTTCACTAATGCTTGTTGTCTCATTTAGGTTTAATCAGGATACCACAACTTCTCAGTAATTATACCATACAATCAAACCAGCATTAATATACAAATGATAAGCAAAATAAACATACCATATTCTTGCTGTCCTGCTTGTGAATGGTAACAATTCTACTTTCACTGGAGCCTTCTTGGCTTGCTTGCTTAATGCTGATGTCAATGATATCCGGAAAATCACAGTATGTCTGTAAATCCTGAAGTAAAATATTTGTAAAGAAATTATTTTCTTTGTTATATTATTGATGTACCATGAAACACTCTAGAATTCATCTAACTTCAGGTATTTTTTTCCCCATCTTTACCATTTTCTGCTGACAGGAATTCAAATAGAGCATCAAGTAAATAACATGGCTGATATGGATTTTCATATGAAAAAATACATGAATGCTCATCATCCAGATGAGTTATAGGCATATATATTTGTTAAAAATTCATATGCAGCTCAGCTTAGCTGTTTGATATGGTCCAACCCAACAGCAAGGAGCTAAATCAAAGGAGACCATTAGATGAATGTGCAAACTGATTTTTGAAGGCTCTGATTTCTATACAATTTCTACACAATAGCTCCTGACAATCAGAAAGTATCACAAGAATTATGAATTCAAGGCTGCTAGTCAAAAATTATCTGGTGACTAGCAGATGCCTTGTCAGTGAAGTAATCAAAATCATATTGATGCCAACAAGGCCAATTAGTCAAATCTCAACTTAATTTATAGTGCTTCTTGAATGCACAAATGAAGAGAATCCACATATATCCAAGTATGGAGTTACATTTTAAAAAATGCCAAAGAACAAATACCTTCTTATAAAAGTGTCATATTACATCATGGGCTATGATCACCTGAAACACATACTTAAACTCAGTAGATTCCAAAGGGTCTATATTTTTTGGTTTTATGTATTATAAAACAAGTCTGCATTAAGAGTAGCAATGTCATTTATGTATTTATTTTTTAAAACATGACCACCTCCAGTATTCATCTTTGGAAAATCCCTAAAGTGCTGTCCTTTGGTTTGTCCTATTTACATTGTCAAACTCACTGAAAAAGGAATTTTCTTTTATCTAAATCTAAAGGCTGCTTAAAAAAAATTCAATACTACAGACATGTTTTACTACAGTATCATACTGTGAAGATATTAACATGGAATAAGGCATGTTCCTAAAGTGACAGTCTTCAGAATAACACATAATTCTCCAGATAGGATCTGCATAAATTGCATGTTTACAAAAGAACAGATGGGACTTTCTTACAAAAGAACAGATACCATGAAATTCCATGCAATTGTCCAAGAGTCAGTAATTCCTGACTAACCACTAACTTATTTTGTACTAGCAGTTACCATCAGATACGGTAAAGTTCAACTGTTTAACAGCGATGATGGGAAACAATGAAAAAAGGAAAACCACGCAGATAAAGAATAAAATGCAACTGTGTATGACTAAGAAATTACTGAATAATTTAACTGTTTATTTCTTAAACTTAGGGTATGTGTATACTACAACTGTAGTTGGATAAAAATGGCTAGCTCAGAGACCAGTAGTAATTTAGTTAAGGTAGCATGGTTTCTTTAAAGTACTTCTTAAAATAGTGGCTTTATATATAGTTCAAGCATAGCTGTATGTACATGCCCTAAGTTACTTTCTCAGGTCAATAATCTTGCTTTAGACTTGCATTCCCTAATTATGAACTAATACAGTTATTGCTTTCTTATAAATAACATTAAAAAATGCACCTTATTTAAAATCTTGTGCTGTGTGACTGGAGACAAATATGCATCTCTTCAAGCCTAATTCCCATTAAAATCAGGTTAAATTTACAATTCACTCCACAACGCAGCCACATGATCAATCAACACATTTAATATAGGAACAAATTATTCCACTACCACGTAAATGTATAAAATCCTTAAAAACAATAAAGCAAAGCCATATTCTTAAGAATTACCTGTTCTGCCAGTGTCTCACTGTCTTTAAGTTTTCCTCTTGACCACTGAATTCCACTGTTTCCAGTTATTACAATGGTTGCAAATCTCTCCTCACCCAAAGGACCTCTGCCAGGCTCTTTCACTTCAAAAACCTCTGAATAGAAGGCTGACTGAAGGGTTTCCAGATTTATAAGATATTTAAGTTTCAAATTCCTGGCAGTAGCTTTACACTGGCCAAACTGCTGGATGAATTTGCGGAATCTGTACCTTATTCTTTTTCGTGTCAAAAAATGATAGTCCTGGATTTTTGCTCGAACGCATTTAGGCAAAAACATTTTGTAGCTGTGAAAACAAGATTATCACATAAATAGTGAAGATTACTTATGAAGCCTGGAAAAGGAAATTATTCCTGTGGGCTAAATAAAGTTAATGTTTACATTAAAAAATTACCAAGTGAACTGCTTGCTGTCTTACGATGACTTTAAATCAGGGGTGGGCAATTATTTGGGCCCACATGCCACATAGGTAGTTTTGGGGAGCTATCACAGGCCAGTCAGCACCCACCACCCCCTGCAACAGCCCGGGGCCTGTGCACCCTGCAGTTCCTCATTACCACCAGTGCCCAGCAGCAGCTGAGTACACTGCCCCAGGCCTGGCCTGACTTGCACCTGCTCCGGATTTGCCCCAGCTGGAGCGGACCAGCTCCAGGCCAGCTGGGAACCACATACACAGCCCTGACCCCAGCCCGCTCTGCGCCTGCTCCAGACCAGTGCCCATGATAAGCACTGGCAGGCAGGAAGAAGCTACTGCTGGACAAGGGGGAAAAGCGGCCTCCTCCCCTTTGCCGCTGCCAGGCCCTTCTTGCTGTGGTCACCCGGCTCCTCTCCACTGCCACCACTGCCCTGCTGGGCAGCCCAGAGGCAGCACTGGTGGCAGTGGTGATGGTGGCAGAGAGGAGTGGCAAGGCAGCCCAGGCCTGGGTGGGCTCCAGGTGGCTGCGACAAGAAGGGCCCAGCAGTGATGAAGAGGAAGTGGTCATTTTTCCCCCGCACCCAGCAGCAACTTCTGTCTGGCTGCTGTTACTGCCACTCATTGTGGGTGGGCAGGTCAGGAGTGAGAGTGGGGTGGGCTGTGGCTGGGGCTGTGTCCAGGTCCTGTCTGGTCTGAAGCTGGTCAGGACAGGTCCAGAGTGGGCACATGGTAGGCCAGCCCAGGGCCATGCACGTGTGTCCCCATCAGTCCAGAGCCGGAGTTCAGCTGCCAAGATGCACTGTGTGCCTGGGCACAATGGGATGTGCCAGAGGCTGGACAGTGGGGGACCAAGGGACCCACTGCAGGTGGCACAAAGTCCTTCATGGGCTGGATCTGGCCCACAGGCCATATTTTACCCACCCATTTTAAATTATAACTATTCTGTAAGATTTATTTCAAATACAACTGCACCAACTGTTTCCTTCACTAATTTCAATGTATGCTGTATTGCAATTTCCACAATTCCCAATTTAGTCATTATTACAGTATTTGAGTCAAAGAAGTTTAGTTCCATACAACAGACTAGCAGAATTTACTGTAAACTCTGCTTATTATGCTATTCAAAATGTTGACTTTCTTGGTCTTGCTCAAACACAGAATCACATATATTAAGTTTACAAAGATAAAAAAGGTTGCAATTCTAAATTATGTCACTAATGAAGTTTTGTACTGGGAGATAAATCACAGTTCTTAAGGACCAGAGAGGTTCTCTGTTTCCAGATGGATACAGCCTATATTTATTTATTTTAACAAATACAATCTCCATTATCCTGTGGCAATTCTGAACGTGTTAGGAGTAGGCAGAGTATTAGTAAAAATGGGGCAGCGGTATATATGGGTATGTGAAGAATCCTCAGAACTAAACCCCTGGCCTGCAGTAGAAGAGTTTGTCAAATGATGCCTATTATGATGTACATAAATGTCCAGTGAGGACTACTGTAAATATGTCACATTAATGAGATGTGAACTGTAACTCATGCTTCAGCTTAATCTCTTCAAATGATCAATGAGTATCAGGCTATCACTGACATATTTCTGCATTTGGAAAGGCTTGTTTAGGAAACAATGAGCTTTATTATCAGTTGGCGGCACTCCCTTTCATTAAGGTTTCCTGTCACTTGTTATTATGAGACCCTGTTTTCAGTTGTTTATCATTTTGACAAGTTTTAACCGTTCAGACTAAAATTAGGTTGTGACTATTCCTCATGCTGACTTTTAAATTGGTTTAAGCTTGGCCAAAATGGCTCAGCAATTTCAAGAATAAGGCTAGAGAAAAAAAAGTTTTGCCTGCATTACAAAATTCTTCAGAGCTTGTCTTTTAAATGCTCTGGGTCCCCCCATGTTTCTGTGCTTTGGGACAGAGATGTGACATTTGACACACTTTGTCAGGGATATTCCTTTTGCCTGCCGTGGAAAAATCCACCCAAATTTGTCCGTGTTATAATACGTCATTTTTTATTATTTTGTTCAAATGGCACCTAGTAATAAAATGGAGCCCATATTCATGAGCAGGGCTCTGTGTGCTACAGCAATAAAACAACAAGCATTAGTATATTATTTATAAAATTATACCATGCATTACTGAACTCTAGTAGCCTCTTGTCACCCCGGTAATAAAACACGACAAAGTAATGTAAAAGTTGGCACAAAAGGTAGGCCCAGGCTGGCATGAAGATATTTAGCAAAACAATAGACAAAAAAAACCTTAAAATGTTTCAGAACCAGACTATTTGAAAGGGGAGAAAACATATGATCTACTGAACTGGCTGTGTAAGCAAGAGGTGTTTGTTTGATAAAGTCTCCAGGAAAATAATAAAAATTAAAGTGAGTCCTGACATTCTAAAGAGGAAAAAGAAATTGAGTAGTTGGCCTTCCTCCCTACAAATGAAACAAACATTTCACCTTTGAGAGGGTGGTTTCTAAGGAATCCTGGATTTGCATATTGTAACATCAATCTTCTAATTTGATAAAAAAAAGTATTGCCAAGAGAGAAAGAAGCAGGGTATAATAATTTCTGACTCATGACACTGCATTGTGGTTCTCTCATGACTTAACAATATTCTTAGGGTGACTAGAAAAATCTAATAAAGTGCCAAAATCCCTTTTCATTTACTTATTGTACCCTAAAAAACCCCAGCTATTTGCAGAAGTCAGTTTAAAATAGAGATACTGTCATTCGAATTACATCAGGCTCTTGCTTACTTGAAAAGTGAGAACTATGCTTAAAAGGTTAATTTTTAATATATTTTTCCAACTCAAGTACCTGCTAAATATTTTTCTCTCACAGAAAAATGTTGAAATGGTCATGGAAAAAAGATTTTTGTAAAGATCAAAATCAAAAATGTTATTTCTGTTTTCAGATTAGCATAAGGCCCAAATTATATTTCAAAATAGAATTCCACAAACAGACATTGACACGTCCTGCAGTTTGTGCTGCAGCAATAAAAATATTCATGTGTATATTTTTTCAAATTTAATGTTCCAGGGTAAACATAGAAACATGTCAGTCTCTCAAAAATAGTACGGTAACCTGAGAGCTATTTCATACTTTTTGATCATCATGTGTTTTAAAAGTCTGATTCTATAAAATAGCATGGATTCCACAGCCCCATACAAACTTTGGCTGAATACTTAAAAGATAACTGTTATGTAATCAGTCAACCTAAGTGAACACACGAATACATGCCAAATGTACTGGGATGTAATCATGAGCCACTCCCTTTATTAGGAATGGCATTCACATTATAAATCAGTTAAAAACCTCCTGCTGTGTCTACAACACAGCTGTTGCCAAAAGTTGTGCATCCCCATCCAGGTGCTCATGTCTGAGTCACATAAAAGCATAGTGTGGGGAGGGGACATGGCAGGAGGAGGGAAAGGACAACAGCAAGACAGTCTTTCTTATATATGTAAAAGTCAAACTGATCTAGAGTAGGAAATCACCTGACTGAATTGTAGATAGCCAGAGGAGTTTGGTCCTTTTCTTTGGCCACTCTCATCATATCCAAAACAGCCATTCCAAGGCATTCTTCCTGGGTTTCATGAGTAACAGGCATCTTTATCCATCCATCTACAAAATCATCACGCCACTAAAGGAGAAAAGAGGGGAAAAACCCCAGATAGATTGTGATGCTGGTAAATTTTCTGTCTTAATGGGCATCTTTACACATGCTCCAGCTGCTCTTTACAAGCTGCTCTAATTAAAGGGGCTGCAGCATCTTGTGCATTCACCATTTCATGCTTCAAAATGGCAGTGGGGGCACTTTAACTAAAGCTCGTTCAACGACTGAGTCCACTCTGACACGCTATAATTACAGTGCATTGGAGCAGACATCCCCACACATCTACAGACACCCAATGTTATTTACTGAATATTCTAGGGAACAAATTTATCTATCCCTTGATATCTGTGCACCTTCACACTGACTCCCTGCCAGCTTTCACACTTGGTAGCACAACTCTTAAAAAGCCAGTTGCCAAAGTCCAACAAGGTCTCCTTAAGGACAGTGCTGCCCCACAGTAGGCATGTTCTTCTCACAAAATGAAACCCAATTTTTACTGAGGGGCTAGCAGTCTATTTGGTTTTCAGCCTCTCCTCCAGAAAGATACAACCTGGTCCCAAGTTTCATATACATAGTTAAGACTGGACTCTAAGCAATTAAATCAGATATGGGAGTTATTTTTGTAGGGCACAACTAAGACTGTGACAAGAGATAACATCAACAGTAAGTCATGATTTATTGACTGAAAGAAAATCCTACCTGAGCAAACAGGTAAGACATGACAAGGTCATCAAGAACAGGACTTTCTGAACCCCGGGTAATGCCATACCGATATGCTCTGCTACTGCCATTACTATACCAGTGAGGAAAATAAAACCTTTTGAGGAAAATGCACAAAGTATAGTTAGGCAAATATCAATAGAGTTAAAAAGGCATATCTGCTAACAAATGCCAAACATCCTTGAGACAGACACTCTTTATATATAAATGTGCGTGTGTGTGTACATCCGTGCATGCAACTTTTAATTGACTCGTGGTCTGATGCGAAGCCATTTAATTCAGCAGGAGTCTCAGAACTGGACTGGTGGTGTTTAGGGGGGCCATTCTAAAGTTAAATGAGAGATCAGTACTGTGGGTGCTAATCTCCAGGGATAGAAAGCTAGCAGCTTTGTACCGGTAATCCTCATACTCTAAAACAGAACAGCTTTTGTCACCTGCTAGTGACTCCTCCCAACTCAGAGAGCAATGATGATGGGTTTAAGAAGGAAAAATAACCTGTCTCAAAGGGAAGATTCTCTAGATGGAGGAAATTTGACAAGGGATCTCACAAGAGACTTCTGGCTCTTTATAAAAAAAAAAAAGAAAACCTCTTGAGAAGGCAAAATGGAAAATACATCTTGTGTAAGTATAACAATATGCAAGACAGACATGATAATTCTACACCTACGTGAAGAATTATTTAGTAATACCAAAGAAAGTAAGTGCTCTGTGAATTATAGCATTCAGTTTATTGTACTGTGGCTATTTTAAGTAATTTTGTAACAATGATGCCTAGCTGCCACAAATTTGGTAACAGCTCCAAAGATGACTGAGCCACATTTTTAGTTTACTAACTAGAGGTGCACCAATATGTTGGTGCCATATCAGATTGCCAATAAAATGAAAATTAACATGATTAGCTATTGGCTTTTTTTAGCTGGTGTAGTTGATAATGTCACCGATAAACATAATATGCCTTATGGCTAGGTCCCTTGGATGCTGCGTTCACGTGCACAACTGCATGCATGCATGTGGCCAGGAATGCAGCCGGGCACTGTGGAGAGCAGCACCCTGCAAGGAACTCTGTCAGGGAGGGAAGGGGCATGGGGTGGGCAGATCAAGGCCCCCACAGTGAGGGGGGGAGGCTGAGGGCGCTGCCCAGCCAGGGTGTTGAATGCGACTTGGGGCCAGGGCGGGGAGCAAGACAGAGTCATGGGCAGCTCATCTGGGGGCACGGGGCGGCTCCCTGCCTCTGCGTGCACCCCCAGGGGAGGCATGGGGGGGTATATGCCCCCCAAAGTTTGTGTATGGGGCGAGGGTAGATGCGGGCTGCCTGCTGTGAGTTTGGGGTTCTCCCCACTGCTGCCTTTGCCCTGAGAGCCACACACTGGCCGCATGTCCCCTGCATGCCCTGCAGCAGTGGGGGCAGCAAGTTGTGCATCCTGCTGCTGGGTGAGGAGGGGACATACAGCTAGCACATGGCTCCCGGGGAAAAGGCAGCAGGGGGGAGAGCCCCAATCCCACAGCAGGCAGCCCGTATCCACCCTCGCCCTGCTCGGCTCCACTCTGGTTAAAAGCACCCCTGGTGCTTAAAAATGGTGGTGGTGGCGTCTGAATTAAAGCTCATTTGATGAGTTTTAGTTCAAGTGCCCCCGCCACCATTTTTAAGTGCCGGGATGCTAATCCCCTGGATGAGCTGCCTACGGCTCCGTCCTGCCCCAGTCCCGTTCACCTCCCTGGCTGGGCAGCACCCCCAGCTGCAGCCCCTGTCCCTGCCCGACTCCCTCCCTCACTGTGGGGGCCTCGATCTCCCCCCACCCATCCCTTTCCCTGCCAGGACTTACCTGCAGGGAGCTGTTCCCCATGCTGCCTGGCTACATTCCTGTAAATTGATCATTGGATTGGTATCGGCCAATATGCCTGGTTAATAATCATTGATCAGCTACTGGTGTTGGCCAAGATCTTTTTCAGTGCACCCCTATTACTGACAACAATATATTGTCAAAACTATTGGACACATTGCAAAAGAAGAGCAGGTGTATTCTAATCCAATTAATCTATTTTGTTTGCAATATTCCATACAAATCAAAGCAGGCCACTTTATTTTCAGAAACTGTATCTGGTCGATCTGTCTACCTTGTGAGCCAAGGAAAGATAGTAGTGGAGATATTAGTGGAGAATTAAAAAAACAAAAGATTTTCAGAGTAATTTTGCTGACCATAGCCATATGTTAAGCTGCACACAGGGATTAAAAACAAGTTCCATTCTATGCACCTGTGTATTCTGGTAGTAATTATCTGGATTTATGCAATGGGGCAATTAAAAGATGCACATAAAAGAAATTCCAACAACATTACTTCAGCATAACAGCAGTGGCCAAACCCAACACTAAGAAAACATTTATGGCTTTCAGTTTGCAATCAGTTTATCAAAAGGGACATTCAGGCCACTTCATGCAACTCAGATAAATAAAAGCCCCTTCAAGCAGGGAAAAACTGTGGATGTCTTGCTTTAAGGTGGTCAGGGGGGGCGGGGGGGGGCTGTTGTTTCTTTTTCTTTTTTATAAAACAGATCATTTTGTTCAGTGGCAAGATAGCTACCATTCTGTTGTACATGCCCCCTAACTGTAAGGAACAACTTCATTAAACCTATATCCTATCAGGTTATCTTGCATTTTGCATATTTTTGCATTTCAGATCTCTTATAATTACAATTAGCACCATAATGCAAGAAAAGGAACAAGAAAAAGAACAACAAAGATTAAAATCCAACTATGACTATTGCCAGTGAACAGAAATAGTAATACTAACTCCCCCTACTTGAAAGCACCTTTTCGGGGTTTTTTTAGCTTGATCAGGTAGAGTCTACAGTACATAGGAAACAAGCTATACAGAGAACTGAATGTTCAAAGCACTCAGCCTCACTTATTTCATATGGTTACTATTCCAAGTAAATCTTATTTGAGGACCTGCTGTTAACAGCGCATGTAGAAATTACAATTCCGTTATATTATTTTTGGCATTTTGTTTTATTAGCTTTTTGCACTGACATGAAAAGTAAGCCATGGTTCATTTTTGGGTGCATTATCAGAGTTATACTACCTTATCCGGTAAAGCAGAATGAACCTGGTCGACTCGTCTACATGGAAGATGTGATTCGGAGGAAACCAAATTCTGTCTGTCTTGCTCATCAGTGCAAACATATTATGGTACACAGGCATGATACCTAGGTAAAGGAACAGGAAAATTAGTGATACTGAAAAGTCAATTATTACTCAGAATCTTTTACTTTTTACTTTAAAAAAAATCTGTCGGTCAAATGTAGTGAACTGATAGCACTTAATAATCTCATTTTCCAGTTACCCACATCACTGGCATAGCTCAGTCAGCTGGAATCAACCTTGCTCATGCTGCAGATTGCTTTCAGTCTCAGTGTCATCTCATTATTTCCTTGTGCTCCCTGGCTGACTGTTGTATCCACCTGTTGTCTCCCATCTTGTGCCTGGATTACACATTTGTAAGGCAAGGGCACAATGCTCATAAGTACAACCTAGCTTCTAGGTATTACCACAATATGAACTAACAACAACAACTTATCATTAATGTTGTTGTTACATTTTCCTCGTTTTTCCTGAAAAATGAAAGGCCACATGCATTTGTTTTAAATTGTTGGTTTAAAGAAAAATTAAAAACAAAGCAACATAAAGAAAATCTAACACGATAACTAAAGTTCCCACCTCCTTCCATATCCCTATCACATAATTTTGGTAGCTCTATTAAACATAAGGAAAAAATATGGATAATCAGTTAGTTAAACCACAGGTATTGCGACCTGTTTTCATAGACAGCCAACAAAATAAGGTTTTACAATCAGGTTTCCCTCCTCTTCTGTTGCCATAACACACAGAAAACTAAGGCACCGATTTAGCCAAGAACTTTAAACATGTGTTTCAAATTAAGAATGTGATCAGTCCCTCTGGAGAGTCTTTAGGGACACTGCACCAGCTCCAGTTAGATCAGGTGTGAGCAAAATGAGGCTTGTGGGCTGTATGCAGCCCACCAGGCCATTCTATCCAGCCCCTAAAAAATTTAGAAAATTAATATTTATCTGCCCCTGGCTGCCTGTCATATGGCCCTCGATGGCTTGCCAAAACTCAGTAAGCGGCCCTCCGCCTAAAATAATTGCCCGCCCCTGTGTTAGATGTATGCCTAAAGCCCCAATCTAGCACCATGCTACACCAACATCAAAGAGATTTCTGTTCTTGCTCAGAGTCCCATTTACTTGGGACCACAGTTCCCAAGAATACAGTTGTGGAACCTGTCTCCATCTGTCTGTCTGTCTAGTTTTTATTTATTTGTTTATTTTTAAACCCCTCTCAAACCCTCAACATTCTCAATATAAAACTAGAACTCAAACATACACTGATGAAGCATTCTTCATGGAAATTTTCAGATTCAGAAAATCTGATTTTGCTGAAGTTCTAATGGAAACCAGACAAGTTCCCTCCCTGATTTTCTGCCAACCTACCTGCCCAGCTTTTCTGTAGTTTGCTTGGTAGGTGGCTGGGGGCTTCTTCTTTCAGTGGTTCTCTTTTATGCACACTTTAGAAAATGTAGTTACTTCAAATAAGAGTGAAACCAAAATTCTGGAATATCAAAATCCTCCAGAGTGGAGCTGCCTTTTTCCATCTTGCTCTACTTAAACCTACTTTCCGACGGAAAGGAGGGAAACCTAAAAAGGATCAAGGATCTAACATTTGTTCTCTTTCTCCCGCTTTCTATTTTGGAGCTCGCTCATTCAAAATAAAGAGATCATACACAAAAAGCCAGGATTTATCAAGCAGATGGGAAAACAGAAGTTAATAGACTAGAAGAAATACAGTGAGGGATTATAATTGAGCATGGACTTCACACAGAAGCATTAGACAGTATCAATGGCTTCTGAAAATCTTAACCAAGAAAAAAAAGATCAAATCACTTTGTATTTTATCCATGCAATTAGCACATCAATTAGATAATGTTCCCAGGCTTCTCTATTAGGTTATGTGCTGCCATAACAAAAATGATGATGCAAGCTGAAGAGGAAGGAAGGAAAGGGCTTTTCTTTTTGCAGTGCCTCTTCTGGCCCTCCACAGAAATGGCAATAATACTGGCCATCTGTTCATTCCCCACACCAGAGGCAGAAATATAATTATCATGCCAGAGGATAAATGGGTCAGCCACTTGCTCCCCCTTTGTCTTTGTAGGCAAGTATAAGACAAGGGGCTTTTTCCCTTCATGATGATTCGGGAAAAAACCTTGCCTTATATTCAAGTAAATACAGTATTATCTGGAATACGACAACCAATTTTATGTCAGTTTGCACAAAACTGTTTTCTTTACTGTTCTGCTTGTGGATATGAACCAAATAAGGAAGAGTCTAAACTTAAAATGTTAATTTAATTACTTAAAAAAATAAAAGTGAAAAATCAACAGCGAGTGAGATTATGTATATAATCTGCTTTTGTTTTAAAGAGAAACATGATTAATTTGAGTGGAGTTTTATGAAGAAATGGTTTATATGAATATGTCCAATTCAAAATATGACAATGGAGTTGAACATGATTGGCTATGCCCTATTATCTTTCCATATGAAGATTTTTCCCTTTAACTTTGGATGCCTGCAATGGAAATGAGGGGACAAAAACACAGCTGATGATTGCATCAAGGACATCTTTGTGCTCTGCCACATTCTTTCCTCTGGCCATTTCTTTTTTTTTCTAGCAGTAGGGAGAGAAAATGGCACAAGACCCTTAAAACTCTAGGTCTGCACTTGTGCACAATACCTTATGCACTGGGGTGATCCTCCATGAGCCACCTGTGCTGACCTGTGGGCTAAGTTATTTATTGAGCACATTTTCCACCATGTCAGAAGATTTGGCCTAGGCTGTTTCCACAGCCTGTCAAGGGAAAGTGCATAAGTACATGATACAGAAGGCAAGATATGCAGCAGCAACTAAACCACACAACAGATACATTTGAACTGAGGTATCAGTAGAGTCATCAACAGAGTATATGACAATTATACAAAATCCAGAGATTAAAAAAATGGAACTCAGAGATCTTGATTCAAAATTTCCACCCTCCCTAAATAACAACAGTAAAGATTAGAAGCAGAACAGTCAGTAGTCAGCACCATTAACTCTGTAAGAGATAAATAATATTCAATGGCATTTCTCTTTCTTTATTCCAAGACTGCAATTTCATTTTTAAACACACATTTTCTAACAAATGTAAAAGCACATATTTGTAATACAGACAGCATAACACAATGGTTCTCAACCTTTTTTAGGCTTCAGGCACCCCTACATAACGTCTGTGAATTGAGCAACACCCCATTTCAAGACTTTTTTTGTTTTTTTGGGTTTTTTTACAGTACTTAACTCATATAGGACCAAGAGATGTGGGGGACGGGAGAGGGCAGGAGGAATAGCAGGGCAGGGACAAGCCTGTGTTGACTTTCTGGTGAGCAGGAGGAGTAGCAGGGCAGGTTTAAGTAAGTGCTTACCTCCTCACACCCCACAACACCTTTCAAAGGCTCTCACAGCACCCAGTTGAGAATCACTAGCATAAGGCCATGGACAAACCTGCACTTGAAATTCTCCAAATCCTGCTCCAATCTTGAGTGCTTTAAATTCTGAATGCTTTGGTGCAGCAAAAGGTGTGCAGCCCCAATTATGCCCCCTCACTTCAAAAATCACCATGATGGCATGTAGTAGCAGCACTGTTCAACCAAAAGGCACAAGAGAGAGTTGCTCAGTCTTCTGGCATCCCCTGGTGCTCATCTGTACTTCCATTTCCTTGGCAGGGGAGTGCAAGACAGCAGGATGGACAACAAATGAGCACTCTCTTATGCCCCTTGCTGTTTTGGGGGACCTCTAAAAAGGCATGCAAGGAACCCTTCCCTCTAACCCCCCTTAAAACAAGCAATTTAAACTTTCTCTAATACTGGGGGGCTTGGTGACATCAAACTGCAGATATCTCTCTCCTTTATACCACTACTTAAGGCAGCTGCTCCATCAGTGACTCTCCAGAACAACTCTTAAAGATCTGTTCAGCCGGGGTACCCTCCCAACCCGCCAGGTCAGCAGCAGGAAAGTATGCAGTTGAATCTCTTCTCCCTCAGGTCTGCTTGGAGTTGACAAGAAATGATTCATAATTGTAGCTGCAACCTGCCAGCACAAGACTCTGCAGAAACAGCTCTTTTGATTTCAGGTGCCAGAGTGCAGGCTGAGATATTAATCACCGAACTTCTCATCTGTACTGCAGAATGGGAAGCCTGGCTCCAAGAGGGATGGAGTGGGCCTCTTGAAATAGGAGTAGGCATTTGTCTGGAGGTCAAGAAAGAACGGAGCTGGATGAAAGCTAAAACCCCATCACAATTGAGTATACTGAGAAAGGACGTTGGGTGGTTTAAATAAAGAGAAAAAACATTAAATGGTGAAAGCAAATGAGGCTTGTAAAATTGAATGGGAAATACAAGAGCCAACAAAAACAAACCTGGCACGTGTTAAAAAACTACAGAAAATAGACAAGGGCCAATATGCAGGATCCATAAAACAGGCAAGAGTTACCATACTTATTCTCATGCAACATGGACTGTTCCCTCCTCCCCCACAAGTTAGTGTGTCTTAAGAATTTTTCTGCCTGATATAGAAGAATGGAAACTGTAAAAATGAACGATTCTTCTTTTCCTTCTTTCTCCCATCCCGAAGCCTGTCTCATGGAGAAGGGACAGAGTTCAGTCTTCAGCAGCAGCTAGTGTTAACACTTTCACAGCCCCTGTGACATTGGCTTTAGCTTTCGGCTGACCAGCTAAGATCTGATGCCATTTACACAGCATCGCTGAGAGGGTTAAAAGTATAGCTTTTGCCTGAGCAGAAAATGGTGGATGAGGTGCTGAAGATTTGGCTATGTTCCCACTCTATTCAGCCACAGTTCTGGAAAAATCTCTTTTTCTTCATTCCAATTTCCAAAAATCAACATGTGCATCTTATTTGAGGGCATGTGGCATGCCAGAAAATATGGTAGGAGAAAACTAATACAAGGTTTACACCCAAAAGAGAAAATAGGAGGAAGAAAAATCTGATGTGGTATCTCTTCTTGCTCTGAACAGCATCTAATTAGAGAAACTTTTCAGGGCAGGGAGCCTGTCTTTTCTCATATACCATGAACATCTATGGTGCTAAAAATATAATGTTAGATTAAGCACATCAGGAAAAAAATAATTCTGTAGAAGTAACTGCAATAACCTGTTGAGCAAATGTGACTCAGTTTTGAGTCATTATTGATTTAAAGCTGTTGCAACATGGCATGTGTCCCTGTACGCAAGTATCAGGCTTACAACAAGAGATCCACAGTCAAACTGTCTGATTAACCAGGACACATTTAATGGAAAAATCATCTGGCACTTGCTGGACTGAGGCCTATGAGAAGGTACAGGCCCTCATATGAGATTTTTAAGAAATGAAAGTCATAGAGTTACAGGGAATAGAAAGAATTATGTAAAATAACTATAGAGAAACCAAAATCAAACAAATAACCGCCCCCCTTCCCAAGGAATAACCCAGAACTAGTTAGTTATACATAGAGCACATAAAAAGATGGAGTGTGTTGCAACCCGATGGTGCAATAAGCATATCTGATCTATCATTAATTTAAGAATTAAATCAGTTACAACATTTTACAGACTCCAAAATAATTTTATCCAATGCAATCAAACTCAGAATGCATTTGTCATATAAAGTGGGGTATATCTTTTTTTTGTAGATTAGTAATAGGTAAAGGGGGCAAAAAAAAACTTGTTTTTGTATTCATGGTGCATCTTACCTTACAGAACTTTATAGCATATATACAACACAATACCTTCATCCATAGTGTCTACTCCTAAATCGAGATGCCAGATGGATGATGCACATGGAACAAGGCATATCTGCTCAATTTTTATTTATTCATACTGTTCAACAGGTGCTTCCATGCCTAGTTCGGTGAGTATCAACCAACTCTCAGACTGAATGAGGCTTGGATCTCTGCACTGTGATCTTAGCAGCTATACCAGAGGTTGGCAACGTTTTGCACTGGTGGACTGGAATGGCCTAGTTTGGGTCCTAGGTGGCCACCACTTCTCCCCGACACTCAGCTGCTGCATGGCACAGGAAAACTCTCTGCTGCCTTGCCACCTGGATGTAGAGTGATGTGGCACAGGTAAAGCCCCACACCCCTTTCCCCACAACAACCCACTGAATGCTGCTAAAGCCCCTGCTCCAATGGGATCAATGGTTGGGATCAATGGTTTCATAGGCTGGATCCATCCCCAGGGCTGTAGGTTGCCAACTCCTGAGGAATACTAAGTGGCTACTCTACCTATGTTTCTGTCACAAACCAAAGGGTGTGATTTTTGTTTGTGTGCGCTTCGGCACTGCTAAATTATTTCCCGCCACTTGTAGCTTTCTTTGCAGGGTGCATTTCTAGGTTGCAAAAGAGAAATGCACGGTGCAAGGAGTTCCCGCCATTCGTATACAAATTTGTGTCCCACTATTGGCAAGTTCTAAATTATTCCCACGTGGCGGCTAGTGATTGGCCCGGTAGCCGTATAAGAGGCTTGAGCGGTTTCCGCCCAAGCCTATCGGACCCAGCGCGTACATTAAGAAGGCTATAGGGGTCTGATCAGCCTCTCGCCTCTCCCCGTCGCCGCCTGATCCCTCGACGTACCCTTCCCTGCGCGCAAGTTCCACGGAGCCTAGCAAACTTCGTGTGAGTGTATTCAGAGCTCTTTGCTTCGAGTTACTTTCTTCGGTTGACACGAGGGGCTCGCGGTTTAGAGCTTTCAACCGGATTGGGCTAGAAGGTTCACGGGAAAGAACTCTAGTCCGCCTCTCTTCTTTTCTGTCTGTAACTGCAACTCAAGCAAGTTTTCCTGCCTGCACTGCAACCATCTTCGGTGTAAGTAAAATAATCTTAAATCAACCACTAAGCGTCCGAGCCTAATTCTAGCGTGCCGCCTGCCTTCCCCGACCCGGCGTGTCCGGGCTGCTGGCCACAGCCCGCCGCGCGGAAAACCCCCGAGGGCCTCGGACCGCTCCCGGCCCGCACAGTTTCATTACAAAGAATGCCAGCATACTGTTAAAGAGGGAGAAATCTCAAAGTCATGTAATTGCTGCGGTCAGATCTGCTGTTAACTGCTTTGCTAAGAAAAACAAAAAGGTAGTAGTTTAGGATATCCTCCAGTAAGCAGAGAATGTGGTATAAAATACAAGGAAACATTAACTGTCCTTTGTATATGGAAATGTTTTCTTGCACACCCATCATAGATGCAAGCCTGGCCATGCCCTCTTCCCTTTTCAAAGGGTCGACTCTAGCTCCTTTCCCTTGCAGAGCTGTGTTGGGGCTGACCTGCCCCCATTCCCTTCTGCATGGCCAGAGGGTGCTCGCTGTGCCCACCCACATGTTGGATCAAGAACACTGGGTAATTCCAGCCTGCAGATAGACTGGGCACTGCCAATCCAGCCTGCCAGGCAAAAAGGTTAGGCACCACTGTTATAGAAGAATCCAAGAAATAAGGTGGCTTCTCTGTCTCCTGTGTTTGAGGTGCTTAATAAGAATTAAAGGCAGGCATAGTACACATTAATTCCTTCCACGAAACAAAGTTATACGTGAACTGACACCTCACTTTCTTGAATAATCACACTGAGCACAGGGACACCTTGCTGGCAGTATAACTCCAGATTCAAAATTGTCTTAGGTCATCCTAGGCCAAGGATGAAGAAACAGGCCTTCATGACGCAGAAAATAGGTTTTTCTCACTGGGGCCAAGAAAAAGGGGAGTTTTAGAAGGATTTGCTTTGCTTTACTGTTTTTTTTTATTACTTTGTCCAGCATGTTCTACAGACTTGTCTAGATACAAAAATGATACCATTTTAACTGCACTGATATACCCCTTTATGCATTTTATGGAAATATGGATGATATACTATAATTCACAGATCTGGATGCCATTATGCCAGTATAAAATGCTTATTATACCAATACAGTTTAATCCTGTACAGCAGGGGTTGGCAAACTACAGCCCATGGGCTGCAAAGCCTTTGGATCCAGCCTGCAGAAATGTGCCTTCCATGGCATTCAGGGGCAGGGGGCTCCCCCTGCACTGTGCCCACACACCACCCTGGAGCTCTCACATAGGCTTCCACTAAGGCAGAGGTTCCCAAAATTTCCTTATTTTCCTCTTCCAAATTTACCTTACCAAAATAAGTTTTATATTTTAACTCCTTGAATTCCAATTATTATAATGGAAATTAAATCTGCCATTACACAATTTCTCCCACCTACCCCGCAAAGATGTCTTGCATACCTGCAAGGGTATGCAGCACCACAGTTTGAGAACCCCTACACTGAGGCAACACCATTTCCTCATACATCTACATGCACTAAAATAACAAAATTTGTGCTCACGTGGCCCCCTCTAGGGAACCAACAAAACTTCCACCCCAACTCCTGCCCAGGTCAACCTGCACCATGCTGTCTGGACCTGCCCACTGCAATGGTCCAGCCTGGCCCCAACCTCGGCCCCAGCCAGTGCGCACAGTACTGCTACTGTAGCTGCCTGGGTACTACGTGGCTCCCCCCACTTCCAGAGGCTCCTCCCTCCTCTGGCTGCGACACTCCAGGAAAGGAAGAAAGCTGCAGCTGCAGGTCAGAGTGGATACAAGGTGGCCAGGAGCTGGAGCTGGAGCCCCACGGGTTGGGGCAGGAGCTGCCTGACTACAGCTTCCCCTGTACTGTGAGCGGCACAGCAGGGGCAAGAGGAGGAGCCACTGGAGGCAGGGGTAGCTGAGCAGTACCTGGCAGCTGCAGCACCAGCACTGTGCACGCAGGTTGCGATCAGGGATGGAGCAGGTGTGGGCAGAGCATGGTGCTGGCTGCTTACCCCAGGAGGGCATGGTGGGGCTTGGCCCCAGGCAGAGCACTGCAGGGGCGACCAAGGGCCAGATGGAGGAGTGAAATGCACCACCCAGGCGAGCTCTGCTGCACTTGCCCTCCCCTCCTTCCCCCCACCCCCAGCTGACTCCTGGGACCTAGCAGGCAGGCAGCCCCCTATGCACATACCCAGAATTGCTATTAAAAAGGTCTAATAATTACACAAATCATAGGAAATATTCATTAATAATTGCTAAGTTCACTAAAGTGTGGCTAATTTTATTGATCTGTTCTATGCTGCCAGCCAACTTTTAATATATTTGGCATCACAGTTCTAAGACTACCTGCACTTTATCCTCTTCCCCAGTCTCTCTAAGTCTTTCCTCAGGTTTCAGGCCTTTTTCCCATTCTTAAGCAAGGTCCTTAGGTAAAGTACTTATTCTTATCCAGCAGATCTGACTGAGTTTAAACACCAAGATCCAATACTGGATATAGAGATGAATAAGCCCTCTTAAAACAAAGAATATTTTCTGTACACCAGTAGGAAACCAGTGAGAGAAAAAAAAATACTCTACATGCATATCTACATTACAAATGGGTATCACCAACAGGTAGTAGGTTAACTAGGCCCGACTTTTCCACACCCCCGAAATGGTGCCTGCATCTTAGTCTGGTTCTCCCAAAGATCTCCTCCATCCATCTCTTAATTATTCTTTTTATTTATTGGCTGCAGCCACAGAATAGATTATAAAAGGGGATAAAGGCTGCTCCAACCATCTGATTCTTTCCACTAATTCAAAGACTGCTATAAGTTTCAAATGTCTTTGTGTGACCCATACATATTGTGTAAGCATGCCACGAACACTGATCTCACTTCCACGAAAATGAGCTCTAATTTTCTCATGTACAGGGTCACCAACTAAGTTGTAATGACCACCACCAACGCTCAGAGATTTCCAAAAATGGAAAAATAGATATTAAAAGCCCATAAAATATTGAGTGAATGCATCCTCCTTTTCCCAGATAAGGTACACAGCGTTGGGGAAAGAGGACTTATTTATAGTCTGATATAGATGAAAAATGGTAGACCTTTTCAGTAAAAAATTGGTACAGCATGGATTACCTGAGATAAGAGTATAGGTTTGGTTGATGAAAGTAACTGTGACTCGGTAATTCAAGACAATATGACTAAAAGTTATTACTACACAGTCTCAATAAGAGTGCACATATTACATGAATCAATAGCTGGATAACTGAAAAATAACTTTAAAAAGTAGCTGTTAGTAGTTATCCTTGAAGAGGACTGAGGTGTCTGTAATGGGGGTCTTCATGGATGGAGACCCGAAGCTTCTAATTTTCATCAATTATTTGGAAATATATATAAGATGAGGACAAGGCACATATACTGGGATGCTTGGTAAGCTGGCCCAATTCAGACAACATGCATCATAATGCAACCAAAAGCAAATTATATATCTTGAAAGCAAAGAATACTAGTCACACCTACAGTACGGGGAAAGCAGTGACTCTAAACAAAGAATTTAGGGTCAGAGTGAAGAAGCAACTGAATGCGAGGTCCTAATGGCAAAAAGGAGCTGAACTAAATAAACAGGCTAGGAGAAGTGCATATACATTAGCGGAGCAATATGATCTGGCTCATTGGTCACTGGACCAACCCCATGTGTTGGTCCTGGCCCGGTGCGCTGCATATGGTTCATGGACTGGACCCAGTACTACATATGCTACACACAGCATAGGGGATCAATGATGCTCATCCAGTCCCATGGGGCTGGATGGGTTGGTTTGATGATCCTGATATGTGTCACTGGCAAGACAGACTAGACCGTTACATACCATTTTTAAAAGGACAGTGAAACAGCACAGGGGACAGATAAAAAGAATGTTTCAATCAGGCTAGAAAAAAAATGCCTTTACCTCAACAGACATAGAAAGCTAAGGCAGTTGATCAATTTAGTTTATCACGGAGAAGGTTGAAAGGTAACTTGATCACAGAGTAAAAATATCATCTTAAGATGGAGAAGGGTGGGTGTGGGGGTGAAATACCATCTATAAAAAGCCTCTTTAATCTAGCAGCAAAAAGTACAACAAGAAGCAATGGCTTAAAGGTGAAGCTAGACACATTCAAAAAAACAAAGGCACAAATTTGTTTTTTTTAAACAGTGAGAAAATTTCATCATTGGAACAACCTACTAAAAGAAATGGTGGATTCTCTCTCTCAAGCACAAGCTAATGGGCTCAGTTCAGCATTAAATTCAGTATGAAATACTGTAAGAAATTCATAGTCGGTGACACAGAGGCTAGGCTAAATGATATGAATGTTCCCTATTAGCCTTAAAAATAAAATAATATGCGCAACTAATTTACTCTCCACACGTCACAGCAATCAAGGAGGTCATCTTTGGAAGCAGATGATGAATAGAGCATTCCCTTACAAGTTCCTCAGGATTTCTACTAAATGAACATCAGCAGTAAACAAGCTTGGCATTTTGTCTGATTACGTCAGTTAAATAATCTTAAGATTTAAGGTTAACAAGGGAACGTTTTATTATGAAAATCTCATTAAAAAACCTCCATCAAATTTCAGCAAATAACACTTTTTCATCAACATTCCCTAAGACTCCATTATGTCTTGGGTTTTCCTGAATACTGATACTGCAGTGCTTTAATTTCCTGAATACTGGCGCTGCAGTGATTTAATTTCAGCCTAAAATGGAGCCTACCAGAAGAAGGGGGCTGTGTATATAGATGTGAAAACCTGCTTTTGTGCTTCAGAGAAGAGATCACATGTAAGTGATGAAGATAATTCACTTGTGAAGAATATCTTTGCAGGACAAAGAGTTCCATCCTATCCACTCCTTAACAGCTAATGGTTTTGAATAGGTAATGTAGGGCTGATATTAAGTTAGCAAATAATGGCATCCCATAGCAGAGCAAGGTGAAAAGTGAATAAAAATATAACTATACATGCACACATTTTATAGTATAATACATCTTACTTAGAACCTCTGTCTACATTATTAAAAGCTACATTGCATGAAGCTGAAATAATTTCATTCTTTGATTAGGAAAATAGTCATTATGTTCTTACCACAAGCCCTACAAGCAGCAATGCATATCTCTTCTGCCATATAGTCTCCAACTGGAAAGGGTAGATAGTCTCCTTCTGTCTTCCCTGGGGAATGATAAAGGTAAACCTGAAGCATTGGCTCCATCTGCTTTGGTGCATTAGCATTCCCAAGGACATCGCCATTTTGGTGGACAGTGGAGGTTGTGGTTCCTTCCATCTCTGTCATTGTAAGACAAGCCATCACTGTATTATGTTCTCTTCAGTGCATATGCCTGCAAACAACACAAGGAATATTTATTGATTTTACAAGTAAAAAAAAAAGAGCTAAAAAAAAAAAAAGAAGAAGAATCCAAAGTTTCTCTTTATCATCATCTACAGTCAATAAAACTGAAACTGTGAATTGCGGTACTGGATTAGGATTGCAAAATTTCTTGGTAAATTTAGCAAAATGAGTTCCTCTGCATTTTTACAAATCAGTTTTACTCTGAAAAGTGCTTGTGTGGTAGGGAAAAAAAAAGACACCAAGGGGACAATATTTATCATACTGAACAAGACCAGTGAATTCCACATAAAATGTGCTGATTTTATAAGTAAAATCATACCTTTAATTGTCAACCGTGCAAATTCAGAACTCTGAGGTCCTGCATGTTAAATTAGTCCCTCTAGTACATTGATGCAGCTCTATGACAAATAGTAACAGCTCAGAGACTGGGCTGATGTCGCACAAAAGGAATATCAACCACGTTGTTATCTGGCCCTGATTCACAAAATAATTACTTTTCAGACATACTTTCATTTTAAGTAAATGCTTAAAATTAAGTAGACAAGGTTCCTTGGGTATGCATTTAAATACTATTTTGACTGTGGATGGATTTAAGAACATAAGGGCTTAAATTCTTTTCTGGCCTAAGGATCCTAACTTAAATGGCTCTGCAATGCTAAAACAGAGCAAAGCAAAGACAAAATCCTTATTTTTTTTTATTTTGTCCCTAATCTCAGCTAAATAGGCTCTGAACACAAGCATGGACAAAATCTACAGATTAAGAAGATCCTATTTTAACATGGTAATTTTTTAGGGTAGAAGCATGACATGCATTAAAAATATTGGGACTTACTAAATGTATATGCCCATTTACAACAATATCACCAATACTAAGTTTCTTCTGTGAGAAAAAAAACAACTTATAATACAATTTTAGTTTGAAAAAAAAATGCTTTCACCAAATGCTTACAAATCTTCTAGCATTTTCTGATGTTCCAATTGTCTCCAATATGTATTACAGGAAATAAAAGGTAAAAATATAGGGGTGCACCAATAGAGATTTTGGGGGCCGATTCCAATAGCTGATATTTAAGGAGGCATATCAGCCAATACTCATCTGATTTCCAACACAGCTGCATACAGCTGGTAAGTCTGTTGCAGTGGAAGGAGAGCGGGGAGGGAAGGGGCATGGGGACATAGTAAAGATCAATGCCCCCCATGGTGAAAGAGGGAGTGGGGCTGGACTAGGCGCTGCTGAGGCAGTGTGGGCACAGGACAGATGGCTCACCTGGGTGGTGCAGGGAAGGGTGGGCTGGGTGTGGCTCCCACCACTGTGCACACCCCGGGAGGGCACGGGGGGCGGCAGGGGGTGTCCACACAGGGCGGGCTGCAGCTGCGGGCCACACCGGGCTCTTCCTGGTGGTGGGGGGTGGGCTGGGCTGCACTCAGGGTGGGCAGAGGTGGTGCTCAGAGGGGGGGCTATGGGGGGAGCTACAGCAAAATTTGGGGTGGCTGCAGCCTCCCCCATAGCCCACCCGCCCCAAGCGCAGTGCAACCCAGCCCCCTCCCCAGGAAGAACCCAGCAAAGCCCCTGGTCTCAGCCTGCAGGCATCTAGAGTGGACTGAATGAACTCCATCACAATCAGGGAAAACAAGCCTAAATTTCCTTCAATTGGATGGTGGAATTTTAACAAAATGTACAAGGCAACTTTCCTCCACCACATCCTGGGCTATGTTAAAACTATCTTTGTTCTTTTTCACAAGAAATGGATTTTATGATTTTTTTCATTATTATCGCTACTTATAAACAGTTTTGACTGGGATCTTTAAGTATGCTTTTATTTAACCACTTGGTCTAAAAAGTGCCCAAAATTCAGCTCTTGTTTTCCAAATCTGAGAGAGGATTTTTGGCTATAAAAAGAGTCAATCATAAGTGTTCTGTGTATGCAATAAATGTCTAACAATATTGGTTGTTTAATAAAAAAAAACCCTATTGTTTTACTATTAGGCAATATTCACAAAGGACTATTTGTATTGATCTATTTTTTGCTTAGACTTGATGAATTATGAAAGTAGTTTCATAAAATAATCCATTGAAATGATACTTTTAGACTGTGTATTGAGACTAAAATTTCTCCACTCCATTCCTTGAGATTTTTAAATGTATGAACAAATTTATATTTATAGGAACACAGAAAATAGGGCTGGAAAGAACCTTACGAGGTCATCTAGTTCAGCCCCCTGCTCAAGATAGGATCATCCCTGACTAAACCATTCTAACCAAGTCAACCTTGATCTTGAAAATTTCCAGGGATGGAGGGTCCACAACTTCTCTAGGTAGCCTGTTCCAATGCTTAACCAGACTCATAGGGAAAAGTTCCTCCCAACTGCCAACCAAAGGCACAGAGACTGGAATGTAGCTCCCAGGTCTAACTCATGACACTTTACAGAAAGTGCCACGAGTCAGACTTATTGTCCTGACCCAACAGATGTTAATTGTTGGGTCGGGAGTTTGGGGGATTGACCTCCAATTTGGAGCCAATCTGGGAAGGGAGGTCGCTGCAGCCTCTTCCCCTAGCTGTGCTCCACCCCTCCCAGTTCCTGTTCTGCCTGGGATGGAAGGAGGAAAAGGAAAGGGAAAGA
>NW_005842145.1:225027-242333 GCF_000455745.1 Alligator sinensis
AAAGAGGTCCATTCTTGGGTTTTCCTGGCCATGCTGGGGTAGACTGGGGGGGGGAAGGGGCAGGGAAGGACATGGATTGGAGCCTCCCACCTTGGGAAGCTCTAATTTACCTGCCCCACTCTCCAGCACCAGCTAGGCAACCCTCAAAATTACCTCCCTCTGCTCCCTTACTCCCTTTCCCTTCTGAAAACAGTTCTGGGAACAGGGCTGGGCTGCGTCAGCCAAGCCCTGCTCCCAGTGCACAAGCACAGAAGTTAATGAAGGTGCTCTGCTTTGAAGCACCTTCATCTGAACCCCCATGTAATGAGGGTGCAGATGGTTGTGGGATCTAAAGCACTCTGCAGCCACGCACTTGTGTTTGGTCACGGCTGTAAAGCACCTTCAGGAGCCAAATGGGGCAAAAATTGTCACTTTTGCCTGTGCCTCTAAATTTCGCTTACTGCAGCTTGAGACCATTGCTCCTAGCCTTGTTCCCTACAGCCTCAAAGAAGAGTCTAAATCTCCATTCTTTCTATAATTGCTCTTCAGGTATGGAAGCCTTTTATCAATTTCTTTCCTCAGTCTTCTCTTTTCCAGATTAAATAACCCTACTTCTTTCAGTTTTTCTTCATAAATCATGTTTCCTAGGCCTCTAATCCTGGAGTCAGCAAAGTTTTTGGGCAGAGTGTCAAGAACACCTGCAACCTTGACTTGTAAGATGTTGGTGTGCCAGGGGCAGACAGCGGGGGAGCCACGATGGGCCCATTCCTTGTTGTGGCAGTATAGATCTGGCTCCTTCCCTGCCATTTACCCCGAGACATGTGTGACAAATGAAATGCCTATGCCACACCTGTGCCTGGGGTTGCCTATTCCTGCTCTAATCCTTTTTTTTTTTTTTTCTTTCAGCCGAAAACTGGACACAGTAATCATCAATGCTGAACAGAATGGCAAAATCACTTCCCTTGATTTGCAAGACACACTCCTGTTAATGCAATCCAGTATGCTACTGGCTTGTTTTGCAACAAGAGTAAAGTGTTAGCTCATATTCAGTTTATGGTCCACTGTAACTCAGGTCCTTCTCTGCAGTACTGCAGCCTAGCCACTCATTCCCCACTCTGTATTTGTGCATTTCATCCCATGTGCAGGACTTTACATTTGTCCTTGTTGAATTTTATCCAACTGATGGTGGACCATTTCTCCAGTCTATCCGCATCATTCTAGCTATCATTTCTCCAGAACATTCCCGGATCATGTCTAGGCTCATGCCTCCAGAATGTCTGCAACTCCATTCAACTTGATGTCATTCATAAATTTGCTAAGCATACGCGCTTTCATTTTCCAAACCATTAATGAAGACGTTGAACAATACCAAACCCAAAACAACCCCCTGGGGAACCCCACTCAACACGCCCTCCCAACTAGCCATTGATAACTACTCATTAAGCAAAATGATCCAACCAGTTATGTATCCACTTTACAGTACTAATCTGTAGTTCCTTAGCTTGTTAATGAGAATGCTTTGGAAGACAGTGTCAAAAGCCTTGTTAAAGTCAAGGTATATCACCATTCACTTCTCTCCCCCCCTCCCCAACACATACACAGAGCCTATCCCCTTATCATAGAAGGAAATCAGATTGGTCAGGCATGACTTGCTCTTGGTGAATCCATGATGGTTATTCTTGACCACCTTGTTCTCTTTTAGGTACTTCAAAATAGATACCTTGAGGACCTGCTCCTTGATCTTTCCACGTATCAAGGTCAGGCTGATAGGTCTGTAATCCCACGGATCCTTCTTCCCATCCTTAAAGACTAGCACTATATTTGCTCTTTTTCAATCATCTCGGACCTCACCCAACCTCCATGAGATCTCAAAGAGGATAACCAATGACTCAGAAATAACTTCAGCCACTTCTCTCAGTACCCTAGGGTGCATCCCACTTAGCCCTGCCAACTTGAAAGCACCTAGCTTCTTTATGAAATCCCTAACCTGTTCCGCCACTACTCTAGGCCAGGGGTGTCAAAGATCCAGCCTCCAAGCTGGATCTGGCCCGTGAAGCCCTAGCATCCAGCCCACAATGCTGCTTAGGGTCTGTGACCAGCACACTGCATGAAATGTGCTGGCCCCAACCCAGGGCACTTCATGCAACACAGGGAGCTCACATGGTATGGGCTGCACATGGCATGGGACCAGCACAGAGTGTGTGCTGCATATGGCCCATCTAGATAAGACCCAAAGACAAGCTGCTCATGCTGGATCCAGTGCACAGGACCAGTCTCGTGTAAGCACCATGTGCAGCATGCGCCTCAGATTGGTTCCGTGCTCCACGTGCCCTGCAAGGCTAGAGTTACCAGGTCCTGCATGCAGCATGCTGGGCCTGTCTGGGATAAACGCTGCACATGCTGCCTCTGGACACTGGATCCAGGGATGGTCTGGATCAGGCCCATGGATTGGCCCTACATGATGGATCCAGTGTACAGAGTTGATCTGAGGAAGATGCCATATTCAGTGCACACCCTGGACTGGCCTCATGTACTGTATGTAGCGTATGCCCCACATTAGCCCTATACGTTGTGTACCACACATGGGATAGGAGCCAGGGCCAGTGTGTGCTGCATGTGGTATGTGGGGCTGGAGGTGGCACATATGCTGCAAGCAACACTCACAGTCAGGTCCAGGGTCTGCACTGCATGTGGTACCTAGAATCATAGAAATTAAGGGATGGAAGGGACCTTGGAGATCACTGAGTCCAACCCTCCCTGCTCTGGGCAGGAATACTGCTGAGATCAAATGATCCCAACAAGATGTCTGTCCAGTCTCCTCTTGAAGACTTCCAAGCTTGGGGACTGCACCACCTCTTTGGAAAGTCTATTCCAGATTCTGGTCACCCTTACCGTAAAGAAGTTCTTCCTTACATCCAACCTGAAACCATCCTCTAACAGTCTATGGCCATTGTTCCTTGTCCTCCCCTGGGGCACCCTAGTGAAGAGTTTTTCTCTCAGCTCCCAATATTCACCCCTTACACACTTATAGATAGCCACCAAGTCCCCCCTCAGTCTTCTCTTCCCCAGGCTGAACAGTCCCAGATCCCTTAGTCTTTCCTGTGGGCTGGATCCAGCATCTTGGGTAAGATGAGTTTGACAACTCTGCTCTAGGCTGTTTGACTCCTTTCTCACCTCTTCTGCAAACTGTGCTCTTTATCTGGCAGCTGGCCCAATTTGCGAATGCTGAAGTAACTGCTGCATTAAATAATTCAGACTTCTCTGCATTATCTGTAACTAGACCGCCTTCTGCATTCCGTAAAAGACTTATGGTTTTTAGTCTTCCTCTTACTTTTGGCATATTTGTAGAATCCCATTTTATTGGCTTTTATGTCCCTTGACAGCTGCATCTCAAATCGTACCTTGGGCTTCCTAATTTTCTCCCTGTACAGCCATGCAATATACTTGTACTCTTCCCTAGCAATCTGACCAAGTTTCCACAATTTGTAAGATTCCATTTTGATTTCAACACATTGAGGAGATTGCTGTCTAGCCAGACTGCTTTCCTCTTGCACTTCCTATTCTTCTGTCAATTCAGGATAACTTGCTGCTGCACCCTTATTATGGGTTCCTTAAAACACAGCCAGCTCTCTTGGGTTCCTTTTCCCTTCAGACTTGCCTCCTAAAGGATCCTGTTCAGTTCCCCGAGTTTGGTTGTCCCTACTTTTCTGAAGTCCAGTGCCTCCATTCTGCTTCTATTTCTTCCTTATCTTAGAAGCCTACTGGAGACACCATCTATGAAGTCACATGTTGATCTTCAGGATGCTTATGCGCCTAGCTGGGCCTTTATCCTTGACTGGATGGACAGATGAGAACACCACCTAAGCCCCCATCCCCTTCACCCTTGCACCCAGAGTCACACAGCCACTTTTGAACTGCTCAAGGTCTCTCCTGGCAGTATCTTTAGTGCCCATGTGGATAAGCAGCAGAAGACAGTAGTCAGAAGGCTAGATGAGTTTTGGCAACCCTTCCATGGCATCTTGGATGTGGGCTCCTGGCAGGAAAGCAGACCTCCTGAGACAACGGGAGGTAGTTGCCAAACACCACCACTTGCTGCTTACTCTGGCAGCGGTGGTCTTGATCCTCCCATCTGAGGGGTGTATGGCATGGCTGATCCTGCCGCTAGAGTAGGGCCCTTCACATTCAACGTCAGGACTTCACGCCTGTTCTCCACGCATGTTCAGAAAATGAGTGCAGTCAGTTGCCAGAGTTGACAAGCTGCCACCTTCCAGGGTACCTGTGTGTTCTGTCTTCCAATGCTTTCTCTGGCTCTCCCTCTTCTGTGGTGCTAGAGTCTCTTTGTGTATTGTGCCAATTAAGTCCTCAGGCTTAGAAGCATCCACAAGCATATCCACCTCCTCCTGCAGCTAGCTCCCTCACCTGATTTCTGAGAGGACACACTAAAAGGCACTTCTCGCTCTTCTTGGCAGCAGAGACATGCAGGCTGCAGTCCCTGAAAACCCAGATCAAAACCTGGGTGGAAGCTTCAGTGGGCAGTGCCCACAACCAGACAAAGCCTGCACAGGAACAGGAAGAACCAGCAATGGCAGGGGTTTTGGCACTGCAATATCTTCAGGGATCCTGGTTTTCTCTGATTTGAAAAAATCCCCACATTTCAGTTTAAAAAAGGTAACCCCAAATCTATATTTTTCTGTGATTAAAAAAGTAACTCCAAATCCACATTTTTCCGTGATGAAATGAAACACCACTAATATATATTAGTGACGTTTCATTTTAATCACAGAAAAATGTGGAAAAATGTGGATTTGAAGTTACTTTTTTAAACTGAAAATTGGGGATTTTTTAAATTAGAGAAAACCAGGATCTCTGAATATCTTACAGCCATCCTGTTGATTCTCCTGCTAACTCCTTCTGCTGCTGCTGCTGCTACTTCCTAGAAAAGCTCCTTTCTCCTTTGCAAGCTTCCACTCAGCAAGCTTACTGAGAAGGAAGGGTGTGAAAGTAATGGGGCAAACACGCCAGCAAATTCTCTGTTTGTTGGTCCTGGTATCAATGGGTTCTGTCTAGGCTAGTCTTTCTTTTTAGGCAAGTCTCACCTCTGCTCACATTGCTACCAACTGCTGGGCTCAGAAGGTGAAAGCTCCTCTCTACTCACCCCCACAAGCAACCCTGTAAAATGATTCCCAAACTGACCCTGCCAAACTAGGAGGGCTTTCCAATTCACCTGCACTCACAAACCCTATCCTCAGGCAACTACAGCATCCTGCTCCTCTCCCAAGCAGGACTCCCACACAAAGTCCCCTGTTTGCTGTCACTGGCTAACCTAGCCTGTTTGCCAGATTTTAACTCATTTACAAAGGGATCTAATTGATATATTTATTTTCAAAGAATTTGAAAGCAGGCTTCTTTTTTAATGCAGTCACCCTAAGGGCAGGCTTTATAATTAAACCTTTTAGCTGAAATAGCAAGTAAAGTAACAACATGATAAGATAAAAACACTATTTCAATAGGTCATACTTAAAATGTTCGAATACTGACAAAAAGGAAGAAAGCAAATTAACTTTTATGACAATTCTGAAACAAAAATTGCTTGGAGACTCATGTTTCACAGTAATGGTAAGCTGCAGCTCTAGATGCAACTGTGATCTACTATGCCTTGTGCATCGTTTTCTGTGCCTGATCCACAGAACATATGGGTCTGTAACAGCTGTCAGCTATGGACCCTGGTTGTTTAAGATCAAACTACAAAGATGCAGGCTTTCTGCCCCAGAGGTTTCTGGTATCAGACAAGACGTGATACATTCACTTCCTCTTCTTTGAATTGTCAACTCCATGTTAATCACTTTACAAGAAACAGTATTATTCTCATGTAATGGGAAATAGTATCATTCCTCATTCAGCTGCTTCTTATTTATAGACAACTAAAATCTGGCCAATTTCAAAATGAGAATTTTTAAAGTAGCTCTAGGTGACATCTGCTGCTGAGTATCCTAGCCAATTCTTTATAATTTTACTAAAAAAATGGTGATTTATATGAAAATGCATCTCCCCTCTCTTGCTATCTGAAAAATCTACACAAATAAGAAATACTGGCTGTCTGATTACACATAGAAAACTGAAACCAACTATATTCAAAGTACTGTCAAATGTGCAAAGTAAACACAATGAAGGAGAGCTAACATTCTCTCTCATCTCTTTGTTACACTCATTTTAGGTGTTACTTGTAATAACATTACATAAAAAATATTCTGGAAGTGTGATTTTTATACTGATGGTATCTCTTTAAATTAAGTAATTTGCTAGTTTCACTTTCCCAGTTAACCTTTAATATACATAAAACAATTGAGGAAAGTAAGGCTTTTTGCAGCACTCTGAACTGGTTTATTCATTAGGAAGTCTTTTAGGCCCTGATCCTACACACACAAACAGAAGTCAATGAGGCCATTCATGCAAAGTGAAGCACACAAGCAAGCATTTACCAGACAGTAGCTGAAAGAGCTTTTCATATTAAGTTGTCTTCATCTATACTTTGTCAGATGCTCATTTTATAACTGGACCAACTCTTTTATCTATCTTTCTTCCTTACTCTAGTTTCAAAGCTGTTCAGATGCATAATTATTTGTTGCTCCACTTTCAGTTGAGTAGAATTCTAAATTACATTGAAGCATACCAGTATTACCAGCAATATATGAAGGAGGAGGTGGGAAGAGGACATTGACAAGCCTTTTGACAGAGTATGTTCACTGTGAGCAGCCTTAAAGACTACACTCAAAGTGCACCAAGACTCAGAACAGACACTGCATTTGTCCTGGGATTGGCACAAACACACACAGCCCTTCCAGTCAGCATTTAGTGAGCAGATAAACGCACTGCCACTTTGCTGCCATTGTCTCAATAATGCAATGCAATCCTGGGACAACCATTGAGATGTATTTTGCAATATCCTCGGATGAACCATTAGCACTTTCTATCCATTTAGAGCACGGGTGGGCAAAATATGGCCCACGGGCGAGGCCATTCTATCCAGCCAACAAGGCCCCTAAAAATGTAGAAAATTAATATTTCTCTGTCCTTGGTTCCTGTCAAAAATTACAGGAACCAAGGGCAGTACGACCCAGGGAAAGCTCAGTGGGCTCCAACAACAGCAGGGCCCGCTCAGCCCTGTCCCCCCAGCCGGAAGCCCCTGCCGGGGCTTCTGGGCTGGGAGCATGTGGCTGCCCCGCACCAGAACCACAGGTAAGTGCGGGGGGGAGAAGGGAGCGGGGGCACCCGGGCAGGGAAGGAGTGTGGCCTGGGGGGGGGTTGGCCCCTTCCCTGCCCTGTGGCCGGCACCCCACACTGCAGCCGCTTGCAGCCCACGTGGGGCTGCCTGTGCCTGCTCCAGACAGACCCACATGGGCTGCGAGTGCCTGCAGCAGCGAGCACCGGCCATTGGGTGGGTGAGGGGCCACTATTTCCCTGCACTCAACACCAGCTTCTTCCCTGCTTGCAAGCAGGGGGTCGGGACTGTGCACTGCCCCCCACCTGTACTGTGGGGCTGGGGGGCACTGGGTGTGAGTGGGTGGGGAGCCAGTGGGAGCACGGGGCCCAGACTGGTGCCCCGGGGCCAGTGCCAGCAGGGCCTAGAGCAGGGTGGCAGGAGCACGGGGTCCCAGCTGGCAGGGGCTCTATGGAGCCAGGCCAGCTCCCCCCTCTCCCTGCTGGTGCAGCCCCGCTCTGGTCCCAAGATGGTGACCATGGGGCGGGGCACCTGTCAAGGGGCAGGGCTACCCATGTAGCCCTCCACAGCCTGCCAAAACTGGGTAAGTGGCCCTCTGCCCGAAATAATTGCCTGCCCCTGATTTAGAGTTTGTTTCATAGTTTCATAGATGTTAGGGGCTGGAAAGGACCTTACAGATCGTTGGGTCCAGCCCCGCTGCACTTGGGCAGGAAAGACTGCTGGGAACAGATGACCTCAGCAAGAGATGGGTGTCAAGACACTTTTGGAAGATTGCCAGAGTGGGTGACTGTACCACTTCTGGGAGGAGCCTGTTCCAAACCTTCAGCACTCGACTTGTAAAGTTTTTCCTTATGTCCGGTCTGAAGCGATCTTCAATCAGTTTGTGCTCATTATTTCTTGTCCTCCCCTGGAAGGCCTCAGTGAACAAATGCTCCCCCAGGCCCTGATGTACGCCCTTGAAATACTTATAGGCTGCCACCAAGTCTGAGTCTTCCCTTCTCCAGGCTGAACAGTCCCAAGCCTTTCAGCCTCTCCCCATATGACCTGGTCTCAAGGCCTCTAATCATGCACATGGCCCTCCTTTGGACTCTCTCAAGCTTCTCCACATCCTCCCTGAAGTGCAGCACCCAGAACTGGACGTGGTACTCCAGCTGCGGTATCACCAAGGCCGAGTAGGGCAGGAGGATGACATCCTTAGCCTTTTTTGAGATGACTCATTAGATGCATGCCAGTGTTTGATTGGCTCTGCCAGCTACAGCATCAGAACAGTCTCTCGGAAAAACAGACAAAAACACCTGAATGATGGCACTTTAACCCAGGAGGAAATGCTTTTGCCCAGGTCCAATGCGACATCTTTCTATAACCCAAGTACTATGGGATCTTGTGCAGGCTATAATTTAAAGTGTTATATCATACATTTTACTTCTGTCATTTTTTTTTTAACCTGGTACCTTCTGCTATTGTTGATGTACTTGGCTGCAAAAATGGACTAATCTGAACAGCCACAAGTTTTACAACCAAGTTTTACATGTAGCCAAAACTCAACAAGATTGAAAAACAGACCAGACATTTTTACAGCTAACAAGAACATCCAGAGTTATAAGAATGAAGACTAACAAATTTAGGAAGAGCTATCAAACACCATGATTCAGGACTTAAATTCATCCCTATTAGGTTAGAAAGTATGAGGTTTCTCATGCTTCCTCTCGAGTATCTGGTGCTTGTCACTGTCAGAGATATTACACTGATGTGATTGACAATAAGTCCAGTGCAATTCCTATGTTCCCAACTGGAATAATATTACAACTGCCAGTACGTGATAGAGCAGAGCTTTCATTCTTCATGTGCTCACAAGATGATCAGTCCAGATTAGTCTCCCACTATTCATTTTTGACAGTCCAGTGTCCCCAATCAAAGATGAATCTTAGCTAACACCTACATGTTGGACCAGAATGGTTTGTCTGCTTCTCCATGCTCATTCAAGAAAGAAACTAGTTACTTGAATTAAAACTTGCCAGGAATTATGTAAACCTCAGTAAAGTGCAGAGGAGATTTAAATACTTTGTCAGAAATAAATTATTCACACTCCTCAGCAGTGCTCTAGCAAGCGGTGGGAAGGAAGGGGGCATGAGCGGGGCGACTGCCCCAGGTACCGAAGCGAAGGGACACCAACAAGCAGCAACTGCCCAGCCCAGGCAGGAAGCGGGACAGAGCCACTAGCAGCTCGTTTGAGGGGCGGCATGGGGACGGAAGAAGGGCGGCTCCTGCCGCTACGTGCGCTCCCAGGGAAGCATGGCAAGGCATGTGCCTCCCAGATCTGTGCATGCCGCGAGGGTAGGCTGCTGCTGCGAGTTTTGCCCTGGGCACCAAACTTGGTGGCTATGGCACTGCTCCTCAGACCTCCTTTTCTGAGTACATACAACTTTTGCTGTTTCTTGCAGATCACTTACGAGTTACTGACCCAATCTACTTCTCTAAACCTGCTCTGATTTCTCTCTCCTTTCTTCTGTGTTTATCCTTCAATAATATGTGACATTTGTTTGGCTATGGAGATGTAACCCATTTCCGAATGTCATATGCTGCAGGCCAAATTCTCTCCTCTTATAAATTCACATAAATCTACAGATTCATACCATCGGGGAATTTATCTCTAATATTCAAGATTTTTTTAAATCTTGAATCTTAAATTAATACTTTTATTAAATTCTAGTCCACTAAATCAGCTCCTCTGAAATGGGTCATTATTATTTACACTGTAAATTTCTAGATTAGAAATTATTTTGAAATTAATGCTGCAAAGGCCATTGTACCAATTATAAGACAAGAGGCATTAACGACAACTATATGAAGTCATAAAAAGTTGGATGATTTATGGTAGAAAAAAGTAACAGTTTGAAAAAGCTTCCAGGAAAGTAGACGCGGGGGGGAGGGGCAGGCAAAATGAAAAATAGATTTTTAAAAGCTTTCCCAAAATTGCTTGACAAGTTGGAATTTTGTGGGGGGGAAAGAAATCTCAATACAAACACTACTGAGTGACTTCTAATCCAGTCTGAGCCAAGGGTATGTGATCTGTCTGGTTAAAAAAGAAAAATATTGATACTGAAGACAACTGGTACATAACTAGATTAATTCTGACTGCTAAAACTTTAGCTGAAATAGATACCCATGAACCCCAATGGTTATTAATACTTTTTAAAAATTCTATTCCATTAAATCAATTCATAGAGTCATACCTCTGAAATGGGTCATTTTTATTTATGTTGTAAACAAATACACACTGATCTAACCGCACTAGGTGTGAAGAAAAACAAAATTCATCTCAGAACTGTGAACTGTACTAGCATTGGCCAAGAAGAGCCCGAGGTCATATTCTGAGGTCTCAGGGCTGTGAGGTATGGCTGACCAAGGATATAAAGTTGTTATATAATCCAATCTATTTCCAAGGTGTAGATTGGAAACAGATTGGATTTTCGACTAGTGCAGGGGCGGGCAATTATTTCGGAAGAAGGGCAGCTTAACAAGGTTTGGTGAGCTTTCAAGGGCCACATGGCTAGCCCCGCCCCTTGGCAGTTGCCCTGCCCCCTGGTCGCCATCTTAGGATCTGAAGTCCCACTCATAACCCCTGATCTTTGCCACTGGAAGTCCCTCCCCTTGCTCCCTGGAAATACTCCTGGGAGGGTTGCCATCTTGGAACTCAGAAAAAACCCAAAATCATACACTCAAAGTCAAACACCTGCTATAACGTATTTTAATTTTATTACAGAAAATATTTTTGTCATGATTTGTGTCTGCAAACTGTGTATATAGAGGATTGCATAATAACTAAAAATAAACTCTTAGTCTTGTATACTATGTGGAGGGGTGTGGTTGGGTGTGTATGGTGAGGCGTGGAGGTGTGTGTGTGGGGGGGTTGTGAGGAGGTGTGGTTGTATGTGGGGGGCAACAGGGTATGTTGGGCAGTGTAATATGTGGGGGGTTGTGGGGGCAGGATGTAGGTGTGTAGCATTTGTGGGGTGTGAGGGAGCTCAGTGACTCTTTACAGGATGTGCAGAGTTACACAATACATAAAAATTGTCTTCAGAGCTTAGAAGCCAAATGCTTACATTTTTACAGCCTGCCAGTGGAATAGTGCTACGGTAGCATGAAGTCCATTTGGATTATATCCAAGTCAGCTGCCAGTCAATAGATGAGACAAGTCAGGTGGAACAAAGAACCCATGCTACTTCCACTCACTAGCTAGCACTGACTACTACAGTGATTTTCAATCTTTTTTAATTTGTGGACCCTTTTAGAAATTTTGAATGGAGGTGCAGACCCCTTTGAATTGTAAGTGTGGGTATTGACATATGTTTGATTTATCATAGTCCGCTTTCGTGGACCCTTTACATACAGCCTGCAGACCCCCAGGAGTCTGCGGACCACAGGCTGAAAACCACTGGACTGGTGGAATAAGGGCTATAATGTTTTGAATTATGATACACCAGCCATACTGCAGGCTAAAATTCAAATGCAGCAGCTAGATAAGACAACCTAGTATAAGTACTTCATATTTCACATGCCAAAGAAAAAACAAATAAGCATGCATTTGTTTATAAGAAAATATGACATTGGCTAGATAAAAAAAAACCAAGGAAATCTAGAGAAGAATGTTTTGAACTGGGTCGATCTTGGTTGGTATCATAGATTTTTCTGTGCCTCTATCTTCTAATAAGCATCTTCACCATTACCTTTTAATACTTCCTAGCTTGCATATTTTATACAGATTAGGTTTTACTTGATGAAACTTGTTCTTTCTTAAAATAGTAGTGTAGTTTTGAAGCACTGTCATACATTTATTACTACTAATTCCAGTCCATCTCCAGCACAAACTTAATTAGAAATGAGAGTCTCACCTACACTTCTTTTGCCACTGGCAATTCCAATGAAACCCAAGCTGTTTGCATCTCTAAATCATCTTCTCTGATACAATTTTCCCTTAGATGGTGTAGAATTTGTTATTAAGATCCAAGATGAAGCATGACCCTTTTAGAAAAAAGAAGACTATAGGAATAAAAATATATATAGTACAGTAACAGTTGCTTCTCAATGTGCCCGTGTAACACTCATTAACACTTGTGGCAATTTTGCAGTATGCCCGGAACAGGAGCTTAACCGTAGTATTCAGTATAGATGATGTAAACTGAGAAAGGTACAACTAAATTTTCACATGACTACACAGCAACCTGAGGACATAGAAAGTTCCTGAAATAAAATTACCAAAGGCTTGAAATTAATACATAAAAACTTGAAGGCAACAAAAATATTAATCCTTTGTATCTGCATACACAGGCTTGGCAAAATTTGATTTAAAAAAAAATAATTTTGACAGATAATATCAATGGATATTTTTAAGCATTTATTTAGATTGTTATCAATTTTAAATTTTCATGACATTAGAGATATGGGGGGGAGACAATTTATTAATGACAAATGTAACTACAGTAGGACTGCTGCCACCAGTCCTGGCTCCACTCGTCTGCAGCTCCCTCTTCCACTTTGTCACTTCCTCTTCCTTTGTTCCCAGTCCCCTGGGGTTTGTAGGAGTTGCAGTCCAAACTACAGTTGTGTAGGGCTGCTCTCCCGCTGTCGCACACTCCATCAGCCAACATTTTTCTTACATCCCCTTTCTATACATTTTGATTATTAATGATGGAAATATTTTTTGTCTATCCAAGAGTGTGAGGGGAAATCAAAGTTTATCAACATTTACCAATAAAATCAAATCCTGCCAAGCCTATGTACATGGCACCTTTCAGAAGCACACTTTAAGTGTACTTCAGAAATGTCTCATTCCTGAGGGATAAGCAAAGTACAGAAAACAGAAAGAAAATCTACTGCGTCCTAAGTACGTCAGAGACCCTATAATAATGAGAGTTCAAAACAATATGTATTAGGGGCCTGATCCAAAGATCACTGAAATTAATGGTTGCCTATCTTTTTCACAGAAGATCAGACTTTAAAAGGGAGATGGGGCGGGAGGCAGAGGAACATGTCGACTGGTTTGGCTTTTTTTATTGCTTCTGTTTTTGTATTTTCTTTTTATAAATAAAAATAAACTTTGCCATATAACAAAATAGTGTTTCCTTAAGCAGCAGTGTCTGCAGAAATGTCATTGCTATATTAAAAACCAAATGCTTCTATGCATATTTGTCCAATAAGCACACAAATTATAGAAGGAGTCATTCCAGGAGTCATCAATTGCCCCCTTCAGTTAAAAGTTTACAAAAATGCACCTTATACTTGGTGCACTACCCTGATATGCCTTAAAAGCTGAAAAGGCAGGCAACACCCTTTCTTCCCCAAGCATTGTATAGACTCACTTATCTTTAACAGGGGAAATACTTCAAAAAAGTCAAGGAGATAAGAGAGAGACAGCTCAAACACAGTAGAGTGATGGATTTTAATGGGATATAAAATTTAAGTAATAATGTTAACTAGTCAGCGGGGACCAGCAGGCATTGGGGGAGTCCCTGTTCCCCCGAGCACTACCAGGAGTGACTAGAAATAACGGTCACAAGCTGGCAGAGGGTAGATTCAGACTAGACATCAGGAGGCACTACTTCACTGTCAGGGTGGCTAGGATCTGGAACCAACTTGCAAGAGAAGTGGTGCTGGCTCCTACCCTGGGGTTCTTTAAGAGGAGGCTGGATGAACACCTAGCCGGGGCTGTTTAACCCCAATACTCTTTCCTGCCATGGCAGGGGGTCGGACTTGATGATCTGCTCAGGTCCCTTTCCAACCCTACCAACTATGAAACTATGTTGTAGTATATAATGCTACTTTTAAACAGCTAAACAAACAGACCTTACACTAGTCACTGAAGTTGCTCTATGTTAATCTGAATGAGCCTTAATATGATTCCTCAAGCAGCAGACATGCAAAACCGTACCCACCAAATCATACTGTTAGAAGGGATCATAAGGGTCATCAAATCTAAACCTCTGTCCACATGCAGGTTTCATTGTTCCCAGACAAGTTTCTGATCATTCCTCTGGAAAGCCTCAAATGAAGAATATTCCCAGGCAGCTTGTTCCATTGTCTTATTGTTTTTATAGTTATGAAGTTTGAGAGATTTGATCTAACTTTGCCTCCCTACGGTTTACTTTGCTGAGAGAAACAATCAGATAGCCATTTATTTAGTGCATGGTTCTCTTGGTAACACCGTACCCTGCTGTACAATATTGACGTCAAAAGAAATAAAGTGCTAGATGCACTTTTTAAGCTTTCAGCCCACTCCAAATAAAAAACCTATGGACTTTTTCACATTGAACACAGAGAATGCAGCCAGTCTGAAGCAGTAAAAATACCTGGCTAATTAAGATGGTATTCCACCATTTATGCAGGAAATTTAGGATGGATTGGTACCACCATCTTCCAATTGTAAAACTCAGTAGAAGGTGGATCTGAATCTAAAAAGCACTCTATCTGCCAGCTGAAGCTGCTGTCACAGGGTAAATGACCTACTATGAAGGAAGCAATCATAAAACATAACCAAGCGGCACAAAAGGAATTTCTTCAGCTGAGTCAGACTTCACATCAGACAGCAAAAGGGGATTTTTAACACATCAAGATGCAAATCCATCTGGCAACAAGCAGCAGCAGAAAGAAAATGATAAACTTCTGACATATTAGTGACAGATCAAAATGACTACCAAATGAGCATTTATATTTTTTGCTTTTAACTTAGATTAATGAAGATTATAACTGCATACAATTTTCACAGTGAACATATAACAAACATTTGTACAGCACACAGCAAAGTCTGTACAGCAAACATCTGTGCAAAAAAGAAGGCCTGTGAACATCTGTATAAGACAACAGTTTTAATCCCATTTACTTGAAACATGGAGGCAAGAAGTGGGAAGGGAAAAGCAATTTGCTTTATCACAGAAGTCTGATACTCTGAAATGCAGTTTAATTTGAATTAGGAGCAAAACCAAAAGTTCTCCATGAAAAGAAATGAAGCCCCCAGCTCCATAGCAACACACCGTGCCATTGAGCCTGTCGGAGAGCCAGGCAGACAAGTCTCTAGATCACTAGGCCTGGAAACCTGTCTGCCAGGCAAGAACCCCGGTCCAGGTTCCATCAGGACTTCAACAAAACTTAGGGCACCTATGCAAAACACTTTCATTTCACCATCTCAACAAGTTCTGACAAAACAATGTTTCATCAGAATTTTTCCGACCAACACTAGTGGTTGCCAAACTGTTTTGATCAAGATCACCTTCTAAGACATCATGTCTCTTGGGTCCTTAGTCCATTTAGGGCTACCACCATCATCTCCACAAAATTATGGGTACACAGGAAATGTAAACAGTAGCTACAATGGTGGCAAAGACAGTGATAAGCCTGGATTAAATGAAATGCCCATACAACTGGAATAAACGGCCATGAAACATACTTATTTAATCTCCAACATGCTTCCAAAGCAAAGAGAAAAAAGAAAACAAGGTTTCATACAAGGAAACTTATAATATTTTTAAGCTGGCCTGCATATTTTTCAAAACCCAGAAGTGTGTTCTCCCAACAGTTGTACAACATGGGAGTCCTGCTTCTTACCAGGTCTAGCCTTCTGCGCTTTGCCTACAGAACCGCCATTTATGCCAAAAAACCAATGAACTTTGTGGACAGAACCGTTATAGAACTGGGGCCAAACTTTGCAGTCTACAGAGTTATAAACTTTCCCTGCTCTTTTGGAAATTAAGATGAAGGTAGGTGACTATTTATGAACTACTGGGGCTTAAGTTAAGTGCCCTCTTTTCCCATCATTCCCAAATAAAAAAAGAAACAAAAATAAGTGGCAGATTCTGCCCCATAGCCAGGTTCTGATCAGACAGAAGAATGAATGAAAGATATGATGAGCAGCCCATTGGGAGTTCCTTTACAGACTTGTTTGTACCTACTCTGATCTACCCCTAAGCTACAAGTGGCAGTTACAGTAGCCTAATGCTTGATCTAACACCCACTACTGGCATAGGGCCCCTATAACAGAAGTTGGCAAAGAAGCTGGCATGGAAGCCAGTCAAAACAAATTTCTTTCCCAGTCACCTGAGTAGCATAAAGAATATGGATCCTAGAAGAGAAGCAGGCCTAAAATGAACAAGACTTCATTCCTAGCATCTCTACTGATGGATGCAGAGGAACACCAGTTCTGACAGGCCAATAACCTTCAAAAAATCTCTTTATGTTTTAATGGACTTAATGTGTATTTCATCTCCTACAGGGTTTCTATGGACAGGAGAGTTGCGGCAGATTCTGTGGGGTTTTTTGGTATGGAGAAAAGAAAAGAAAAAGTAAATCCACAGGTCTAGATGGATCCCCTTCCCTAACTTTAGTAGCACTTTACTTCACAAGTAGTGACAAATTCTGGTTCACAGAGAAGAACTGTATCTGTACAATTCCAACAGCAATAAAATACCCGGAAGCTTTCATATCTGTGTAATTTCAGTCAATTCCTCCTGCCAAAGTTGAGGAAGTTCTCATCCCTTTCTCCCCCCACTTATATTTTAGATGATAAAGAAACAAGGTATGATTTAGCTTGTCTAAAATGCTCTCTAGGATTTAAAATTTTTTTGGCTTGGAGCCATTCAACTGCAAGCTCTTTGAGATGGACAGACATTTTGTTGGATGTGTACAATACAATACTTAGCACAGCAGGGTCTTGGTCCAGGAGTTGGGCTCCCTGCCACTACCACAATATTCATAAACAACGAGTAGCAATGGCAGCAGTGTAGGGAGTCCTTTGTTCACAGGCCAGAAAAGAATGAATACATCAAAGAGAACATAGATTATGGAAAGCATTAACAGACTGACTAGACTGATTCAACATATTAGATACGGAAAAAAATCCTATTGCAGAAACTAACTTCATTTCTATGAGAAACCATGCGCTAGCTATGCAAATTTGCCCAAAAACACTGATATGAAACGAAGGAAAGTGGATCATGAAGAACATTAGCATCAGTTAATGTAAAGCACTACTTCAATTCTAAATGCATTTCTAGCTCCTCCAAATGGTATGGTTCCCCCCTCTTCCCCTTATATTGGCTGGGTTTGGGGAGGGGAAGGT
>NW_005842145.1:242343-243086 GCF_000455745.1 Alligator sinensis
CAATACAATTGAAAGATACTGGGTGTACTGTGAAGCCACTGATTTATTCTTATTCACGATGACAACCAACATTCATGTAGTTGGACCACCTGCTGCAACTTATCTAAGAAGCAGGCAGATACACAGATAGATACTTGGTGTTCCCATAACACAAAATATTTAAAGTTCACTTAATGTAACACTTACAAAGCATTATCACACTTTTCTGGGGGCTATACTCCTGTAAAATGCCTATATTATGGTCTGGAAATACACATACTGCATACTGTGTGTTACACAGCCTATTATGCTATTTGCCTCTAGAAAAATATGGGTACTCTTTCTGACAGATTTCACAGCTTTAAAAAGAAATAGAAAACTACACTAGAGGTGCACCAATAAAAGGAAAATTAACATTATCAGCTATGGACTTTTTTTGGCCAATGTAGCTGGTAATATCACTGATAAATATAACATGCCTTCTGGCCAGGGCCTCTGGATGCCTCATGCACACGCACAGCTGCCATGTATGTGGCCAGGAACGCGGTCGGGCAGTGTGCAGAGCAGCTCCCTGCAGGCAAGTCTATGAAGAGGAAGGGGGTCGAGGGGAAAGGGGCACAAGGGGGATATATCAAGGCTCCCACGGTGAAGGAGGGAATGGGGCAAGGCCAGTGAATAGGACCCTGGGGCTAGGAGCAGGACGGAGCCAGCAGCGGTTTGTCCAGGGTGTGTGTGTGGGGGGGGGGGGGGGGGGCCGGATGAGC
>NW_005842145.1:243117-250295 GCF_000455745.1 Alligator sinensis
GGGGGGGGGGGGGGGGGGGGGGGGGGGCTCCCCGTTGCTGTGCACAGTCCAGGGGAGGCATGGGAGGGTATGTGCCCCTCCAGATTTGTGTACAAGGCAAATGCAGGCTGCCTGCTGTGGGATCAGGGCCAGAGGCAGCATTAGCCTCTTCCCATTGTGGGGGAGCTGGGCTAGGCTTGGAGCGAGTGGGAGCAGGGAGGGCTCAGCTGCATGGGGTGGGATGTGGTGGCACTGGGAGGGGTGGCTACTGGAGAGGCTAAGGTGAGCTTTGGGGTATTGATAGTCCCCAAGACCTCCCCCCTTCCCACCCCATAGTGCTGCCCCTGCTCGGGGCACTCTACTGCTGATACAGATGGTTAATAATCAGCTCTCGGTATCAACCAAGAAAATCTTTATCGGTGCACCCCTATTTTACACTTTAACATTTGAAATTAAATGCACACTAGGATGATATATCCTGTATATAAAGTCAATAAATTAAAAAACGTCAGAGGCCTTTGGCCTTAAAATACATAATAATCAGTGAATTACCAGGAGGCCAGAGACAGTAAGAAGCGCTACCATTTTACTGCCAAAATTCAAATGAAAAAACTCATTTAAAAATGAAAAGTTAACACCTCGAAATATTTAATATAAAATAAAATTTTAAAAATCCATTAAATTATTTTGCACAAAAACATTTCTGTCACCTCCAGGGGATATATATTTAGGTTATTATTATAATTGCATGCTTAATTAAATAGTCAAATGTAAAGGAAAACAAAACTTTGTAAAGCAGACACACAAAACTGTGCTGTCAAATTGCTTGAGGCTTATAAAATTGACTTATCTTTTATTCCAGACAAACAGAAAGACCGGTGAGAAATTTTTTCAGAAAGCAAGCTTTCACTTAAAAACAATCCAGTTCCTAACCTTGTAGTTGTGGGGAAAACTTTCAAAACATGAACCAACAGTAGCTGCTGCAGTTCTATTTTTCCATTCTTCAGACAGAGCTCTTCACTTACTTTGCTCCTCAAACCTTTGTCAAGGATCAGCAGTATTTTAAGACATACTTCAGTTTTATGACTACCCTGTAGATTGCCCTAAACCAGGAGTGGATAAAATATAGCCTGCAGGCCAAATTCAGCCCACCAGGCCATTCTATCTGGCCCATGGGGCCTCCAAAAAACTCACTACTGGCCCACATCTACCTCTCTGAAAGCCCACTGGGTGGGCTTTTGGAGGTCACACACCACTGGACCAGGCAGCAACCAGCCCTCCAGCTGGGAGTCCCACATGGAGGCACCAAGTGTGGTGTGGTTTGTGGATGGGCATGGGGGTGTGTGCGGGATGTGGGGCCCCTGACACCCCGTCCACCCCATGGTACACAGCCCCTACCACCGGTGGCAGCAGCCGCAGGCCCTTGGAGCACTCATGGCCACAGCAGGCAGAGCCTCCCAGCGGTGTGCAGCTCAAGCTGAGTCCCAGGGGCCGTGTACGGCAGCACAAAGCCCTCCCGGCCCAGCCCTCTGGCACATACCTTCAAGTTGGCTCCATCCCTCTATGTGGGGATCACAGCACTTCAGGCAGGAGCCACACACCATCGGACTGAGCCAGGCTGGCTCCATGACTTCATGTGGAGCTTTGGGGAGTTGCACACAGAGACATGGAGTCAGACTGGCCAAATGGCACATGGCTTTGGGAAGCCGCACATGGAGGCACGGAGTTGGCCTGGCCCGATGTTGCATGGCTCCTGATGCAAGCCCCATGTGCTCGCACAGAGCCAGCCTGGTCCAACCGTAAGGCACGCACCAGCGGGCCGGGCTGGCTCTGTGCTGCCACGTGCAGGCCCTGGGATTCAGTCGGAGCTATGTGCTCCTCGGGGGCCCTGCCTGCTATGGGCCAGAAGCACCCCAAGGACCTGCCACCTCCTCCTGCCACTAGCAATGGGGGCTATGTGCAGGCGAGGCCATTGCTGCCGGCAGTGGAGGCTGTGCATGAGGGAGCATGTGAAGGGGGGGGCGGGCCTGGCTGCTATGGCCAGTGGTGGGGGCTGTGCATAGGGGGGGCCACACCCACAAACCCACCTACCCACATACCCCCAAACCCTAATCCCCCCCACAATCCTCACACACACATGCATCTCCCACACCTTCACTAACCTCCTCCCCCACAAATCTGCCAACCACACCTCAGTAGTAGTTGTTTGATTTTTAGTACATGATTTGATTTTTTTTCTGGTTCTAAGATGGCAACCTCCCTGCCTTCCAAAAGGAGTACTTCTGGGGGCAAGGGGAGGGACTTCCAGTGGCATAGGTCAGGGGTTAAAAGGTGGGATTCAGGTCCAAAGATGGCTATCAGGGTGCAGGGCAACTGTCAAAGGGCAGGGCTACCCTTGTGGCCCTCCACAGCTTACCAAAAGTTGTTAAACAGCCCTGCAGCTAAAATAATTGTCCACCCCTGCATTAAATTGCAAAACTTGGTTCAGTTTCTAATTGCACCTTGGGAAAGCTATGTGCAGGCATAGTGGCTAGAACTGGAATGATCCACAATGGAAAAGCATTCAAAAACAAGAGACTGAGGGAAGATAGTGGAGACCTGGCCTTGCAGCAACCAGGAGCTACTAAATGGGAAGCAGGTAGAATAGCCCTCCCTGTTCTGGGCAGCCTGTAAGCTATGGAGAACCAACCTCATTATGCAGTAATTAGAAATCTTTGAAGAGGTAGCGGACCTTCAGAATAGCTCCTTCTCAACTGCTGTAGTGGAGCTCCAAGCATATTCAAGACTCCTTTTATAGATTCCTTTTCAAGACTCCAGAAAATGTTAAAGATGTAGATCAATCATTTTAAAAAGCTACACCTTTTTTAGCCTTTCCTTCCAATCACTTAAACATCTTTTATCTCGCATCTCATTTCCCAACCTTGGCCACTTGCCTGCCTACACATCATCAAAAGAATTGTCTTCAGAGTAGCTGTCACACACATAAATACACTGTGTGTTTATATGGAGTTTCAAAATTTATGGCTGGGGGGAGTGGGGAGAAAGAAAGCTAGATTTCTTGCACTGTAAACATAGCTATTCTGAGAACAAAAAATCTGCTGGCTGATAGGGTACAAAAAGGGAAGGAAGGAAAGAAGGAAGGAAACATAGTTGACAAAAAAGGGTTTAACAGGTTTTTGTTTTGTTTTTTTACTACATGTATTTTCCATAGTTTAGCACTTTTCTCTGCTTTTTAGTATTATCCCCTTCTCTTTCAGGGAAATTGAGTTTATCAGCTCCGACCACCTAACCAGCCAACAGGAAATGAGTGAGGGGGTGGGAGGTATCCTTACAGCTGACAAAGGGTCTGGGAATTCTAAGTAAAAAGAATCAATGTAAGCTCAGGAGTTACAGTAGAGACTTCCATTATCTGTAATATGGATATTGGTAAATAATCACATAGGAGTAGGTTGTGACTTGAGATCGCTGTGCAAAGGAGAAAGGAGTTCTCAAGGTTCCTACCACCAGCTGGGGAAACAATAAAGTTACTTTTCTCTACCAAGCTACTGGATTCTGCCTCTGGAATTTTTTTAATTTATTTTGCATATCAGCCTCTTTACTATGCCGTACATTCGTTATCCAGATTCAAGCAATCTCAGTGAAAATCTTCCAGACCACAACCCTGGGGCTCTCCTACTCTACAAAGTTGTGAGAAAAATGAACTAAACATAAAAAGATATGAAGAAAATGGATCCAACAGTTGTTTTCCATGAAAGGCTCTCCCCCGCTAATTTTTTTTGGAGGGTTGTTTCTCTCTCACTAACTTGGGAAAAAAAAAGAGAAGAATACATTTCACTGAGACATAAGGGCTGCAAAAATATGGCGTAACTTTGAAAACAAAACATATATAACATATGCTTTTGGTAAAGAGTTTGTTAAAATAATGACAATGAAAGCATTGGTACAAACCTTAAAAGAATAAGAGAATCTTTGGGAAATAATGCATATAATAAGAGATGCACATTTTAAATAGCATTAACTGAACCCCAATCATATATTTCTGTACCAATTGTGACAAGGTGGGAAACAAATCTGAAAGCATGCACTTAGCCAAACTAGCCCTTTGCAGAATTATTGTCAGAAAGTAAACAGGATAACCTTGAAGTCAGAGTGAATCAGCAATCTGTGTAGAAGAACCAGAGGCAGTAATATTCTGATCTCTTTTGGCCTCTCTTTATAAACATGTATTCTCATCCATGCTGTGTTTCCAGCTTTTGTCAGTGACATTCCGTTAATTGCTCCAATTTGGGAATTTCTATATACATGTAAACTCACTCTGTAGATTCTGCTTCTCAGCATGTCTTTTCTTTTCTCAAGTTGTAGCACGGGAAGTTTACATTACTTATTAAGAAAAACTCTCCCATGATGAAGGTAGGAAAGCACTGAAACAGGCTACCCAGAGAGGTTATGGAATCTCCATCTTCGGAGGTTTTTAAGACCCAGCTAAATAAACCTTGGCTGGGATGATCTAGTTGGGGATGATCCTCTTTGAGCAGGGTAACTTCTTGAGGTCCCTTCTAACCCTAATCTTCTATGATTCCACAATTTTTGAAAATTACTTAAATTCTTCAAATGTTATATTGGGAAAGCAACTGATTCCTTAACATAATTTAACCAATTACAATAAACTAAAAAACTAGTATTTTCAAATAATAGTTTTGTTCCAACTTTGAACCTTTGTTTCTTGGAGATTCAATCCTACAGAACATTGTTTAAATAAAGTTTTGAAGAATATTAGTAGTGTAGTGGTGTATGTGAGGCAAGGGGAGAAGGGGATCAGTTTTATGGTGGTACCTCATGAGGGATTAGAGCTTGCTATGCTAAGAACTATATAGACTTGAGAAAAAAGACAGTCCCTTCACTTCAAAATTTAAAATCCAATACTCCAACTGCAAAATTTTTTACACTGGGAGTAGTCCCATTGACTTCAAAGTAATACATAAAGCCAACCACATGGGTAAATTCTTACAGCACCAGGTCCTGTTTATATGACTACTAACAACAAGCAGACACAACAAACAAACAATTTGGGGAAAGATAAGCAGTAACAGTATAGGCAGTAGTGCGAAGAGACTGTAGTGTAGCAAAATTTTGAAAATAGGCTATTTCTATTAAAAAGATTAGAATTAACCTGATGTTCAAAAACTTAGAGAAAAAGTACCAAATATAGATTTTAAATAAGGGCTCACTTACACTCTAGAAGATACTGAAGTATGTGTTACTACAGTTCAGCTGTTTTGCCAAGTTCAGGCTAAAAAAGGAAGCAATAACCTTTATAAAGCAATAAATTATTAAATAATACAAGATGACAGTTTTGACATTTAACTACATAATTCAGGAAAAGGCATCTGTTTGATAGTTTGGTTTATTCTTCCTTTGCCGTCAATGGCTTACAAGTTCTTGACTGGTTCTATATCTGAAATGCCAGCCAGCTACATTAAAGATACATGCACTGCCAAGATCCCATTATCTCTATAAACAGAGCTCAGCAAAAAAATGAAAGCTTGCAAAACAAGCCATGGTTCTGAAAGTAAACAAAGGCTTGTAACAAATTGGGTGCTGATGCTATAGGTTCTTATTTCCTAATAAGCTGACATTATACATTGAATTTAATTATGTCAAAAAGCTTACCACCAAATTCAGACCAAACCATTTTTTTTAAAGAAAAAATAAGGGGGAGGCAGGGGGGGAATGTTTCAGGGTAGCAGAATCTTCTTCAGATACCTCAGCTATTTGGGATCCATGTATAAAATACAAATGCTATGAAAAGCAAAAGCCACAAATCGTTCACTGTTTTCATGTTTCAGGGGAGTCACAATTTTGATCCATACATTCGCATTTCAAGAAGGTCATGCCTCTCATTTCGTCTACACACAGCCTGAAGTGGCAGTCAGGGATAGTGTGGGACTTCCTTTGTGAAACAGCTGCCAAAAAGGTTGGCCCACACTGGACTAAATGATCTAAGGGTCTTCTCTTGGACTTAACTCTAACCTTATAGACTACACTTTATCATAATTACCATATTTACTTGAATACAAGATGAGGGTTTTTCCTCTCAATCAGCATAGGGAAAAAAACCCTTGTCTTACATTTTCATACAAGGAAATATCATTAAATACATTATCTACCATTAAACTGATGACAAAAGCAGCAAGTGCTCAGGAATGGAAACCAACTATGAAGTTGTTTAAATGCAACCAACACTAAGCATGACTGCAAAACACATGACCCATATTGGGCAAACATGCTGATAGAAACCTACCACAAGGATAGGTTTGTGTAACCAATCTGAATAAGATACATGGCAATGCCCATTAAGTGCAATCCTCCTTGGCGCCAACTGTTTTTTAAGTCAATGGTGAACCACTACACCAAATATATTTCGACTTCCTCTCCACTCCCACAGCTACACTGAGCCTTTCTTTCCCATTTCTAATGAGTCCTGTTTCTTCAAGAGCCTTGAATGTCTAGCAAACATCACCAAATGGGGCCCCAAACAGTACACCCAGAATCTCTCCATCACCTCCTCTCTCAGCCTGTTACATATGATTAGTGTAGCCCCACTCTGCATGAGGGGCAGCTGGATCAGTCTACCCTGCATCTCATCTGCATATACATTTTTGGGGGATCCCAGGACCTGTGACAAGAATACCCAGTTCCAGTCATGAGTGGGGGCTAACTAGGACATGGATCCTTTGTGGGAGGAGGGGAGAGAGGCATATCTAGCATATGCACACATACTGAGCAGCACTGAGCGTGGGGTCACCAAGGCTTGAAATGCTGTTGACTCTACTGGAGCACAGCTCAATGAACTATATGGTAAATCATGAGCCTTTTGACTTTAACTAATATCATGTATAGTTTGTAATATATATAAGTAGGTACAAAAGCACGGCTCAAAAATGTTTAAAACCTGTGCTAAAACTTGTAGCAGTTTCAAAAAAGGTAAAATACATAAATTCTGGATGAACTAAGTCTATACGTACTATATGCAAATTACTACAGGCATATTTATTACAAAGTCAGTACTTTCAAATTTGCCCCTCACTTCCAGCGAGAGCAGGGTATGACAGTAAGAAAGTGGGGGAGTGGCTTCAGGGGGAAGAAGCTGGGGGAAGGCAGAGGGCAAGTGGGCTACTTGACTTTCCAGATTTATTTTC
>NW_005842145.1:250326-275771 GCF_000455745.1 Alligator sinensis
GTGGGGAGGGGGAGGAGGGGAAGAGGAAAGGAGGACAAATTTGAGGCAAACCTCTAATAATCAGATTCTATACCTGGATAATTATAACAGATTTATAAATTTTCCAAATAAAGAAACTAATTATTGGAAGGGCCATTTTATATTCAGGGTCATCATATATTAGAGTAGCTATGGTAGATCATTTACTTATCGGCAAGGAATTTATTACAATGCAGATGCATTCATTGGGGCTCTATTTTTAAATCAATTATTTTAAAAATAAATATATTACTCTGCTTAATTTACTTTACTGGATTTTACTTTCATAACAAAGGAAGTTATTGCTACAGATTAGTAATTTTTACTTAAATTGAGACATTTATATGTCAATGTATCATTTACACGTGTGGTTATTTTTTTAAAGTTTTAGAAGTCAAGCAATTAGAAAGTAACAAAAAACACTTTTAAATGTCAAAGCTTTGAAACATTTAGCTAGGATATGAACACCAGACTTACCTTTGCCTTCTCAATTCCAATCAGCAAGCTCTGCCTATCTTTCAACTGTGGCCTATGGACTTCCAGTTTCCCAAAGAAAATTCTGCTAGTACAAGGCTGAAACCATGACACCTCAAACTCCCTCCCATAATAAAGGTTCAAGATGTCATTTCTTCCCTTGTCCTCTGGTCCACCATCTTGTGACGGATGGATACTGCAATGCTTCATCATTCAGTCTCCCAAAATAAGGGTAATTCTACACATCACACATAGAACAAAGATGGACTTTTTTTTTTACATATCAACCCTGAAACTTAAGAGTCACTGATTTCAATAATCTTCAATTATGAGATAAAAAAGCATATTTTTACCTGAACCTTATCAATAGTAGGAATTTTTGAGCCAACCTGGACATAAGCTGGAAATAGCTGCTGACTAGAAGTTAGGTTCCATTGCCTTTAAGAATGAAGTTATAAGCAAAGGACAAATTAATAAAAATGTTATACTGGTTGGCTGTCATGGGACTGACCAGAAGAGAACTTAACCAACTGCTGTCGATAACCATGTTATAGAAAATCAGGTAATGTAAAAAAAAAAAGCCTGTTAAAATATGTGAAAAGTATACATCCATGACCCAATCTGACACACAATCTATAGAAAAAACAATACAGAAAGGCATTCTAAAGTGTTTTACAACAATTATTGCATTAGAGACTCAATATGTGGAGATGGACAATATGGGTTAAATTTTTAAAATTTTGTCTGTGAGCTGCACACAAAAATATGGACACTGGCTGTCTCAGCTAACTGTCCATAAAGAAACTAATTCTACAAACATATAAGTATCAGCATGAGAAATCTCAGATTTTCAGGGGAGGACTAATATCACTGAAGTCAACTGGAGTTTTGCAACAGACTTCAGTGTAGACAAGATTTAAACTCTCTCTCCACATCTTGGACTCCTGATGATCTAGCCATACATAAGCAACAACCAAAATATACTAAAAATAATCTACGAGTTCTTGGATTTGTTAACTCTTTTAGTTGGTGGCCTTTAACTAACTAAAATCCAAACACAGTCTAAATGCTTGATGGAACACTTTTGGATTAAATTTCTGATTTAAAAAAAAGAATTTTTAAAACAATGTTTGCCACTGTCCTAGGCTGCTACAGGCAAATGATCTTTTAATGGGATTTTTTAAATCTGGTACATCACAAGGACTCTGACCACCAGTGCAAGCAATGAACAGCCTCCAAACCAAACATCCAGATATCTGCCTCCTAATTACTGGATTATAATTTTATTGAATTTTATTTTAAAACAAATAAAAGGTTGGAGTGCAATTATATTACTTTTCTTCACCACACAAACAAATCAGAGATGGTTTGCAGAATTTTGTATGCATTCATGCATATGCAAAATATATACATATATTTTAATTCTTTGTTAGATTATATATACATATGTTTTAACTCTGTGTTAGACCAATTTCTAAGATTGTTTCCTGAAGTGCTTTACAAACAATTATCTTCAATTTACAGATGGAAACTGAGGCACAGAGAAGCTAAGACACTCTGCCACACAGTATAATCATCAGCTCAACCCATCTTCCTTAATATTTGAAGCAAAAATCTGCCTTAGAGTTAATCTGTATTATGATTAACTCAAATAAATGTATAATGAAATCCTGTGTGTATTTTTAAAAAATGTAACTAAACTCCAGCTTTTTATATATTTACTGCTAACACTTAACAGTGAAAAATACTTTAACATTTAATCATTTCAAAGAAAGCCACAAATAACAAAACACGAGTGACAAGTCTTTTGGAGAACGTAAACAGTTAAAAAAAAAAGAGAAAGAAATCAACAAGACAAGCACAAAGGAAGTGATGTTGAAATCTTTGACCAGCCTAACCATTGCAAAAAGAAAAGCCATTTTAAACTTGAGTTCTTGCCACAAATTTCTACAGGAGGTACAGCCAGCTTCTCAATTTCAGTTCTTAATCTTTGTATGCTAGAAGAAACCAAAGGAAGGGAGAACAAGAATAAACATGCCTAGGCCTCAGCATAAGGATCTTCTGTAATGAAAACAGAGGATAGAAAACAACAACACAGAAAGAAACAAGAAAAGACAAGACAGACAAGAAGAAAGATTTTTATATAAATATGCATCACATAAAATAATGGATCCCAAAAGGCATTTTGAGATTATAATTCATTCCCAAAGTCCTTTGCTCAGTTATTCTTTAAACAATTTATGTTGCATTAACAAGTGCAGGTACAAATGACAATCTTTTCCCAAGTGAACATAAATTATGACAAGAGAAACATCATTTTATGCCAGACAATAGGGCATATCTATTGGATTCTGAAAAGTGATCAAGACTGGTCTCACTCATCTAGCATTAATAAGGGGCTTTGTAGGAATGATATAGACCATGAATGCTAAATCAATCCCACTAATGATATAGACTAGGGCTGTATCATTCCCACAGATTTGGGCCATAGGGCTCCCCACAGATGCAGAAATTTGGCAGCAGCAAATGAAGCCAGAGCACTGGCATCACTCCCCCAATGCCCAATTTTCAAACCCATGGAGAACCCCAGGTCCTGTACCCTGGATCAGCCACCCAATCCCAGCATGCTGGGTGATGCCAGGCCTCAGTGCCCAATCCCAGCAAGCAGGGGCTGCACCATGACCCAATCCTTGCACACCAAGATGAGAAGGGGCAATATCGAGCCCCCCCAGGGACCAAACCCAGTGGAGAGGGCAGTGCTGGGACCTTGGGAACCAGTCCTGGGAGGGAGTAGTGCCAGGCCCAGGGCCAGATTCTGGCATACAGGGGTCAATCCAACCTGTAGACCTGCCCTGCCCCACAATGCCAAAAAGTTGAAATCTGGGTTCTTCACATCCCTCCACATCTACCTTCCATACAGCCCAGGAGGGATACCAATGAACCCCTAGTCCTGGTCTCCTTATCCAGCAGCAACTTCCCCTCAGATTATTTACTGGGGTAATAAGGTGGCTGCAAAAAGGGCATTTCCTGCTCTTGCCATCACACCTTAGCCACCTGTCACCTTGAGAAGGCAGCAACAGCTCAGCACTGAGCTCAGGCAAGATGCATTTTGGGTCAGATCCTGTCAGAAACTTCACACAGTTTACATTAGAATGGTGGGAGTATACAAAGATAGCATAAAACTCAGTTTTACGCTCCCCTAAATCCAAAAGCTGCTCAGTGTACAGCCCATTCCATTACATCAGAGGGCTGCTCTGATACCAGATACCAATGCCTCACAAAGCATAATATCAGTTGGGCTAGCAAAGTATAAAGATGTCCACTTGAACCCCTGGTCTCTAGTCACACCCAACACGCAAACAGTCATTGCTCAGGACTGATCCTCCTCTGGCTGTATAGCCTGGCATTTGCTAGCTGTGTGATGCACAGCAGCTGCACCACACAGCGGAAAACAGGAGACAGATGAGAAATCAGATAAAATGAAATACAGACAGTCCTCCAACTTACGACACAATTGGTTCCTGAAAACCGCGCCTTAAGTCGGAACATTGTAACTTGGAACCAATTTTCTCATTAAAAAAAATGTTATAAATGAGGGATTGATTCCTGAACCAAGGCCCGATACCCTATTTTCACCAAAAACACCCCAGAATTTCGTACTTTATCAATTATAGATAAGTAACAGCTACACTAATGTATTTATATTGTAAATAGCAATCATATTGATTTGGAAGGACTTCTTTGAGGTGACTTTGCTGGACTTTTTGAAAGACTCTTGGTTGGACTTTTTGAAGGTTTTTGCCTGGAGTCTTCTCAGGAGTCTTGGCTGTTTTTTTGGAGTCTTGTCTGCTTTCTTAAAGAAAGTGTCCAAGGAAGTTTGGACAGATGTTCTCCAGGGAGATGAGTGATACAGTGAACTTGTTCTCTGGCGTGGCATGGCATTGGGTCAAGCATTGTAAAGTCGAAACTGGCGTTGTAAAGTTGAAACAGGGTGTCAATTTATGAAAGTCGTAAGTGCGAAACATTGTAACTCGAAACATAAGTCAAGGACTGCCTGTATATTTGTAGTCAACTGAATTATAGCAGATGGCCAGCTCTCCAAAAGATAAGGCTGATGCCTCTTTCTGATTAACTGTGAACTCTAAGTAAACTCATGCTTGCCCAGATTGTTGAGAAATGGAGGCCCTGTGGGAGATTAGTGGTTCAGGTCAGATTAGTGGTTCAAACTTGGTGTTATTTCCACCAAAAGCTCCCCCAAAAAATCACTTTTTGAAGCTAACATCTCACCAGCATTCATTTGCACAGTCCTTGGGACTGACTCACAGCTCTGACTGTGCCCAAGCACCTACCACGTTTCACATCAAGTAAATGACTACCTTTTGCACAAGCACACCTAAATACAGAGTCTGAATTTCTAGATAAGACGCATCAAAAGCTTACAAACCAAACATGTGCGGGCTGAGCTGGCAAGCAACGTGCTGATCTGCAAAGGTTCACTGGTTAGCCAAAAGGGCCAAGTAGAACCAGATGAACCTGACCTATGCTCAGCCAGGTATCAGTCTGAATTTGACTCTTGGCAGGAATCTGAAAGCAGGAAAAAGAGGAAAGGAGAGAAGATGGGGGGAGGGAAGTCTGTTTCTATTGTTTTTATTTATTTTTAGATTTTTGTTTTAGTTTTAAGAAACGTTATCTGAGCACAGAATAATACTCAGAAGGTGTTCAAACTGCTTTGAAAGAAAATGACTTTCTGGCTTGCATCCATAGATGCGTCTCTAGCAAATCCCAGGATGTCAACCTCCCACTGTACTCGGCCTTGGTGAGGCCGCAGCTGGAGTACTGTATCCAATTCTGGGCTCCACAATTTAAAAAGAATGTGGAGAAACTTGAGGGAGTCCAGAGGAGAGCCACGCGCATGATCAGAGGGCAGGAAAACAGGCCTTATGATGAGAGGCTGAGAGCCATGGGGCTCTTCAGCCTGGAAAAGCACAGGCTCAGGGGGGACCTGGTATATAAGGGGGTACATCAGGATCTGGGGGAATGCCTGTTCACCGGAGCGCCCCATGGGATGACAAGGTCAAATGGTTACCAACTTCTCTAAGACAGTTTCAGGTTAGACATAAGGAAGAACTTCTTTACAGTCCGAGCCCCTAAGACCTGGAACAGACTGCCGTCAGAGGTGGTGCAAGCACCTACTCTGGCTTCTTTTAAGAGTAAATTGGATGTTTATTTTGCTGGGATCCTGTGACCCCAGCTGGCCTCCTGCCCCTGGGGCGGGGGGTTGGACTCAATGATCTTCCGAGGTCCCTTCCAGCCCTAATGTCTATGAAATCTATGAAATCTGACTTGTGCTAGCTATGAAAAGGTACGAAAGCTTGGAACAGTGTCTTTTGCACAAACATGCAAGACAGTGGCTGGGGCAAGACTGGGTTGTGGTAACAAGCCTGCCACAAAGAATATCAAACTCTGCTAATGGCTTACAACCCATTAGGTAGAAGAGAAAGGAGCTTGTGGTACCTAATACCAGACCCATGCTATAAAATAATAAGTTATGGTTCCTCTAAAAGGAAAATTGTTGGCAGAGACCTGACACACTCATCACATGTGTATCTTCAAGCTAAGAAAGCCAGAGAAAGAGGCTTAGCCACTGTAACTAGAAAAGGAAAGGAAACTACATATACATTTCAATCGAACTAGCAATTAAAAAAAGACAAACAACTAAATATACATTTCAAGCAAAACCTGTAAAAGGTGATTTAATACAGGAAAGGTGTCCTGTATGTGATATCCTCATATTTCTCCAAACAGGAATCCAATGTCTAAAGTGTTACAAATGTTTCAGTCATTCAATGTATGTCTGGAATTTTGTAAATAGACCATCACCGGTAAGCTCTTGCAAATTTGCCCCATTGGTAAACAAATACCCAAAGACCGGTCTGGTAACACATCTTGTTTAACCACTCAAGGCCTATCACATTCAATTGCCGAGCTAGTCAAAGGCTGCGAGAAACAAAGGTCTTCACACTTAGACAAACGCAAAAACAGAAGCCAGGCAATTTAACAATTGTAACGTGATGGTCACCTTTTTCCTCCCTGTTTTGTTCAGATTTTAATCTGCCAACCATCAAGGAAAAATGCTTTGAAGATATACAATTAAACAGTATGAAGCAAAACAGAGCTGCCAGCAAGGTGTGGGCAGTCCAGGGAAGATCAAGAAGCCATCTTGCCACCAGCCACAAGTGAAGGACCCATGCTGTGAGGCTGTACAAGAACTGCTTCCTGCCTGCATTGGGTAAAGATCTCTTTGCAGCTAAGCTAATACAAGAACTGTAATAGCTCACTTATTGAATATTAAGAAAAAGTATTTTGTTTTTCTATCATTTAGTTTTGTAGCTTGTTGGTAGTTATTAAAGCAAGCCTTTCTGCTATTCATCAACTGAGTATTGTGTCAATTCTTAGAGCACTAGATTTAAAACCCTGTTTTTAAGTGCAACAGTTTGTGAATGCCTGCCAAGAAGGGAGGGAGAATTAAAGAGATGGAAGGAACAGGGGGAACAGCACAAAAAGGTCTGGGACACTGCATGGGGAAGGGTATAGTGATGACAGGTAATAGGGGTGGGGTGAAGGGCTGGGGGTCTGGTGGGGTGGGAGGTACAGGGTATTGGAAAGGGTGACCTAGAGGTATGTGACAACAAAAAAGTCTGCGCCACACTCGCACCTCTAGTGTCACGCTAGGGTCTGGGGAACTCTCTCCCTGTAAAGGGATGCATGAAGCCTTCTTCCCTGTTGCCTTAGCATTGTGCAGGAAAGAAGGCTTAACTCTGGTTATTTCCAGTGCATTTAAAGGGATCTGGAGAAGTCCTGCCCAACACCCCAGGTAAGTCAGCATATGGGGAAACCCATCTGTGTGCAGTACTGCAGTACTGAGAACAGGCATGTTGGAAACCCACAGCACTGAGCCTAGGGTGAGGAACTGAGGACTATACTTTGATGTACATCAAAGTCTCTCGTGGCTATTCATGGCATGGATGAGAGCACCTACTCCAATGAACAGAGCAGGTTACTCCTTCAAGAGATAACTGTTTCAGGCTGTATTCATATCCATTGTGGTGTTCTCATTCAGCTGAGATAATTATGTTGAGATAAATGGGCCCTTTCACAACTTTCTAAAAACTCTTGCTATTTAAGTTTGACTCTAGTGCTTTAAAATTCACATACTTCTTAAAGAGTCTTAAAATGTGTGTACCTGATCAGGGTACAGCATAAGACTAACACTGCAAATTCTTCTAGTGTTATTTGCATGCATTTGGAGATTCAGACCATGGCTCTGATTGTGTAGTAATCACTTAACATTTATCCTGCTAGTGCCCGGCATCTACTTTGTATAGCAAAACTAAATGTGATATTCACAGCTCTTCAGGCAGGCATGAATCTATGCTCTGGAACTAAGCATGTCTGAGCTCAACTGCCCCCTATGAAGGTACCAGGATCTGATGAAGCCTCACCCACATAATCTCCCTCTCAGTTTTGCTGGCCCTCTTGCCAGCTAAACACAAAAAGATTATCAGTGTCTGAGCAGAAGCCCCATTCACTGGAACAACAGTGTGCCCAGGAGAGGTGGGGAGAAGACAGGAATCCTTCACATTTACATAGCCAGAGCAATGTTCCAGATGTAAATCAGCATGATACTTCAAATGAGCCACAGCTCCTATTTCTCTCTGTTAGAAAAAGTACTTAGAAAGTTCAATAACAAGGACCTTTGGAGAGACAGTGTTAACACTGCCTTTGGTCACTAGTATCCTTCCAGAATGCGGAGTTCAACAACATTCAAACTTGTGAAAAGCAAGAAACACGAAGCCCTCTTCTTATGGTACAGGCCCCTCCACATCGTAACTGCCCTCTTTGAACAAGGCCCCACTTTCATTTTGCCTTACAACCACAAGGCGTATCCAGACGTGCATGGATTTTTTTTTCCCTGCATTTTTTTTTTGACCCCTGGATATCCAGAGGTCAAAAAAACCCACAGGGAAAAAAAACGGAGCAGCACACACTCAGACAGCGCATCCTTGCAGCGCGGGGAACACCAGTGGCACTACAAATGTGTTTGCAGCGCCACATACCGCATAACCGCACTTGTCTGGACACCCCCACACTGAGCAGGTGATTGCCCTACAGTCCTTTCCCCTACAGTCCTTTGATCTATTCCAGATAAATTTTGCTACCCTTCTCCCTTACTCACAGCATGCCAATAGCACTATACTTTCACTAACCTATTGTTAAATCCACAGACCACATCCTCCTATCTAACTGCAGGCAATCCCCCTGTGGCCTGCTACTGTCAACTTACTCAGTGCGGTGCTGAAATGAAATATAATGGACCTCTCAAATTAAACATATACCATACATTCCCCTCCCCCACCCATGATCACACACAAGGGTGAGGGATTCAGGCAGAGGGATTCAGTCCCTCCTTCCTCCCATAAGGGCATGACCCCCCCACAGGTCACCATCTTGCTAAACTGCTCCATTCTAAATCTCTCCCCCATTCACATGGTGAATGCAGGTAATTTCCACTAGCTACTAGTGGATGGGGACAAGTGGCACAGAATTAAAGCTGCATAGGCATATGCCTTAACTCTGTATGTACTGACTGCAGGCGTTTGAGTTTAGAATACCTTCTCTTCATCTTCTAGTTTTTAGGAGTTTGAGTTTTGCTGAATTTGACATTCCGGAAGGGCAAGGAAGAGCACCAGGAAACCTAATTTTGGATTAACAAAGCTTTTTGTCACTGAGCACTTGAAACTTACTTTATCCTTTCAACAGTAGCGTATACTGCAAAAGCAGCATTTGAGGTGGATCCAGGGTTTGGCAGCCCTGTTGCTCTGGAAGCACTGAATTTTGAATATATTTGGACACAAAGTAGCATTGTTCTCTTATCAAGGTAGTGGAATTTGCGGGGAGGGGTCATGGTCAAAGATGTGACAAGACCCAGCTTTTATCCACATCATACAAAAGTTGCACGCAACACCTTCCTGTAAAAACCTCTCTCTGCTATGAGTTCCAGCAGCCACCCACACTGAGAAATGCTGACCATTTCCCCAGTCTCCCAAACCAAGCTTGCAGAGGAAATACATCTCTATTGCAGTACAATATTTAACCCGGTAAACCACTTTTAAAGCTGCCTTTTATACTCGGGTTTTTTTTGAGACTGACAGGAGAAAAAAAACCTCCTGTACCTCATCCCTTACAAGGTATTGCTTTTGTGTCACTGGAACCTGGAAAGCATTTTATATCCTTCCCCTGCCCCTCCCTTTACATTTCTGGGGTAAAACTATACAACAGAATGTGATAAAATGGCAGAGCCTCTAGGAGTGGCACTGAACAGCTGTTTAAGGAATTCTATCCATTTTTTCTTTCTTTACTGATGCCGGTCCTCAAAATTAGGGAAGGAGAAAGCATAGGGCATATAAATGGCACAATCTGCAGGCAGTTAGTTCCACAGGTCACACAAATGGTGAAGTTGCATGTCACGTCCCCTGGTTCACCTTCAGTCCCGAGTCAGAAGGTATAATGAATAAAGGCCACAAATTAAGCTTTTAAAAGAGAGAAAATGGAAAAGGTGAGAGCACATGGGAGCTATAAGGGAAACTCCCAAAAAGCTCCCAACAGAAGGTGAAGAGGAAGGAATTTGAAGAAACTTACGGCCTTGATGAGCATGTGGCCCTGAGGAACATGTCTAAATTAACTGTGTTGTCCCACAAGTGTCTTCTCTTAAGTCAGAATTTTCACACAAAATGCATTAAGAACAGTTATTATAATGTCTCAGCACATATGAACCCTGCAGAACAAGTAAGGACATACTATGTGCACTAAGGCTAACAAACATTTGGATTTTGGTCACTGAAAATGTCAGTCTCAATTACAGGCTGACAAGCTGTGCTGAAAGGAACTATAAGATTTAGAAACTGTATAAGTTAATGGTTAGATACTGTATGAGTGATCTCTTCCTCCAGCAATATAAAGAGTGCTAATCCCAGTGGTTCTAAACAAGTACTTGGTGATCTGCCAGCCTCATGCAGAACCAGGAGAAGTAGCTATGTTAATTTTCATACCGCTTGGAATGCACAAGGTGCCAAACTGTGGAAACAATTAGGAGCATCTGGCCATTTCCAGGTCTACACAGATTAGGACAGAACTGAACAGATGGTTCTGTTTGTGCGCAGGCCACCAGATACTCAGTGAAGAATTCACAGGTGAATTGCAAGCTAGTCCAGCACTACCTGGGGAGCCTGGATATGCAAACATCTGCTCAGATGGATCAGCCTGTGGTCTCCTGGAAGCAAAGAAAGCATATGTTTAGCCCTGAGATCCCTGTTTAACAGTCCCTTCTTTATCCTTTGTTCACTCACGGCTCAGTACAGACAGACAAAAAGCCCAAGGCTGAATCAATTCAATCTTCACAGGTGGGTCTAAGCTGCATAGATGAACTGATAAGCAAGTGAACAGATATTCACTTTCAATTCCAGAAAACAGCCACATACCTGCAGCGGCCCAGGCCAGAAGCCAAAGGGGCACTAGAGCTCACCTCCCTTCTTGGCTGGAGCAGACAGCTGGAATTTGAAGGGGATCTGAGACAGAAGTTCAATAATCCGATTTAACCTAAATCAGTTAAATCTGATACTACATCCAGCCAGTTTATCTTAAACCAATTTTGGCCATTTTGAAAGTGGTTTATACACGCTGAATTTCTGTTGTGTTACAGATTTGAACCAGTTTCCGATCACTTATACTGGTTTATGTGTAATTTCTGGTTCTTGCCTCAGAATGCAGGTGTCTGTAACAACTGACTTATTCAGTTTTGTGTATTTGTACCCCATCCTCCTCAAAAAAGCACCCTCTGGAAAAAGACTGTGTAAAAGTAAACAAAATCTTTTATTTCTACTGGGTTGTCTGACCTCACACATAGCAAGTCCTTCCTGATCTCCACAGCTTCATTTGTTGTTTTTCCAGTAAACCTAATATAAACATAGGACTTCAGAAGTGTTTGCATATACTTCTATCATCACAATACCAAGGAGCTGCAGTAACAAACAGACAATATAATGGACCCTTGGGACTGAGATATCCGATGCAGAATCTCACCTTATATTTAATGACAGTTAGAGTGGCTCCTCCTATGCTTGCTTCATGATGGCCAGCACTCTTACAATTATCCATATATAATGCCTATCCCAGGCATCCTCCCCACCTGCACAGCATCTAACCAAGTAGAAAGCAGTTACAAACCTTCTGACACCTATAAATTGGTCTCTAATCTGACTAAAATACCTGCAAGGAGCATTAAACTATAACAAACTTTAGCCACTTTATTGTGGAATGAAAGACTTCACACATGGCTTGAACATGTTTTGCTTTTTCTGCATTAACTTCATAACTTCAGCTGTGTCATCTTAGCTTTCCTGATTAACCCACTGAGAACTCTTAGTTTATTGTCAGATATTCAGTCAGAAGGACAGACACTTTAAGAATCACTGCATACACACAGGTCAAGTCCTTCCCTTGAACAAGAACAGAGTCTGAGAGCATCCCAGCTTGGGGATGTGATTGAAGAATAGTTTTGGTTTATTTAAATTGATCCAACTTGTACCCTTATTTTTCCTATTACTAACTTACTATGAGGCTAAATTACTACAGTTCTTTCACAGCAGAGCTTTTCCTGATTTTTAAGCTTGCTTTGATTTGCTCACTGGCTTCAGGGACCACCAACACACATGCACCCTATGTTCTTTCTAGAGTGCGCTTCCAAAGCAGCAGATTCCTTTGCAAGTTTGCTTTCACAGAAGACATTAACCATATTAGGTCTAGCTCATATGAGAAGCTGATTCAACATTTTCTCAGGCCCATTCCTGGTGGATATCTGTATTTAGGCCCATTTCACTCTTCATCATCAAATATAGTTTAACTCTTAAGGCTAAGTGTGTATTTGCTGAGGTTGGCTCCCCTCCAAGAGTAATCTTTCTCCAATTTTCTTCCCTTTTAAAGAACAGCCCTTTTTATACACAAAACATTTTCCCAATTTGACCAGTTTGCCTATTTTTCCTTTTCTAACCCTCTTTCCCCTTTTTCCAGACACACACCATATTTTAATCATTTTACATTGGTTTTAACTGCACTAGTATCATGATACTAGCTCACTTTCACTCCCCCAAGTCTCAAAATAGCATCCTTCAGATAGAGACAGGCAATAAGTAACCTAGGCAAAGCACTGTACATTGGAGGGGAAGAAACACTGGCTTTAGGGGAGAAGGGGGGAAAATCATCCACAATAGACAAGAGAGAAAAACCAAAAAGATTTACACTGTTAAGCCAGTTCTGAAACAGGGCTAACATTTGCAAAATCTTCATTTTAACTATGATTATGTTACCTCCTCTGTAATATTACCACAATCATAATAAGAGTGAAGATTTTGTAAAGTTTATACTATGAAGTAGAAGTATCTTTAAAAAAAAACAAAAAAACAAACCCCCACAGAATTACACACATGGGGCGTGTCTACATGAGTTGCTACTGTGCAGTTACTACTACACATTTATTTAATACTTGTATTAGCAAGTACTAAATAAATGCGCAGTAACTAGAGTTACTGAGCAGTAGCACCGGCGAACATCTTTTAGATGACACTACTCTGCAGTAGCCTAATAATGCGATGCAGTAGCATATTAGCGTTATCCGTGCTGCAAGGCACTACTGCACAGTATTTTTCGGCTATTGTGCAGTCAATCTTTTCCTTTTCATTTCAGAAGATCCAGGATATTTTTTAATTTGGAAGTATGCACTCTTTTAATCCAGGCCACAGTATGATTACAGCACATGAGCTGAGGGAGTGACTGCTGCCAGTCCAGCAAAAATTGTGTGTGTGTTCGAAGTTACTGCTCTCATAATCTTTTAGTTCTGCCCCTGGGAGTATGGCAATGATCCTTAAAAGGATGGTTAGATCAGATTCAGCTAGAGGCAGGAACTCACAGGCTCAGGGGTTAGATACTGGACAGCTCCTAGTGAGAGGGAAAAAGCTTTTCTGGCAGCAGCAAGAAGCAGAAGTGACGACCTTCCCAGTCAGGTACCTTAAGTGGGACTTTGGTGGATATGGGTGCCTCCCTGCCTATCTTTAAAATTAATTGGGCAACTAGAGCTCAGAAATGCTCCAGGTGGGAAAGGGCAGCATTTAGCACCTAAGCTTGAAATCAGGGGCCAGATTCTATTTCACCTCTTAGCTGTGTAAGTGCATCTAAGTGTGATTGTATTGCACCCTGATCAAGTTCCTGACAGCGGTTAATGCAAAAGGTGGGTGGGTCCTCCCCCTTGATAGTTTATGTGACTCACTTTAAAGGGCAAAACATAATGGGTTGGAAAAGCAGATGCATTTTCAGGCACTCAGACATGGTGAAATAAACTCACACCACCTAAATCCACTTAGATGCATAATAGGTGAACTAGAAACAAGGCTTTTCTGAACCTAAATCTCTGGAGGGCCTTATTGGGGGAAGGGGGGGTGTACTTGAAATTCTCAAGTTATCTCTACTGAATAATGGTGTTTAAACCCAGTTCCCTTGGCTTTAAATGGAATAATATTCTATTAGCAAAAGTTCCAAAATAATTGACTGTTTCCTTGTCCATTGACCACTTACCTATGGTTCTCACTATATGGCATCACAACATCTATCCTGCTCCTTCTGCTTTCCTCCTCTCAAACACATACACGCTTCATGTCTTTCACATACCCACCCTGCTTACCCTCACCCCTCTTTTGTTCCAACACACCTGCTCTATAGGACCATACTCACCATTCCTTAAATGATCAAACCGATCCACAAACTCTCATTCCCTACATATCCTGGCTCTCAGACATTTGGATCTCTTCATGAGAAAATCTCTCTCCTCCTGTCCTAAACTGGGTCACAAGGAAGTGCTGGACTTTAAGGACTGAAAGCTTAAACAATTAATTAACTTATAAGTGCAGTGATCACCAGTTAGCTTACTGGTTTTCCTTAGCTCCAGGCCGGCACAGTGTGGCACAGAAGTGGGAGAAAGGGAAACCGGGTGGTGCTCCAGCAAGAAGAGAAGACAACAGGGCAGTCAGGAAAGAGGGAGGGAGGAATAGGAATACCATTTATTGTCTTTCAGCACAGCACATCATGGCCTTTCCATGGCTTCAAGCTGTTATCACTGATAACTTTGCATCTGCTCTGAGCCCTGTCCTCCCTTGTTATAGCTGTCAGTTCTTTCTAGGCTTCACTCTTCCCCCACCCTTGGTTACTGTCCTTCCATCCTCATTTACTGCAAGGTCCATTCTGTCAACACTCAATCCTAGCATATCAGGGGTCAGCAATGTTTTTGGCCAGACTGTCAAAATCATCCCAACCTCCACCCATGCCTTGACTTGGCATGCCAGAGATGGGGGAGCCACAAGGGGCCCTATCCTCATTGCTGGCAGTGGCTGCACACATGTCTCTGGGTGGATGGCAGGGGAGGAGCAGAGGCTGCGTTGCCCCAGCCCCTTCCCCACCATGCACTGAGAGCTGCACATGCACCTGCCACCACCACGCAGCTGATGCCGGGGCTCTGGAGCCCAACGTAGCTGTTTGCAGCCTCCCAGCTCCCTTCCACAGCCAGCCCAGGCTCTAGGCAGCTGTAGCAGGCGGCTGGAAGGCTGCAAACAGCTATGCCAGGTTCTGCAATCCCTGGCACTAGCTCCATGGCAGTGGCAACTGCACACATGCCTGAGTGGATGGTGGGGTAGGAAGAGGGTTGCGCTGCCCCAGGCCCCTTCCAAGCCATGCACCCAGAGGTGTGCGCACACCTGCTGCAGCCACAAAACTGGAGCCGGGGCTGTGGAGCCCCATGCAGCTGTCTGCAGCCTCCCAGCTAAAGCTGAACCGAGCTCTGGGCAGCTGCTGGCAGAAGCTTCCCAGAGGCCGGGTCGGCTGTGGCATGCCAAGGAAAATGGCCTCAAATGCTCTGGCGCACGTGCTGGGGGTTGCTGATCCCTGCTTGATATCCTTCCTTAAAAATTCTCCTTTGCAGCAACACCTACACAAAACTGGGCAGTAACAAGGTTGCTGGAGTACTGAAATCACTGCCTAACATGCTGACTGATACTGCGTTATCATTTCCTTCTAACCCCATCTCTCTGGGCACGTATACATAAGTGTGGAGACTGCTCCGAACAACACATTGGAGCAGACTCAATTAATCGAGTCTGCTGAAGCATGACATTCACCACACTCCAGCGGCCTCCTGCATCTTGTGTATCAGCATCCCCGAGCCTAAAAATGGTGACAAGGGCACTTGAACTATAGCTTGTTCAATGAGTTTTAGTTCAAGCACTCCCGCTGCAATTTTTAAGCACAGGGACACTGATACATGAGACACAGTGGCGCTTTAATTAGAGTGGCTCTCAGAGCCACTCTAATTCAAGTTTCCCTTCTCCCCCCACCCCAGAGCACGTTGTCTCTTGCCCCATACTTAGATTGTAATTTCTCTGTTGTAAAACTGAACAACACCTAGTACAGTAGAGTCCTATAGCCCATGAATAAGGATCCCAGGTCCAGACATTGCAACAATATAAATAATAATAAATATATACAGATTAATATATGTGCAGATTTATTCTATGGTAAACTTTGCTAGACTGGCACTACAAACTACAAAGCAGACTCTTGGCTCTATCAGCCACTGATAATGCAAGGTATACTGGACATATGAAACAAAAAAAAATGATGTGTCAAATGAAATCAGTTATACAAGCCATTTCTTGATGTAGATTTTTTTTCTTGGAGTGCTGTGTGCTTATTAACATCAAGACAAAGCATACATTTTCAAATATTAGTTTCAAGTGGATAACATTTATTTCTGCTCAAACCATGCAGGAGTATTTGAGCTACTGGCCAGAAACATAACATTATATATATATAACAACAATTCATAGTAAATAGACCTTATAAAAAAAGAAAGACACAACTTTTTAGTAATACAACACTAGTCTGGTACTTCATTTTTGCTGGTGGGTTTGATAATCCTCTTGCACTTTCAGAGGTTTTTTTAGATTTCTAATTTAGAAACTCTAATGTATATTTATTTTTCTGGGAAAAAAACTGTAACCTCAGAACAAACAGTAAAAATGAAAGAAAAATGCTTTAATTTTCACAACATAGATAAAGAGCATGTTTCTTTTATAATCCATGTCATGCAGGAGGTAAAAAACAAAGCTTCCCCAGCATCAGGCAGACTTGGCTTACGAATCAGACAAGAGTAAACAAAAGTGCAGACAACATGCACCATTGAACTAATATTTCTCAGACTTAAATTAAAGGACACTGAATTGATTTTGGCCATCAGCCTCTACAACTGACATGAAGCATCTTTCACAACAGAAAACAGTTTCTTAGATTTTTCCGGTATTTGTGCAGAAAGGGCAAACATACAGTAGTCTATCCTTACTGTGCAGTTAAAAAGATATCACCAATAAAAATATATCACCCACCAATAAATGATATCACTCACAAAATTTGTGCCTCATCCAGTAGCATAGCTGTTTCTTATGCTGTCATTGCTGCTACCAAAATCATTGCTAACTGTTTTCTCTCTGACCTATCATACAAATTTTTAAAAAATTATGTTTAGGAGAGAGAACTTCACGTGCAGACATAAGAGAGAAAATATCCTCAATAACAAACAAAACATTTTTTACTATGGGATATGGTGAAGACAGCAATTTCAATCATGTAATTAAGCTGAAATAATAGGGGGAAAATGAAGGACAATAGGGAAATGGTGCAGTTCTGATATTTATAGGTTAAACTTTGGCATGACATTTTCTAACTTTAATGAGAATTAGGTGCCTAATGAAGTTTTGAAAAGCCCACTGCTCCTTACAGACAGAAGACAGGCCGAACTGTCATGCTGGGTCAGGGCCAGGAGCATTCAGCATAAACACAAAGTCTTTGCAGATCTGGATTAAGTGCACAATCAGTGAAGCACCATGAAGAAAAGCAACGATACCCATCAACTTACAAAAGCCACTCAGGCCTCAGCTATCTCAGTTATTTTGACTAATTACAAATGTCTTTGAGAGACATACCTATTGGGTAAGCATGACCCAGAAGGTGCTTCACATCCAAACGAGTGCTTGTTGCTTCACGAACAGAGATACTGATAAAGTTATAACAATCAACTACAAAGCTGAATCCATTTTTGAAAGTCTCTGAACAGAAAAGAGATCTGCATTCCTACGCTTTCTACCAAAGCGGTGATTCTCAACCAGGATACTATGACACCCTGGGGTGTTGGGAGATGAGTGTAAGGGTGATGCAGGGTGCCACACAATATTAGCACTGTTAGGTGTATAAACATGATTCACAAGTCAAGTCCAGTGATTTTAAATAGGAATCCATGGCGTCAAAAACATTCTGACCTGTTGTTCTGAGATCTTTGCAACAGAAAAAATGCTCTATTACTTTTCTGTAGTCAAAAAGAGTGAAAACTAACAGCTGGCAGTTTCCAAGGGGTGCCTCGAGTACCAAAGGTTAGGAATAAGCATCGCCCTATCTAATAGGTATGCAAATGTATTTTAATACTGAGTTTATGCAATTTGGTTCTCATATAGCATATGCAGCTTTGACTGAGGAGAACTGACTATATATACCTGTATAAAAGAAAATCAGCAGGCCCCAGTTTTGCCCCTAGCAAAATCTTGTGAAAAAAGGTCTGATGCAGAGGTCAGCAACCTGTCTCAAACTAAATCTGACCTGCTGAGCCTTTGAATCTGACCTGAAGAAGTATGTCTTCAGTAGCATTCAGCAGTGGGGGCTTTCCCTGCACCCTACCACAGGCAGCTACCTGGGGCTCCAACAGAAGGAGAGCACTGCTTGTGTTGCATCGCTGTTAGTTGCTACCAGCTCTGATGGAGTGGGACTTTTGCCACTGGTGGCTAGGTTCTAATGCCTGCCCTCTTCCTACCTAAGCTAGGTCATCCTGGTGCTACCCTCTCCCCTCTCCACACCCCCAGAAAGCATTTCCAACATCTGGCCTAATGTGATACTTGAAGGTATGAACAAGGGACAGCAGGAACAGAGAGGGGAGATTTTACTTGGGTATGAAGCAAGGAGGAGACCAAAATTGAAATACCATATATAGTTCTGGTGTTCAAATTTTAAAAGAAGTTGGAAAACCAGAGAAGGAGCAGGAAAATGCTCTGGAGTCTGCAGTAAATGCCTTTCAGTTAGAGACTTATATAGTTAAAAAAGACAACTGAGTATTGACTTGATCCCCCTGTACAAGTAGCGGCACAAAAAGAAAATCTATGCTTCAGAGAGCAGGAGTTAGCTGTGTTAGTCTGAAGTCAGGCAGAAGGCAGGGTAGAGTAGCACCTTATAGACTAACTAAATCAGAGATGCATAAGCTTCAATATAGGCTTTAAGTTAACACAAGCTATGATTCAGGTAGACCAATTACCGGGCTCACTATAGAGAGAAGCGGAGCCTGTAAAGCAGAAGAATCAGATATGATACTCTAAAGGTCCCTTCTGGCTTGAAAACACATCTATAAATGATCTCCCATTATTTCCTCTGTCTTCTACCTAGTTTGCACTCCCTATTCCTCCCAGTGGACCTGGACCATCACATAAAACTGTCTCCTCCCCTCCTCAAGCATGCTCTCTCGCAGCCTTCTCCATACTCTGAAATGGAAAGGATACCTGCTTCCCTACAAACCACCCGTCTGAACTGCTACTTCATGCAACCCAAGACCTTGAACAGCACTGAGAAGCAATGATGGTTTAGATAGGGGTTATCTTGCCTCTGCAATAGTAGGCAGAACCCCAAAATCCCTACCAGTGCTATCACTCTACGTTGTAGCTGAATGAGTAGCTCAAGATTCGTTTATTCCTTAAATTCTAGGATTGCAGCAACAAGGATGCTAATCAGGATTTGCCGACCTCTTTGCTTTTAATTACAGGTAGAGGTAGCGGGTGCATTTAGAAAGGTCTTAAAGAGAGAATAACTATTAGCAGGCATCAAAATCCTACTGTGGAGTCCCTAATTACCGTAGCTAATGGGGACAATTCTCCAAAGGGTGACAGCAATACAAGAGACTTTAGTGAAAAGAAAACAAACCCGTTCCCCAAACATAACTCTGCTGAACCCTTCCAAATTCTATTTCTCCAGAGCAATTTTTAAAGCAAAGTAGTTAAATAACACAGATTTCTTTCCTTCCATTACTAACCAGCATTCTAATATTATAAAAGCATTAATCTGTCTGTCTGTCTGTCCATAATGCTTTATTCGTGCTCTGATTGGCTGGCTGAAACAGCCAATCAGTGTGAATAAGTGTTCCAACAGGAGGTGGCAGCGGGGACACAGAGAACAGAGTGGGGTGGGGGCAAGGCCAGCAGGCCAGATGTGGGTGGGGGGAGGAGTAGGAACGCTATGGCGGAGTGGGGAGGGGAGGAGTGGGCCCAGGCCCGATGCAGGGGAGGCAGGAGGAGGAAGAGTGAGCCCAAAGAGCGAAGAAGGCAGCCCACCGCAGCAGCAGCAGAGGGAGGGGAGGAGAGGGCCTCCTCCTCCACCCCCCCTCCCCCACGTTGGCCCCAAGCCCACTCCTCCCGTCCCCTCACCGCCGCTGAATCAACCCAGGCCCACTGCTCTCCCCCCACCATGGCGGCCCAGCTTCTCCTCATCCTCAGGCCTGGTCCTCACCAACATTGGGCCCGGGCCCGCTCCTCCCCTCCCCCTGCTGCTGTGGCGAAGAGCGGGGGAGTGGATCCAGACCTCAAGCAGCAGGAGGGAAGGGGGGAGTGGCCCCAGACTGGTGGGGCAGGGGCATGGGGCTCCATCCCCACCCGCTCACCCTATCATTCTTGACAGGCAATTGGCTAGTAGTAAAATGTGGCCATGCAGATTTCTTCCCCAGCCTGGTAAATTCTCACTGTGCTGTACAGCATTTAAAGGAGCACATCAAACTGAGGTGTAATCTACTAATACCTTATGCTTGGGACCCACCCAAGTCAAGATGGTAGGTGGATGATTTCACAAGCTGCTTGTGGCACTGGCCACCATTTTCACAGGCTTATCACAGAGGTGCCCCCCCACCCACCATGCCTCCAATTGGCCAAGGAGCCCCAGCAGTCCCCCTCCTCACCATAGATTGGCAGATGGCCTGAAACTGTGGCATAATTACCCTGATTAAGCCTGCAGAAGCCATTAATTAATGTGCTACTAAGCAATCTAAGCATTCAGTTAAACTCTAAACTGAAATGTCTTATGAAATTCAAGCTATATGCATGATGAATTGTAACTAATACCATCATTTTACTTTTTTAATGACCTTGTAGAAAGGAGTTCAGCAATATTCAATGCTAGCCCTGAGACAGGCAATTCATGCTAGCTGTTAAAGGCGAGACAGCAGCTGCTGCTGACACCCTCTGTCTCTGTGGGGGTGAACACTTGTCTGTTACAGTGGGATTGCATGCTCAGAATCCACTTAGCTGGTTGGAATGGTGAGGCAGCATTTTGCCAGGGCGTACAGATGTGGTCACAAACAGTCACAAACATAGGCACAGGCATCCTGCACTCTTTGACAAAGTTCAGATAAGCAGCACATTCCTTGTCATGCTCTTTCTGCCACCAGATATTGATTTCACTAGCTGAGGGTTACAACTCAGAACAGGCACGTGGTTGTGGTCCAAAATACAAAGAGCACTAAATAAAAGAAGCCAGCTGGTTGTCTGAACAATGGTGGCAGTGATGAGTCACACCTGTAGTACTGGTGGCATGGTGGCAGTGATGAGTCACACCTGTAGTACTGGTTTAGATTCACAGCTACTGCCTGAAACAGGTCCCTTCCCTGCTGGTTTTCATGATGACAGCTTGACAGTTCTTGTGATGCCATGTCTTTGACCCAATTTATCAAAACCATCAGCTTGTTGTGTGTGTGGTGGATCGAAGCCTGCTGGGTTTCTAACCACATTAGGAGCTCCATGAACCGGGCTGCATTTTCTGCCACAAATTTAACTTAATCTTGAATGTCTCCCTGTTCCAGGAGATTGTGTAGCTTAAGCATGCACTGTGTGCTGGGTGTGATTTCCAGCTCCTCGCACACAAACTGTCAGTACTACTGCATATGCTTGGCATGGTAATGGATCGCTCTGAACTACAAATCCCACCTTATGACCACAGGGTCAGTGTCATGGTTGCATATGGTTTGACTGGACAGGGACTTCCTGTACTGGAACTTATGGCCTGGACAGTGCTTGAAGGCCTTCTTGAAGGAGGACACCAGGTTATCCACATCAGGGAACTGCACGTGCCAAATGTAACTTACTAAAGACAGAATGTGTGCTTTGCAGGTTACATTAACTGTGTTGGGCATCATACCACAGAGCGCATAAGAGAAAGTCTGGCACATATACATGGCACTATCTGACACAAATGCTGAGATCTTATTAAATTATAAGCCACAGTTGACAACTGCCTTCATTACAGCCAGAGAGACACTAGAAAAATTGACAGATGTGAGGTGGACTGGCTCTGTTTGACAAACAGGCAGGTCCTGGTCTGTCCAGCTCCCAGGTACAAATAAAATGTTCAGCACATAGTTATCTTGAAGGTCAGTGGCTTCACTGGCCACAATGTAGAAGGATTCATATTTTGCCATTGCAGACTTAGTGGTCTGTACACATCAAGAAATCACTGCAGGGAGACAGTCTAGGCGAAGCTTGCTCGCACATGGAAAACTGCCAGCATTCAGCACGTTTTCATTCAGGTAGCCCCTTAATTTAGAGTGATCAGGTTTCTCCAGTGGGATGCTCGCTGCTGCGAAAGCCTGCACAAGGGAAAATGGCAAACTGCTTTCCACGGTCCTTTTAAAGAGCTAAGTCACTTCTTTCCTGCTCTGACCTTCACGCTGCAGCAGCCTTTTCCTTCACATGTGCCTTGGACTCTAAGTATTGATTCATACTGGTTTTCCTCAACACATCCAGAGACACGCTGCAGGTGGTACAAAACAGTCTTCCTCTATCTGCGTGCATGGATACTGCCTTGAATGGTCCAGAGCTGAAACATAGTTAGCCTTCTTGGAGGATTTCTTCTCACTATTTATCCAGTTCAATCCTTCTCAGGCTGCAGCAGTATGCCTCTGGTTGTTTAAAAGATGGCGCTGAAACCCTGTCACTTCCCTGACTAGCCCTGGACTGGCGCCTGTACTAAGCCAATATCACAGGCTCAACCTCTCATTTGCTCCCTCTAACGCCCAACCCCTCCCCTCTGGTGATTCAAGGCTGCAGGTCTTCCTGCCTTTTTCTCTGCTTGATGGTAAGTTTGCTTTTGCTTTTTTGCACTGAGCCCATCAAAATCGCAAAGCCCACCGGTCTTCACGAAAAACACCTGATTTTGCATTTTCTGAGAAAAACACGAAATCACAATTTCAGTAGGTCCCTATTTATGCTTTGTAACACGCTGTTAACAATATTCTAAATTCAACCTATGTCTGCACATATTAGAACAGTAAGAAGCAATTTTCTCATTGGCACAATTCATTTTTTGCCATTATAAGCAGCTGAAATGTGTCTGTTAAGAAAAAAAAATCCTTGATAAAAGCAAAGAAGGGAACCTGAGCAAGAAGGCTCTTTTAATATAAATTGTTAGTTTATGTGACAGGAAGAAGTACATCTCCAACTGTCACATACGATTTCTGGAAACTGAAAATTATGTGGCTTAGAGTCTGTTCTCTGGAACAACTTGCCAGTTTGAAAGTCAGTTTTAATTCTAAACCAAATTAAATTAATTCCATTTAAAAGCAGCATTATTTTTTGCTCACAGAAAAGAAGTATTTCTTGCTCTACAGAACAATGAACATTGCAGGGATGGTATAAAAACATGGATAATATGCACATGACCATGCTACTCAACACCCAAATTGAGTCATATTAAGTGTAAAATCAGTTTCTTCCCCTTCCCCTCCTTACTTTTTGCCAAAAAAGTACGCTTTTCAACTTTTACAATTCACATACCAATCCTGTAAAACAGATAAGAGCTGTATACCTTCACTTTGATCTAACAATCACTTAAAATCTTCATCAGGAAAAAAGGTGCTGTGCACTTCAGACAAATCCAGAATAGAATCTAAACATATGAATAGCTCCACTGAAACCAATGAAACTAAGCATATTATTATTGTTGTTGTTGCTATTATTAAAGGTAAGAACATGTTTAAGTGATTGAGGGAAATTTAATATGTAGGAAACTGTTTTTGAAAAGAGAATTTTGCAGAGTCAATATAGATATATAATACTTCTTCTTACTATAAGTTTAGTGGCCACATGAGTCAGTGGAAATATTAATTCATTAAAAAATAAAATTCCACAAGGCATTCACACACACCACATTACTAAAACAACTACTAGAGCACACTATTCAGCTGCATCAGTTATATATTGCTTGTTAGGAATCCATGTGCTTAAATTAAGCTGCAACTGTATGGTAAAAGATCATTTGTTATTTGTGCCATAAATTTCATGTACAGTAGTATATTTAGTAATATATTAGTAAAATGTTATTACACTTCCTTTTTCCTAAAGACTCAAACAATGAGTCTAAATAGGGTCCCAGAAGGCAGAGCACTAAAAAGAAGTCAGAAACCTTCTACATTGACAAGCATGTCTTCTTTTACCTCCAAAATCAGAGGATTATGAAAATAAAAATAAATATATAACACATACTTCTCACCTAATTAAGATTAACAGCTGCTCATCTTAAAAATTCAAACTGTTGCACTGAGGTAAATGGATATGGTTTTAAAAAGCATGAAGATAATACACCTGTTTAAATTACCAATACAGAATCAAAATCCTCCAGGGATTATCAAAAATCCCCATGTTTGAGCATTGGTATCAATGTATATAAAAGGAACCTGAAGATAACTTATGCCTTGTAAGGTAAGAATAATTTATTCTTCAAATTGCCTTCTACATAGATATGATTGATGGATACACTGTGCCAAAGACACTTTTACTTCCATGCCACAACTTTTTCTAACTACATCCAAAATGCAACCAACATGTACCTACTGAGTTATTCACTTCTCCTTGTACTTCAAGCCTCAGTAATTTTTTTCTATCCAAGATATAAACTACCTCAAAGTTGCAGTAGAATTTGGCACTACCAGTTTATCTTTTCTATTGACCATATTTGGGCAAACAGATTGCGACTGTATATGAACTTCAGACTCACAGAATAATACTTGTGGAATCACTAAAAATGAAACAATCCTACCTTGGATTTTCAAAGGACTCCAAAGGGGCCACAGTGCCCAATCCACCTGAAATTCACTGGGATTCAACTATTTACCTCCTCCTCTATTCACATCCCAGCCCAGATTTAAAATAATACAGCCGTTCTAATTCATACCAATAAGGAAGAAATTTAATGCAATGGTCATGGTCTTTAAATTAACAAGTAACCTCATAAGAAAAAATGCAAAATTTAAGAGTTTTTCAGCCATTTACTTGACAGTTTGACCTACTTCTGTGATCACAACAACAAACCTACTCACTGTATTCATATGCCTGTAATTTTCTATGATATCTTTTAGGCTGATGTCATCCTTTGTTAATATTTTGAAAGGGAATCTTTTGAAAACTGTGATCAAAAATCATTTCAGCCATTCTGAAATTGTCAGAAGTCAGAAAAATATATTTACATGGTTGGGGTAAAAAACATAAACAGAAAATCCATGAACAGTGAATTATTAGATTACAGAATGAGAAAAGAATAAAAGATATTGAGACTGCAGGAAGCTCTCCCAAATACACAGTACCTCCTGGGATCTTGTCTCCCTAATCGTTTCTTGCTTCTGACACTGATACACTAGCAGGCCCCGAACCGATCACATCTGGCGTTCAGCA
>NW_005842145.1:275782-276639 GCF_000455745.1 Alligator sinensis
CAGCAGGAGAAAGACGTGAACACAGTACAAGACTCTGAAACAAGAAAAAGATAAAATATTTCTAAGTCAGAAAAAAGAACTCCTAAGTTTTAGAACTGATCATTACAAAAGCTTAAAGATAATTCACAACAACCAAAACACAGGGCACATCTACATGAGATGCTTTACTGCACAGTAGAGAAAATTACTGTGAAGTGTTACTGTCTACATGTGCAGATGCTTACTCGGCAGTTAATTTGCTACCTGCAAATTCAAGTAGCAAATTAACTGCCGAGTAATTCTGAGCAATAAGGCAGGTGCAGATGGCTGACAGGGACTTGCCCTTCCCCCGCAGCTCTTTCCAAGTCCCCTGCACCCGATCAGGGAGCTAGGTCGGGGTAGAGGGCATTGACCCCACCTGGGTTCTAACACTGGAGTCTGCCCCGGCATCAGGCAGCTCCCAGGGGCAGGGAGCAATCTTCCAGCCCACACCAGCTGTCTCCTGACCCCATGCTCTCTGCCAGGCCCTGGACTAGCACAGAGGGGGAGCCTAGAGCTCCCTATGGTTACTGTGGGATCCAGGGCAGGAGCAGGCTGCTGCCAGGAGCAGAAAATCTGCTCTCAAATGGGCGCACAGCAGCATTTGCACCTGTAGACGTACCCACAGAGCCATAAATGGCTGTAATGCATTGGTGAGTAGGCATTAGGAACATTTTTCAAGCAGTTTTCTCTTTTTATAAAAGAAGAGTCTCACCCACTTGTGAAGTGCTTGGACACAAGTGGATTTTCTTTCTTCTGTGACAATGAAGTATTATACTATCCATGTAAACAGGATTGTGGATGCAAATTATCTCTTTTTATTATTTTTTGCTCACCTA
>NW_005842145.1:276652-282559 GCF_000455745.1 Alligator sinensis
CTGACTTCAAAGGACTGAGGTCCAGCAAAGCTCTGAATTCCTCTGCCTCAGACTCCCTACACCAGTGCCCACCTCAAGACTTCAAGAAGGGTTCAGGGTGTAAAAAGCCAAGCATCAGTTGAGGATATTTCAAGATGTGTAAGTATTTTCCTCTCCAAACAGCAGCTAGACAAATGACTTGCTCAAAGTAACATTTCCAGGAAAGGGCTAGGTATGGTTCAATAAATAACAAAGGCAGCCAACTTCTCAGGAAGTACCTTTTGACTGCATCAGGAATAACCAATAGGGCTGTTACTATTAAAAAGAATTATACTGCTATATAAACCAGCTTAGATTTACGTAGCTAATAATGAGTCACATAAATTACTCATACATATTTGCCAATCTCCTCTGCACAGTACAGCATAAAACAGAGTAAGTTAAATTAATTGCAGTTCCACACGGCTTTGAACTATAACAACATAAAAATTAACAGAATCCAAAACAAAGCAAGCTGTACAACCAGACTCAGTTAAATTAAGTAAGCTAACTGGCAAGATGGTTTTACAAAAATAGGCAGGCTAACCACCTAACACATTTTTTGTCAACTGGAGACTTAAAAGAAACATGATTATGGTAAACTAGGCAGGAAGATTAGAAGATATGTTTTGCTAATGACTGTTCTGAGCTCTTACTGTTTATAGTTGCAAAAAAAAATTAATTTCTGAAAGGAGTGTAACAGATTCACCGCAAAGCAAAACTGGTCTACAGATTCAGTGTGTGGCATGCGTAAGTTTTCTCCTAAATTAGATTTAATTTTGTGGCGTTTAGTGTTTGTAACTAGAGCGAAGCTGGTTTCAATTTTGTCATTTCCGTATCTATACGTATTTGGTATAAAGGCAATATTAGTTTATCTTTACAGTATAGATAAGGTTGTTTTAGTGAGACAGCAATTTACTTAAATGGCCCTCACCTATTCACACTCTGAAGACGTAATGGCTGAGAACTGACAGGAGTGTGCTGACTCAGTCACCCTTACCTGCATGCTGGGAGGCATGGGAGCCAGGCTATGACCAGACAATGGTGATTTACATTTTTAAAGGTAAAACTGTAGCACGAAGTGGCACCTTGAAACCAAGAGACCGTACTCTGGATTAGTGAATCTCCAGTTCCTGGAGGATTAGTGAATCTCCAGGTACTGTGCAATTAATGGTTAATTGCACAATTAACAGAGACCAACTACACATGATGTGCCTATCACACCATTAAAAGGTCCATCCAGCTATAAAGTTAGACCTGGGAAATGTGTACTAACTTTATAGCTGGTTGTATCCAGTTTTAATCTGCATATGTAGCAGGGTCTCCCCTGTGGCTTGCAAGCCCCATCAGCTGACTGGGCTCCCAGCCACAGGGGTGCACCATGCCCAAATGGGGATGGGAGTCCTACAGCTGAGGGGACTCTCAGCCCTAGCAGCGCCTGACAGTTGCAGACTCTGGGTTCCAGCAGAACCCCAAGGCTGCCTGGACCCAGTGTCCCGCAGCTGTGGATGCTAGGCCCCTGTCTCTCAGCTGCAGGGGTACATGGTGCTGGGAAACCATGATTGCTATAATGTCCCAGCTGTGGGGAGTTGGAAAAGACAGATCACGGAAACAGCTGGATCAAAAGAAATTACTATTTCTCATAAGAAGGTGTCTGGGAAAGTAAGTTGGAATTCATGGGGTAAAACTGGCAAGATGGAAGCTCCTGTGACTGGGAGACCTCAATTGTTGCAGTCTCCCAGCCGAGGGCGGCTCCATGGAGCTGTGAGATCACAGCAGCTGCGTCTCCTAGCCACAGAGGTACATAGGGCATCCCCATGGCTGGGAGCTCTTCAGCTGATGGGGCTTCCAGCCACAGGGGCTAGGGACAGACATTCAAAAAGCCTGAACTGATTCAATCTTTGCAGGTTAGTCTAACCTGGCTAGGTTAAATCGGTTTTGTAACCAGACAGACCTCCCAGAAATGCAGGCACATGCCTGCGGTGACTAAGGCTAGAAGCCAGGGGGGCACTAGAGCAGCCCTCCCTTCCCCTGCACAGGGCTGAGTTGAGGGGGGTGTGGCCAGGTCCCAGCAGAATGCTGTGATTAGGGAAGGGTCCCCCCAACCCTTGATAACAGAGCATTTATCAGCTCTGTTATTAGCATTTAACACCCCATCAAAAAACAAAGCCTTGCTCATTACAAGCTCTTCTTAAACAGTTTTTTTTCAAAGGAAGGAATGCAGGGACATTACCAGCTGAGCTGTTGATTACTTCCAAAAAGCCCTAAGCGAACACTGCCCTGTCTGCCTTACACAATATTAGCTAGCATACCACATGCTGGCTACAGTACAAGCTGTGGGAGAGAGGAGGAAAGGATCTCTAATTAAGCAGCAAGTGGTGAGAAGGGGAGGAGGGGGGACACAGAAAGCCAGCAGACCCTGCTGTGCCTGCAAGTCTCTGCCGAAGCTCCAGTCAGGGAGCAGAAGGGAGGGGCCAGCCCTCCTGTAGGGCAGAGAGCTCCACCCAGCCTAGAGAGCGTGCCAGGATGCTGGAAGTGTTTGATTTAATTTAAACCAGCAAAGGGTCTGGGACAGACATTGCATAAACTGGTTTGAGCCAAATCAGTTAAGTATGATAATATATTCAACCAGGTTTATCTCAGACCAGTTTCAGTCATTCTCAAACTGGTTTATGTGAACTGAACATCTGTTCTGTTACAGGTTTAAACCAGTTTCTGATCACTTAAACCGATTTACGTGTAATGTCTGTCCCTAGACAGGAGCTTCCTTCTTGCCAGTTATACCTCATAAATTCCAACTTACTTTCCCAGACACCTTCTTATGAGAAATATTAACTTCCTTTGGTTCAGCTGTTTCCGTGGTCTGTCTTTTCCAGGCTTTTTGTAATGTGAATTGATTTAATTGATGACTGTCACTGGATTTTGTTATTATTTCAGAAATGTCCTGTATTGTTCTAATTTTAAGTTTATTTCCCCCCCTCCAAAGTATCATAAAAATTGCACTTCACTAAAGGCCACCTACAGTCTGCACTTCTGTACTTGCAGTATTTTTGTGCATGCAATAAAAATAGCTAATTAAGAATTTTCCTTCATTGAGGTCTTTATTTTAACATCTTTAGTACATTTAGCCCATTTTCTTGGGTTATCTGATTCTCTCATGTAATTGTGTAAAGCCAAGAGCAGCTCAAGTTCTCTACCTGCAGTTACTGTCTTATATTTAAGGGAAAAGCTCTTTAAAGCTGGGCCTGAAAATGTGGGGTCAACTCATAATTGTAACCATAATAAAGATGACTTTGAGGGAGAAAAAAATATTGGACTAAGTATTCAATGGCCTATTCTTCCTTTGCTTCAAATCTAATGGGAGATAAAACACCATATATTGCACCTGTGGTGCAAATATCATTTATCTAACTACATCCCACCTAAATAACTCCATACAGTTCTAGGAATCACCTTTGCTCTAAAACAAAACAATATTTTAGCATTTATTTTTAAAGCAAAGATCCTAAATTAAAGATGTCCACCTGATGCACATACAAAATAATTGTACATAATTAAATCAACTAATCAGTGCTTTGATGAAAGTCATTTAGGCCCTAGATCATTACAGGAATATTGCTATTGATCCCGTTAATAATTTGTCATTCTACAACATGGCTAGAGGCAAGATTTCTCAGCCCTGTGCAGCAGCAGTAACAGAATGCGGGAGAGGGGGATTAACATGGGCTCACCTGTCTTTTACTCCCATACTGCTGGCCAACATCCAGAGCATGCAAAGTTCCAGTAGCCTTGCATGGTGCAACACATACGGGAACTGTGCAGAGGGAGGACTTCCTGAGAATAAATGGAAAGCCTCACCCTTTTGCAGCTCCACAGAGAAACAGCAAGAATCCGGTAATGTCTTCACACGCCTGTCAGTCACCTGATACAACCAGCACCATCAAACCTGAACTTGTCACTTTTGCCTTTTGTTGTTTATTTGTCTAATCAGCTCCCAATGCTTCAGGACCTTAATCTGCCCACTCACCACAATCCTCTGCATCCCAATCTCAACAGCATCTATGTATCCCTTTCTTTTTCAGTCTATTCTTCCAGCTTCCTCCCCAAAATATACAGTAAAAAAGATGACACTTGCCTGCCACTCTGTTTATACACAATATGCAAATTACAGACAAAATGTAAATGAGGTATCACTTTCAGGCTTCTGTCAAGCTGCCAGTACAGCAGATACTTGAGAGGTCACAAATCACTGCTTGAAGCCCTCACTTGTTATTTTTCCAGGGTCTCCAACAGCGTATACTACAGTTCACTACATTTTCAAACACAAAGTTACTGAAATCCCACCAGATTACATCATGTCCACATCTTGCCACATTTAGCTCTCTTAACATTTAGGCATTTATTTCTGAAGCGACAGTGTCTCTGGGGTCAGACAGTTCCTCCTGTAGTATCTTTTTGGAGTGAGAGAGATGAGGAAGCATGTTCCCAATGATCACCTACCAGGCCTATGAGAAGCGGCTAGTATTCGCTTCAGATTTGGATTTGGCCAATTTGGGGGACAGTGATTCAATTTGGTGATTCGAATCAATGTACCAAATCGACTCAGCCGACTCTGATTCGGAGATTCGGCCGCCACCAAATCAGCTGACTCTCCAAATCAAACAGGCTCCATCCCCCACCTGCTCTCCTAGTCCAGTCAATGGCTGCCCTGCCTGGCCCCCCCCCCCACTAAAAAAAAAAAAAAAAAAAAAAAAAAAGGAGCCCCACATCACCGTCTCCTGCCATGGGGGGTGGGGGGGGCAATCCCCACTGCTCCCCACTACCCCGTGGTGCATGGGGGGGGCTCTGCCACAAGCCCCCAGAAGCCCTGGCGGCCACTGCAAGAGCCAGTGAGTGCGGGGCTTTTTTTAAGAGCGGGGATCCTGGGGTCAGGAGGGACAACAATCAACGGGGCTGGGAGAGTGGGCGGGGGATGGGGTCTCGTGGCAGAGCCCCCCCATGCAGCACGGAGCAGTGGGGGGCAGCAGGGACTGCCCCCCCTGCTTGGCAGGAGCCAGTGAGTGCTTTTTTTATTTTTTATTTTTTTGCTGGGGCTGGGCAGAGCAGCCACTGACGGAGCTGGGAGAGCAGCCGGGGGTCAGGGATGCTCAGAGGAGCTGGAGGAGCAGGCAGGGGATGGGGCCTGGTGGGGGTCCCCCCATGGTCCCCTCCCCCCTCCTCCAGTCACCCACTCCACCCCCTACTTACCGGCACAGAATCTGGGTCCAGCTCCCTGTAGCAGCAAGCAGGGACTGCCTGAATCTCTAAATCTCTCTGAATCTTTCTGAATCAATTCGGAGAGCTTCAAATCAATTTGGACCTTTTCACTGGTCTCCCAATTTGATTCGAAGATTAAGCAGCCAAATTGGGCCAAATCTCCCCCAAACCAAATCAGCACCTGAAGCTTCACACAGCCCTATCACTTACTCATTTCAAGCGCTTTCCTGAGGAAAACACTTGCTGGAGAAGGGGTCAATCTTATTTCATTCCCTTTCCCACCAATTCTAAAAGACATCACCTAGGCTGAACTTAAGAAACCTCAGATTACATCTGAACCTGAGCCTCCAGTTTGGTGGGATGCCAAGCATTGACTCAAAGTGGCTGGCCTCCTTCCAATCTTTTTTGTGGGTTTTATGTTCTTCCTTCATCATCTGTACCCCGCTACTTTCTTTTAAAACCTCTCTAACCTTTCTTCTTCCATTAACATCTCCACTTCTGCACTGCATCTGCCAAGAAGCAAGATTGTCTTACCCCTAGACTATCATGGCTACAGCAATACTAGTGCACCTAGCACACTTTTTCATTCTGTATCAATCTTTCCCATTTTAGACCTTTTCTATTTCCAATTTC
>NW_005842145.1:282569-296079 GCF_000455745.1 Alligator sinensis
CTCTTGGAAAATAGAAGTCCCATTCTCTCAAAAACAGGATTTTTAGAACACATATATCTCTTGTGCTTTGAATTCTAATAATTCAAAAGCAATGTTTGCTATAAGCAGACTTTGAAGCTGATAACTAGCAGTGTATTTTTGTAAATGGACAATCAAGTTCTGAATTAGAAGGGTACATACATCTCATCTTTTTAGGTGAAGAAATACAAATAATAATATGACTACACATTTCATTAGGGTTGATATAGAACTGTGAAAATGCAGAATGTCACAAAGTTAAAGTGCACCAGGACTGATGGCTTGGGGATTAAAACCAATCTTCAGTAATATGAATGTGACACAGACCACCCCCCCAGAAAAAAATGCAAAACCTAAGTTACCAGAAAAAATAGCACTGAACTCCACAGAACACACATATGCTATTGCAATTATTAACTTTCTATTAAGGAACGAGTTACTGTACTTGTTTGTGGGCCCTACTATATTTGTCCTTAGGATTTCTTTTTGCAAAGACTGATGGTGCCAATTGCAAGGTTCTGAAATGCACTTTGAATTTGCTTACAGCTGAAATACAGATCTTTGACTATAACATCTGAAATGTTTGCGTGCGCGCGCACACACATTTCAGCAAGATGGATTTGATTTAAGTCAAATCTATTTAAATCACTGGTCAGGAAGCCTCGATTTAATCGCTGTTTTCTACAAAAAGTGCATTCTTGTTGTTTGATATCCTTTATGGGTAATCAGGTCTGTTATCTCTTATCTCCATATACAGCTGTCAACAAAGATGTTATCTCTGGAGACAACAAACTCTCCCTATGCCTGAAGAAGGGCGTTTGTGCTTGAAAGCTTGCAAAGAACACTTTTTCCAACTATTTAGTTAGTCTAATAAAAAGGATCACATCTACCCAAAGACCCTTTTCTGGCTATGATCTCTGGAGACACAAATCCAGTTTGAGAACTGAAACTAAGTACCACAGAGATGCTTAATGGGATCTTCTAGACTGAGCACTGAGTTCCATTGGGTAGAATGGTTTTCTTTAATCTGTACTAATCTACAGAGGAGCCTCTGGGAATCCCATAAGATTGAGCCCCTAATATACTCCATGGCCTGTTGTGACCTATTTATAAAACTTCTAAAACGATAACATGAACATATTGTCTCAAATAGTATATAATTAGAAGTTCCATGATGATATCTTTGACCTTTATCATATCTTAAATTAAAACTATCTTTATATAAGTTTTTTTAAAGCATCTTAACAAAAAAAATAAGATTAAATAAAAAATCTGATTTATTAATATTTTTTTTTTAATTGTTGATTTTTATCCACCCTGAAATACAAAGGAATGTGGCAGGGACACTAGGGTTCCTATGGTCTGAGAAGGATATTGGGGATCAAAAGTGTGGTAGAAGAAGAGGCGATTTATAGTGCTTAAAGTGGAAAAGCATAAATAAGGGGAGTAAAAAGGGAGTGAGACGAGAGGAAGAAAGCAAGCAGACAGGCAGGCATTTTTCAAACATATCTAAAAATTCAATGGGTTTATCCAAAACTATATGTGGGCCTCATTTGCCTCCCTTACAAATTAATGCACACTCTGTTGATTCAGTTTGATATACACTGTATTATTCCTATTTGCTTTAATAGGGTGCAGGAGTCAGTCAAGATCATCAAGGTAGTTATTTAGTTTTCTACCTTTCTTGTGTAAGAACAGCACACGATTGTAGATCTCACATTTTTGAATACTCTGTGAGAACTAAGTAATGTAATACTGCTATTTGAACGATATCAATATTATAGATTTGTTCTGAGGTTTATTATGGTAACTATTGTTTACTTGTGAAGCAATAAATGCTGCTCCACTATGAGGCTAAAAATGTTGCTTTACATGGCCATGACACACAAAATAAGAGAGTGAGATGGAAAGAAACTAATAAGATGATACCAACATCCAGTTATTTTGCTCATACTTTACTAAGACTTGGGCAGTCGTCATTCACTTACTTTATAAATAGACAAGAAATAGGACAGAAGTTGCATGTCCAGGTCTGATATTCCTCACTCTCAGAGAAATGTCACTCAGAGGGAAAGGGATGTATTTAGTAGCCGTGCTGGTCTGAGACAAAAAGAAGAGTTTTGCATCTATTCAGGTAAATGCATTCATACAATGTCACCAATACTAAAATACAGTGAATTAATGGTCCCCTGAAATGACCTCGTGCATTACAATGTTTTAATTAGCAAAAGAAAGAAATAGTAAAGTAAATAGAAGAATTGGGATTGTAAATACCAAAGAAGAGATCCCAGAAACAAAAAGCAAAACTAATTCTGTAAATATCTCTCAATATGTGACAGAGACAGGACAAAACAAAGAGCAAGGTTCATTTAAAAATTCTATTTAATTCCACTATACATGATGACAAAGAAAGGGACTAACTACCTGATATAAAGGTTTCACCTAAAAAAAACAGGAAACTTGCTGGTAAATAGCAAAGCAGCAGCAATAATTTCTCTTAATGGCAGGGGGGACACGCTAATGGACAGGCATAGTAGCTGTGAGCAGGATCTATTTTTACATCCTTCAGAAAAAAGCCTAAAGACCAGATACAAATTATTTAATAGGTATATTACCAGAATGGCTACAGTCCTCATCAAATTAGGGCTCCATTGTCCTAGCCGTGGCAAAGTACACAGCAAGCAGTCTCTGCATCAAAGATCTAAAAGTACAGATCATCAACCATCTGCGTTGCCTTTACAGAAGAGAGATTCCCAACAGTTTTCAGTGCATAGAACACCTCACTTCCCAATTGCTTGGATTTGTAATTATATTAGCTCCAAGAGGAGTAGTATACAAGTGCCTGTTCATTAAATTGATAAGAAGAGCCAGCGATAATAACTACTTGGATGCAGAGACAATTAAATGAAGTTACTTTTTCTTAAGTAGTACTGGGGGCACACTTCTGTGCCTGACTTCTCTCACTTATGTTTTATTCCATCATTCTCAACACATTATGTTCCCCTACCTCTCACCCTTTCCACTCAAAAGGTCATTTATCCACCAGGGCTTACTGTTAGTCTCCTTTCTCAATCAATTTTCCTTCTAAGCAAAACATATTCTTCTCCTCCCCGAGAATAAGTGCTAATCGCATTCATAATCAATATCTACCATAACAACACATTCTCCCCCACTGCAACTCAATTCTTCAAATTTCACCACAATTGTAATCACCTTCTTTCATTCAATAACAAATCAAAACTAATTTCCTCTCTACAATCAGCATCAATTCCGCCCCCCCTCCCCACACCAGAAAAAAATCAATTCTCCTCCACCCACACAGTTAAAGTGTGGTTAAAGCTGCTTATAACTATAATGACACTTGGTAAACTCAGGAAGTTCCTGGGCAGTAGAAAAACAATCGTTCTTAAATTTACTTTGCTGCTTTTGTTTTACATTGTTCTTGAAGTGCTCTCCCCTAACACCTTCACTACCTGGCTGTGGATCTAGTATACAGGAAAAGAATCCTGATTCTCAGGAAGTGCATGATAGCAACCTGAAAGAGGAGGGCTACTTCGTCCACTGGCTACAACTGAACCCTAAGTGAGAAAGGTAGGTCTTGGAGATGTTGAGAACAATTCTTCAGCTGATGCTCCCATATTTAGTGGGAGGAAGGACTGAAGATGCGCTAAAGCCAGAACGGGGGAGGGAGATGACTAAGAACAGCAGCAGCAAGATTTGGAAAGACTACTGTGTGGTTGTAAGGATATAAAGCATTATTATTATTTTAACCATAATCCAGAATCATAGGGATACACAGCACTTTAACCAACTTAAAAGGGGCCTTTGCCCCTACTCCCTCCTCCCACTTCCTCTTCCAAAAACTGGAGAACCACTGGTAACTGGTCCAATCCTGTAGGAATCACTGAGAAGAGTTTGCAGATCATAATTTGGAAACCTATTACAGAACTGTTTGACTCCATGATTAAAAGCCTGCCAAAATGTCCAACATGGGTCAAAACTACTACCCTTCTTCAACCAGTGACCAAGAAGGAAAGGAGAACTGGAGGCATTCAAAACACCTAGAGGTAACAAAATGATTTGATACTTAGGTTCCTCAAATGTTAACAGAATAGCAGCAGTTACTGTGGCTCAGATGGACTAGGGATTACATTAAAACACAGTAAACTATACATTTACAAGGCAATGATTACCTTCTTTGAATCAGAACTTTTGTCAAGCTCCATTTGCATGGAAATTAGAATTTGATGAAAAATGCACAAACATTTTTAAATTGTTATTTGTTAAAAGAAACTACCCTCAGTGTGACAAATGAAGAATAAGAAAGTAAGTTTATCAAAACATATTTTGCATATAAAACTAATTCATTAAACAAACAAAATATTATTTGTAATTAAAGAACTGAACTGATTGCACCTGGTCACTTTGTCCTTCAATAGCATATTTCATTTTCTCTCTCTCATTTTTTCTAATGGTAGATTAGAAAAGGAAAACAAGCTTTTATGCATCTTCAAGGTCTCCTTGATTACTCAATTTTGAATAAGCTGGTTATTGAACAAAACTAGTTGAATAAACTCAAATGAAAAAAGTATTCTCTTTGAACCTGTGCATAAGGTTGCCAAAAAGCTGGCTCAGTTTTTTGAAACAAAAACCAAAATAACACCCACCTACCCACCCAAAAAATAGCCAGACATATACTTACTCGTATTTTCTTTAAAACATTAATAGCAACATGCATTTCTTGAATATTACAATTTTATTTACATTTAAAATTACTTTAACAGATTCATATGCTCAGACTTTAAGATAAGTTTAATATATTTTTTTAATTTCAAAAGAAAAAATGTATTTTTTAATACTACAATATAGATTTATTTTATCTACCCTGGCTCAGAGGGAATATATTCTTCCTTCTACTGTAGCACCATTCTGAATGACAAGGGGACTGCTGCTTTCCCTGGTTCCTTATCTTTTTGATCCAATGTTTTAATTCGATGGATGCAGGGTACTATAAGTAGAATCTGCCCTCTCTGCCCCCAGCATTTCCTGTTGGTAACACCAGAGCGACAGGGAGAAAAATCAAAGCAACAGAATGTTTCTTAGCCAAAGGGGGTCTGCAGAAAGGGAAAACCTGAGAAATCCTATAACCTAACAAGATAATATGAAGTAGCAAATGTGTGTTACCAGAGTCATTCAATTTAGAAATATAGCTTTCGATATTACAAAAATGAACTACATATAACCCACAAGAGCACAATGACATTTCAAAAAGATCTGAAGTACAGTTATCTGGCTACTGTATAGCTCATGTGGCATCTCTAACCTAAGGCTGACTAGGAATGCTGCAATATCTGTGACTGAAGGAGCTTCTAAAGTGACCTTTCAGAGGCTCTCTTTCAAGAAGAACAATATTTGAACTCATCCTCTTGAAATTCTTTCAGACATAAGTTGATTTTGTGAAATTATAGCATCTGGTAGGCCACAGCAGTGGTATTAAGTAATGCAAAGCTGTAAAAGAGGTTTAACTAAAAGAAGTGATGAGTTAACAACTGAAAAATCCTTCTAATTGAAGCTGGAACTACAGAAATACAGAAAGTGAATGGGACTATGATGCTGATCCTGTATTTATGGATGCTTAGTAAAAAATAAAAAGTAGACTACTGATTTAGGCTCCTAAACAGAATAGTTATCTCAACATGTTTCCATGCAATTCTGATTTCCCTTCTCTTTTCTATGCAGAAACTCACACAATCACCCTAATTTATAAAACAACAATAATGAAAAAAAAACAATGTTGAAGTACACAGACAAGGAACTGCTCCCTCAAGAGCTCTTTCATTTGCGTAGGAAATAGAAGACATCATCAAAATCCTATTTGGGCTAAGTCAATACAGTAGTTGTAAAGTGTCCCTGCAGCACATGAAGACATACCCAAACCAGCTTGAGTGCCAAGGGCACTGACTGGCTTCTGCCTCTGAGTTTCTACACAAGACGCTTCAAGCTTGTACAGCTCCCACTGAAATCTATGCAGCCATGGCTTTCCTCATAACAACAGATGCTCAATTAAAGCTGGTTCAGGTTACATGTGGGGCTTGCCTACACTGCTTCCAACCATGCTCCACAGTGCTGCTATGAAAACACTCTGCCTACTCACTCCAGGTCTGTACCCCACAAATGCCAGAAACATGTAACATAATAGTTTGGCATGTGTCCAAGTCATGCCTAGCCTTGATTTCAGGCTTGTGTGTGCTGACTACAGCACGCCCACTGCCACTCTTAAAAATTGCTACCTGTAAATGGGCAGGGCTACTTACCATGCCAGGAAGTGAGGCAGACTCGCCCAACAAACATGGCAATCACAACCACAACTACAGTGAAGTCACAATGTTGGATGATTTTGTTTTCAGTTACAACAGAGCAAGTACATTAACTAGGACTGAACTACTTCTGATTAACCTTTTAGGTTACACTGTTTCTATGCCAGTAACCATCCAACTACTCTCACAGTGAAAAATTAGGGGTCATTTTCTTTAACAGCACCTTAAAGCAAGCACATAGTTGATTCTGCCTTTGATATTCATGTTAACTATAATGAGTGTTGTTTGCTCATCCTCCCAGAGAAAAAATACATGACAACAAAAGAATGAATCCAGCACTACAGACCTTACCTTACTGCTTTTCCAAGCCAACAAGACCACAATAAGTAAGGTTCCACGTTAAATTCCTGAGTTATAAAACTTAAACCATCAAGGAAAAAACCCCTGTGTACATACATATAAATGCACCTGTTAAAAAGTAGATTTTTTTCTCAATGCAAGGATCTGAAAATATGCTTTGAAACAAGACATTTTCAGTATGTATAAAATATTAGGGTTTTTTTTAATCACAACAGTATTACTGAACATTAAACATTTGCTAGTTGTGGGTATTTTGATTCAATATTAATCTTGATTCCATACAGGTAGAATGGAAACTTTTATAACTGGATAGCTTTTATATTTGGATAAAAACTAAGTTTACAACTGGTTTAACATCTGAAGATCACAGAATAACAGAATCATAAAATTAGAGTCGAAGGGACCTCAGGAGGTCATCTAGTCCAATGTTTCCCAAACAGCGTGCCATGGCATTTTGGGCTGGAGCCATGCCCCCCGCCTGCTGCCGCTACAGGCACAAACAGACAGGGAGTGTGGCTCTAGCCAGGGAGGGAGCATGGCTCCAGCCCAAAATGTTGTCTGGCTGGCCATGCGCCATGCCCCCCCCGGTCAGTGTCCGGCTGGCCGTGCACCACCCCACCCCAGTCGGTGTCCAGCTGGCCACGTGCCATCCCCTCCCTCCACTCCATGTCCAGTGTGCCGCGGTGTTTTTTTATTTAGATAAGTGTACTGCAAGGCAAAAAAGGTTGGGAAATGCTGATCTAGTCCAACGCCCTGCTCAAAGCAGGATCACCCCCAACTAGATCATCCCAGCCAGGGCTTTGTCTAGCCGGGTCTTAAAAACCTCCAAGGATGAAGACTCCACAACCTGTCTGGGTGACCTGTTCCAGTGCCAGTTCTTTACTGTGGGTTCCATTAAATATTTAGTTCAGATGTTACACGGTATATGAAAACTTTTGATTGTTCAATAGGTATCAAAAGAAAAAAAGAGACTAGTCTGTACTGCCAATGCCACAATTTATGCCAGTACTGCAATTGCAAACTATAAGAACAGAAATGCAAGCTGCAGATTTCAAAGACATTTTGAGATAAACTGTCAAATCTATGGATTAGAAGGGCTTCTCACAAGGTGAGCCTTCAAAACATCACAGGCAATGACTTCATAAAGTTGAAACAAGAGGAGTTCTCATCCTCTCTTTTTTGTTTCTTGAAGGTTTAAAAGTCTTGGAAAACTTATATCATTTTCTCCACCCTTAGATCTGTAAGCAATATAAAATGTTACCTGCTCTGTCCTTACTGGTGGTTTAGAGAACTGCAGTGGCGAATATATGAAACAAGCTGATAACTGAGCAGCTGTTGATCCCAACGCTCTGGTCCCCACACCACTTGTTAGCCCTGAATGTATATATGAGATGGAGCAAACATAGGGCACTCCATTCCCACATTAATTTGAATTTCTGGGCCTTTCTATCCCTTTCTATTTGGCCTTTGCTCTACATCACAGTATGAAGAGAGCTGCAGGTGTGATGTCCCATACAAGCAGATTTTATTTGTCTAATAAATAAAATAGTATAGTACCATATGAACACTCCAAAGGAGACTGAATTCACCATGTAAGGTTTGGAAAATGTCAGAATTCTTTAGAATTGGAAAATTCTACAGGCAAAGATACATTTGTAATGTTTTGTTCTTTCCTATCCAAAGTAATTTATGGTACCTCTTTAAACACCTTAGTCACTAATTACTTCACACACACAGACTGAGTCTACATGTCCGCTTTATTGCCAAGTAGACTAATTAGTTGCAGAGTAAAGCATCACCGTCTACATATGTAATGCTATTAGGCCACAGTAAACTAATGAACTACTATCTTATGATAGTTTCATAGTTGGTAGGGTCGGAAGGGACCTGAGCAGATCATCAAGTCCGACCCCCTGCCATGGGCAGGAAAGAGCGCTGGGGTCAAACGACCCCGGCAAGGTGTCTATCTAGCCCACTTTTGAAGACCCTCAGGGTAGAAGCAAACACCATTTCCCTTGGAAGTTGGTTCCAGATCCTAGCCATCCTGACTGTAAAGTAGTGCCTCCTGATATCTAGCCTGAATCTACTCTCCGGCAACTTATGGCCGTTATTCCTTGTTACTCCCAGTAGTGCTCGGGAGAACAGGGACTCTCCCATTGCCTGCTGGTCTCTCTTGGCCAGTTTATAGATGGCCACCAGATCCCCCCTCAGCCTTCTCTTCTGGAGGCTGAACAGGTTCAGGTCTCGTAGCCTCTCCTCGTAGGGCCTGCCCTGCTGCGCCCTGATCATGCGAGTGGCCCTCCTCTGGACCCTCTCCATGTTGTCCACATCCCTCCTGAAGTGCGGCGCCCAGAACTGGACACAATATTCCAACTGTGGCCTGACCAATGTCATACAGAGGGAGGATCACCTCCTTGGACCTGCTCATGATGCATCTGTGGATGCATGACAAGGTGCGGTTAGCCTTCCTGACTGCGTCCCCACATTGGCAGCCCATGTTCATTTTGGAGTCTATAATGACTCCAAGATCCTTTTCTGCCTCTGTGCTGATGAGAAGGGAGTTCCCCAGTCTGTAGGTATGCTGCTGGCTCTTCCTCCCCAGGTGCAATACCTTGCACTTGTCAGTGTTGAACCCCATCCTGTTCTCATCTGCCCACCCCTGTAAACTGTCCAGATCTAATTGCAGCTTGTCCCTCTCCTCCAGCATGCCCACTTCTTCCCACATCTTAGCGTCATCACGAATTTGAACAAGGTGCTTTTCACCCCTTCCTCCAAGTCGCTGATGAAGATACTGAACAGTGCAGGCCCGAGGACTGAGCCCTGGGGGACCCCACTGCCCACATCCCTCCAGGTTGAAAAAGACCCATCCACCACCACTATGGGTGCATCCCTCCAGACAATCTGCGACCCATCTGACTGTGTAGGCATTGACACCACAATCTCCTAATTTTTTAATGAGAGAAAGACTATGTTCACCGCGACATCTGCGTCCAAGGATTTTGTGACCTGGTCGTAGAAGGCCACCAGGTTGGTCTGACAGGACCTGCCTCTAATGAACCCATGTTGGTTGCCCCTTATCATACACTCCCCTGCTTGCCCCTCGCAGATAATTTTCTCAAAGAGCTTCCTCAGGACCGAGGCAAGACTAACAGGCCTATAATTTCCTGGGTCCTCTTTCCTCCCTTTTTTGAAAATGGGGACCACATTGGCTCTTTTCCAGTCCTCTGGCACCTCGCCAGAGCACCACGAGTGCTCGTAAAGCTGCGCCAGGGGTCCTGCAATGACTTCTGCTAATTCCCTCAGCACTCTGGGGTGGAGATCGTTAGGACCTGCTGATTTGAACATGTCCAGTCCCACCAGAAGTTCCCTGACTAGGTCCTCTCTGACCCTGGCCGTGCCTCCCCTGGGACCATCGGGGATCTGGGGGGGGGGAGGGGATGACCTGGTCCCTGCTCAGAAAAATGGAGGCAAAGAAATTGTTAAATAGGTTAGCTTTGTCATCTGGTGAGACCACCAGATTTCCAAGCGTGTCCTGCACCCAGAACCTTCTTTTTTACCCCCTATATATTTAAAAAAGGATTTCTTGTTATCCTTGATCCGGGTTGCTAGTCCCAGTTCCATCTCCACCTTGGCCGTCCTAACAGCCCCGCTACAATCCCAAGCAACGGAGGTATAGTCCTCCCTGGGGATGGCCCCTCCCTTCCATTGGGTATACATCTCCTTCTTAGCTTTGAGACGTTCCTGGATGCTTTTGGTGAGCCACGGGGGCTTTTGAGCACTCTTGCTCCCTTTGTTCCGTGTTGGGATTGCCACTCTTTGGGCCTGGAGGATTGTCTCCTTCAGGAACGATCACTCTTCTTGGACTCCCAACTCCCCACCCCTCCGGGACCTCAGTCCCTCCTTGACTAGTCTCCTTAGCTCAATGAAATCCGCTCTCCTGAAGTCCAGGGCTGCTGTCTTGCTGCAGGCCTTTGCCACCCTGTGCTGGATGGTGAATTCCAATAGGCAATGATCACTATCGCCCAGGTGATCGAGCACCCGCAGTCCCCTCACCAGGTCATCACTTGTGGCCAGGACCAGGTCTAACAAAGCATTTCCCCTGGTGGAACTGTGTACCTCCTGGGTTAGATGGAGGTCCTGTAACACAGCTGGGAACCTACGTGAGCAGTCAGACCTGGCTGACTGCTCTTCCCAGTAAATGTCCGGATAGTTTAGGTCACCCATGATGACCACATCCTTTGACTTAACTGCCTCTGTGAGCTGACCTGAGAATTCCTGGACTAGCTCTTCTCCCTGGTTGGGTGGAGTATTAACTGTGATTAAACACACATGTAGATGCTGACCATGGTCATAAATTGTGCCTGGTCAACCATAGCTCCACTCTTTCAGGACCCTCATGCCTCAGCCAGCCCCTCCACTGCCTGACGCCACCACCTAGAGCAGGGCAGGAGCAGCCCTGGTATAAACTGTTCTGCCCTGGCTCGAATTGCTGCTGTCCCAGGCACACATGTAGATACTACACCCAGGAGTAGTTTACAACCGCTCAAACTGCTCCAGCGTTTATTGCTTTGAATTAATTGCATGTGTAGAGGGGTGTAGGTTGTAAGTGTAGATGCACTTACAGGGCATATTCACTTTAATTCTGTTAAACCATTTTTTTTTCTGTACACTGTCCCCCAAAGTGAGTCCCTAACAGAAAAGTTGGTCCCAAAGAGACTTTTTCTTATCTGGCAGGCAGAGTTCTTTAAAGATACACGTCTCTGTGCTTGATTATCATCATCTGTCCTTCCTTAACAAATTCATCAAAAGAACTTCTTTCCTCAATTGCTCTAATGATTGTTTTCCAGTTCTCCATCTTGGAATTCTCTGCCATTAGTCAATTGGTAACATTCTGCCACTAATCTATATTGGCAAAGTCTATAAAACAGAGATACCAGATGAGGACTGACTCTGTTATTAGATACATGGATGAAACTGAGTGTTCCAGAGCGATGCAAACTTAAAGAGCAAATCCAACTGTCCAACTCGTGGCCCACATGTCGTATTTCATCTGTGGCCCTCTAGCTCCCAGTCCAAGCTGCCGCTGCCATTGAAATCTCTGGGCTCCCCCCTCCTTTCTCTGGCTTCTGCTTCCTGCACCTGGGGGTGAAGAATGGCAACAGATTTGAGAGGGCCAGTGGCCGGGCAGCTCAGGGAGACCTGGGACCCCATGCTGTGTGGCTTGGGGACACCGGAACAGTATAGGAGGGTCATACCCACCATGTGACATGGCAGTGGGGAAAACTTTTATGCATACATATAAGCATTTACAGGCCCAGGATCAGCACAATAAAAGGTTAACAGTGAATGCTCCAGGATAAAAAAGTTGTAAGAAACATAAGTACTAGATGTTTTGTTGCATAAACCAACCAAGACTAAACAGAATTAGGAAGCAAAGTTTGCTTAGCAAACCTCTGTTAGGACAGTTTATTACATATCAGTCCACTATAGTTACTTGTACTTTCTTCTGAAGTGAATATTTTTGGATATACAAAATGCACCTTTGCCCCAAAAATCAGCCCTCCAAAATAGGGGTGCACATATTAAGCAGAGGAGCTGATTTTCTGACTGGGATAGACACACCCTCTTTTAATTCCTGTTCTACAGTGTTACAGCTGTGGCATTATTATGCAGATAGATAAGGGAGTCAATTAACTTAATGGCTCGGTTCTTCGCTCCAGAGGTTTTAACAATCATCTCTTCTTTGTATAGTCTTGATATTCCCACTAATCAAGCAAACCTTTTTTAGAGCAATTTTGCTGCGTGGTAATTAGTCCAGGTCTCTCTCCTCCTATTTTGCAGCCCTGCAGACTATTTAGCTCTTTTAAAAAACATAGATCCATCCATGGAGGCCAGTCTTCAGCAGCAGCTAGAGTTTCAGCTTAGTTAAACAGGAAAGGGAGTTGAAGATTAGGCTCTGGCTCTGATGTATGTAGCTATAACTCTGGAAAAATCTTTTCTTCATTCTACCTTTCAAAAACAAAGATGGGTAATATATTCAGGGGCATGTTTTATGCAAGTAAATAAGGTATGTAGTACAGATCAACATCAGAGAAAGGGTACAAGAACAAATGGATAACTGGCTTAACCAGATACATTCAAAATTAAGGAAATAAGACAACTTTTTTTTTTCAGCACTAGCTTGGCCTAGTCCAGGGCTGTCTAACTTCTAAGCAGTTGGGGGCCAAATGCTCTGTGGGCCATAGCAATAGGGGCTGCATGCCTATGGGCTACACCAGAGCAAACAACAGCCCCCATCCCGGGCCACACACTGCATGGACATCCCTCTCACACACTGCACCACGCTGGGGCCCCTTCCACATCATTGCACCATGCACCTGTAATCCCCCACACTAGCGCACCACGTGCCCACATGATGCTAGACTCACCCTCAGCTCTCCCAGTCATGCCACACACTGCCCTGCCCTGCTCTGCCCCAGAGATAGGGGAAGGCAATTACAGCATGGGGAAAAAAACATGAAGATTCTGGCTACTGTTGCAACCACAGCAATGCAATGAGGAGGAGCAGCAGCTAGTAGGAGCCCAGGGACCACAACCTAATCCCTGACGGGCTGTACACTGCATGTCATTAGGGGTGCACTGATAGAGATTTTTTGGGCCAATACCGATGGCCAATTTTTAAGGAGCCATATCAGCCAATACCAATCTGATTCTGATATGCAGCCAGGCAGCTTGGAGACCAGCATTAGCCTGGTAAGTCTGCTGTGGGGGAAGGGGTGGTGGGGGGGGAAGGGGTGTGGCGGGGCAGAAGCAGG
>NW_005842145.1:296107-310748 GCF_000455745.1 Alligator sinensis
CAGGGCCGGGTTCTGTACAGCGGTGGTGGGGAGTAGGACGGAGCCTAGAGCTGCTCATCCAAAGAGTGCTGGGGGGGATGCGGCTTCCACCCGGCACACACCCTGGGAGGGCATGGGCGGCATGTGCCCCCAGATCTGCATGTGGGGCGGGGTAGGCTGCCATTGCGGGCTGGGAATGGGGCTGCGCCAGGCTCTTCCTAGCATGGGGCTGAGCCAGGCTGCACTCAGGATGAGCAGTGGTAGCACTGGGAGGCAGCTATGGGGGGGGTTCAGACACCCCAAAACTCACCAGCACCCTCCCCCGCCACCTAACACTGCTGCCACCCACCCCAAGTGCAGCACCAGCCCAACACCCCCGCTGGGAAGAGCCCAGAGCAGCCACGGCCCCAGCCCCACTCTGTGCACAGATCCAGGGGCACACCCCCCCCCATGCCAGCTCAGGGTGCACACAGCAGCGGGAGCCGATCCCCTCCTCCCCATGCCTCTGGACAAGTGGCTTGCAGCTCCATCCTGCACCCCGACCCACCCTGGCTGAGTAGTGCCTGCCCCTGCCCCGCTCCCTCCCTCACCGTGGGGAACTCAATTTGCCCCCCTTTGTCCCTTCCCTCCCCCCATCCCTGCCCCCACAACAGACTTACCAGCCCAACGCTGGTCTCCAAGCCCCGTGAATGCTGCAGCTCTGCGTATGCATAGGGCATTTATCAGCCACATTCTTGGCCACATTAGGCAAAATAGCCAATTTCTGATACTGTCTATTTTCCCTATATCGGTACCAATCCAATATGAGACCAATGTATCAGTGGACCTCTACACATCATTCAAACAACTCTGGCAATTGGAAGAGACAGGACTTCTAACATGTCAAGGAGAGTCATGGGCCTAGGCCTGCAAAGAAATTATAACTCCTTTTTATTACTACAAGCTACAGTTTACTTGGGACAAAAATAATGAAAACAGGGACAGGAATGGAGGTCACAGGTTAATAACTAGTGTGCCAAGCAGGGACACCGAGCAGAGCACACTGGACAGCACCCACCTGCCCTCAAATGAGTCCAAGGAACCAGTGGATACTGCCCAGTGATACTCGGCCTGGAGACAGGAACATATTAGGGACAGAAAAAAAGCCCTCACAGTCCCTGGGGACCCTCCTGGCCAGAGCCTCCTTCCTGGTCAGATACATGGCCAGCTTTGCCAGGCCCAGAAGGAGGTTGACTAGCAGGTCCTGCACCATGGTGGGGCTACAGATGGGGAGTGAAAAAATTAAGCAAGGGGAATAGTGCAGCCAAAACCTCAGCAAGAGGTTCTAAAAGGGATGGTGCAGTGACGGCAGGTATGTTTATGCCAGAGTTTGAAAGAGACAGGCCTATTTGTCACTGTTTAAAACACATGGGCCCAGCCCACCAAGTCTCTCATTAGCCCCCCTGAAGTGGGACGGGGACAACAGATTTCTTGGGACAAATAATGAAAAAACAGGGAGGAGAGTGCTGACCAGAGGTTCAAAACAAGTGTGCCAAGTGGGGACACCAAGCAGAGCACACTGGACAGCACCCACTAGCCCTCAAATAAGTCCAAGGAGCCAGCAGACACTGCCCAGTGATACCCTGCTCAGAGACAGGAATGATGTAGGTTAAGGAACGTGGCCCCACAGTTCCCAGGGACCCTCCAGGCCAGAGCCTCCTTCCTGGTCAGATACATGGCCAGCTTCGCTGGGCCCAGGAGGAGGCTGACCAGGAGGTCCCGGGCCTTAGTGGGGCCATGGACAGGGAGTGCAAAAATAAAGAGGCAAGGGGAATAGTGTATCCAGAGCCTCAGCAAGAGGTTCTGAAGGAGACCGTGCAGTGACTGCAGGTATGTGTATGCCAGGGTTTGGAAGAGACAGGATACCAGACTTAATGACTAAGGGTTTGGGCCAATAAATCAACTGATTCCCACATGCCTATGCAAGGACATAAAACACTACCCTCCAACAAAACATGCTTACATATATAATAGATCTCCAAGTAAAAGCACCATATGCAAAATGGATGGTTTTCTTTATACATCTCAAATTTTTATTGACTTTAGTTTTGTTTGATAAATTCACTCTGTGGAATACTCTGCTATGTTTCCTGTCCAGAAATTTAAGCACATTCTCTTGTTAACCTTACTTTGAAGCGAGTATGCTGAACCCAATGTAAACTAAGTTGAAAAAATATAAATGAGACTGAATTAAAATGCAGGGTCCAATCCTGCTAGTCTTACTCACAGGCATAGACAGACTCACAGGGCCTGCATTGAAAACCTTGTAAGTGGACACCCATATCTACCTGCAGTCTGCTAAAATGATTGCAAATAGAGGGCTATAAGTTTCAAAAGATCTTTTATACTAGGGGGTCTATTGTGAATAAACAAAATTGATTTGCTGCATTTTGCATTCAAGTTTGCATATAAACAATACCTAGAAAAAAATGGAGCTGCCAACGGATATGCTAAGGTGCCCACAGCCCATTGGTACTATTTGAACATTGTTTAATCTTTGAAAAAGTTGTAAAGCTTCTTTTTAATTGAATTGTGAACAGCTCAACTGCTGTAAACAAAAATATCCGTACAAATTCTCAAATGTTAATCTTTAAATACAACCTCATATATTTTGAGACAGCAGAACTTTACAAGAAGTTGACAGGAGAAGCTGTTGTCTTCAGCTACCATTATCTCAACCATGGGTTTATATTACTATATTTTTAAACCTTGTTCATTTCCTTTTTGAGATTATGTTTAAACCAGGATGCTGAAATGATTGTCTTTGACCACAAGTGCAACCATTTAGCTCTTTGTTCCCATACTTATAAAGCCTGACATAAATCAGAATCCAGTTTAGTAACCATCCCTTTAATGATACTGAAAGATGAGTAAAGAAATCGAGCACAAGACAGTAACTAACTCCCTTCCCTCATCATACGTAAGGTTTTCACTTGGTGCAGTTTGGGAATGGCTACTTAACAGAGCTTATTTCAAGCATTAATCCTTCTAACACTCTAAATGGCAGCAATCAAGAAGTTGCAGCAACAGCATTAGTCTCCTTTCATTTTCCATTTTGTGGCCCTGAATGGTAATCTAACTTCACTATCAAGAAAGTTTACCCATTTACTGCAGCTCCATGATCTGCTTGCTCATTAAAAATTCCCGGCAGCAGCAGGGCAAGCACCATTTCCCTATACCGATGTCATCAGTATTTACAGAAAAGAAAATCCCACTCAAACAGCAAACAGCTCAGAAATAAAGTCCCTGTGCACGCTTCCTCTGCTGTGAGCCACAAGCTACTGCCTACTATGATTCCTCCATGCTGCTAACACCACGGCTCTCTACTAAATAACTGTCCATTATTATAGGGGTTTTACACCGTCGTCTTAATCATCTGCTGCAGGCCATCCTCAGAGACAAGAAAAGCTATTTGGTTTAATCCCTTATGGAACAGTCTATGTTCTTAGTCACTCCTTACAACAACATGCCACTATCAAAGTGGGCAAGAGGAAAAGAAAAAAAGGTAAAGCCTCAGACCAACACAGCACTGCACACATTGCAACCATCAGGAAGACCGGGCAAACAAAATCACTACCATGTTATCTGCCAGAACCTGCCCTTTTCCAATAATGTGTGTCATTCTCTCTTCCCTGCACTTCCCTCTCCCTTTCTCTCCTACTAATATAGATGTAGTCAAAGCATCAACACAAGGCGCTCGACATACGTTATGTCAAATGGCTTGTGGGACGGGTGGGTGGGAAGAAACCCCCAAGTTCATCATCCAAGACCTCAGAAAATGCACCGATCATTCAGCAACTTATCTCTGCGAAAGTAATTATGAAGCCAAAAGTCAGCAACACTATTTCCCTACCCCCATCAGTATCTCTAAAAGCTCCTCTCTCTGCCTGCAAACTGTAGAGAAAAAGCGCAGTCTCCCTGATGGCAAACAAAATTGCTAACATCAAGAACTGGGTGGTCATGTGCGTCTGTGTTTGTGTGCGTGTCTGCGTGTCAGTGTGTCTGCGTGTCACAGCTTGTGTGTGTGTGTGTGTTGGCATATGTGTGTCAATGTGAGTGTGTGTCAGTGTCTGTTTGCCTGCATCTGCATTCATTAGTGGGCCTGTGTGTGTGTGTCGGCATACACATGGGTCTGTCAGTGGGTGTCAGTCTGTGTGTCTGTGCGTGGCAGTGTGTGGGTGGGCGTGGCAGTGTGGCAGTGTTTGTGTATGTTGCTGTGTCTGTGTTGTGTGTCTGCATGTGCGTTAGTGTGTATGTGTGTGTCTGTCAGTGTATACGTGTGTGCGTTTGTTGGTGTGCGCGCCTGTGTCTCGGTGTGTCAGTGTGTCCGTGTGCATCAGTCAGTGTCAGTGAGTATGTGAGCTCGTGTGTGTCAGCGTGTTCACATGGACACGCATATCTGTCAGCGTGTGCCGGGCTGTGTGCACACGTCGCTGTGCCTGTGCCCAGGGAGCCAGGGACACACCGCACACCTGAGCCACACTCAGCCCAGCCTGCCACAGCCCCAGCTCGAGCCCGAGCCCTGCCCCCCGGGACAAGGCGCGGAAGCCCGGCGCCAGCAGCCGGCGGCCGGGGTTGGGGGGAGGACGAGGACGGGGCACCGCCGCCCTCCCGCAGCGCGCCCAGCACAGGGCAGGGGTGTTCTCATGCCCGGGGGGCCGGGGAGCACAAGAGGCCGCTGCAAACACCCGCCCGGGCCGTGCCCAGCTGCGCGCCCCGCGCTACTCACCGCGGACGCCTGACCCCGGGGCCGGGGCCCCCGTGCCCGGGCTCCTCGTCCGCCTCCTTCCCGCCTCTTCCCGGGCCGGGCCGGGTCGGGCCGGGCTCTGGCGAGTCAGCTCACGTCAGCGCGCGGGGCCGGGCCTCCCCGGACAGGAGGAGGAGCCCGGCGCAGGGCGGCACCGGGAGCTGGAGGCTCCCGGCGGAGCGGCCGGGCCGGGCCGCTCCCCTCAGCACAGACCCAGCTCCGGCCTCCCGCTCCCGTTCCTCTCCCGGGCCTCGACGGGGGCTTTCCCGCCAAGCGCTCTTGACAGGGCTGCTCGCTTCCCGCCCCCCTCGCCCGCCCGCAAGGGGCAGAAGTTGGTCCCTTGCCCTATTATTTCTGGTCCCCAGTTTCTTTTTCAAAGCGAATCTTTACCCAATTCAGGATTCTTTGGGAGAGCGCCCCCGGGGGCAGAGAAGAGCCGTTTGAGGGCAGTGGCAACGTGTAGGGCTAGGCTGGCGCATGAAAACAGCTCCAGGTCAGGCACTGCCCTGCCCAGAATTCTCCAAAGAAGTGGTGGAGACGTGTGGTTTGGGGTGACCCGAAAAGTATTTTGCCAGCCTAATCTCAGCTCTTTATACTTGATACATGATATTATTTTACATTTTTTATTAGTAAATACACATTTTGGATGAAATTCTAACACTTTAACATGTCTAATTCATTACTAACAACCTTTAACTGTGTAAAGTTCAGCTTTGACAAAGTGATTGGGAATAAGGAACCAACTTCAGCCTCATCCCGCTGCTGCCAAGTGCCTGCCTTTGAGGGCAGTGACATGCGCCCCTGAGGCAGCAAGTCTCAGCCTGGGCACCCTGTCAGCCTGGGGGACCTTGAAGATCCTTTACAGGATGGTGCTCAATGTCCACAGCATGAGACATGCCAGCCTGATTCACGAGATAAACCCAGAGGTTCCAAACCGTATTTTTGGTCTTTTAGGAGCTCTTTGCAACACAAAACCTGCTCTGGCATTTTTTTGCAGTCAAAAACCAGAGCAAACACTAAGAACTGGCATTTTCTGAGGGGTGTTGCAAGTCATCTAGTCCAATTCCTGCCTAAGGCAGGATCATCCCTATCCAAACCATCATCTAAACAATACCATTAACTCTGACACAACACAGACCTAGCAAATCATACAAATCATCATACAAATACCTAACCTGCCAGTGGTAAAGCAGGAGAACATGCAGCTTCTGTGAAATGTTAATATATGCTGAAGAGATCCCAGGGAGAGGGTCATTGGGACCCAGGGGTGCCATGAGTCCATCCAGGGGTGCCTCACACCTAAAAGAAGCTGAGAATTATCACCCTAAAAAGTTCATTTTGCTGATAGCATCTGAGGCCCTTTCAGAGACCTCGGACTTGGGTTCCTGTCCTTCCACCCTTCTCAGTTTTGGTGCTCAAAATCCACCCCAGCCCCAGGCAGGGCTAAATGCCCTTTCTTTCTTACGATAAGCTGTTACGTCTCACAAGGTATGCAAGCCTGGGGCAGGGCATCCGGGATTAATCTTCAGAAGATTCTTCTCCAATTTGTTTACAATGAATCACCACAGATCACCCATAGTTTCACTGTGAGGTAAACTACGACAGACAGACAGAAGACAGGGCAGGCTTCACCTTTCTTTTACCTTGTGGTAGAAGTAATGTTCTTTCTTCAGTGTATTTTCTGATTGCTGTCGCTCACGTATGCTACCGCAAAGGAAAAATACACCTTGTTAGTACTGAGACCTGAGAGTCCTGGCCACGCTAGGTGTGCTTACCGTAGTGTTACAGGCTGCCCAAATGTAGGTTGTGCTTTAATTTTTGTATTATGTGATTTTTTTTTCCCTTTATTTTCAGTCTCCTGCCAATTTAACTTGTTTTATTTAAGCTATCTGGAATTGGGAGAACAAAATACTGGTTTAGGATCAAGCATCCACAGTTATCCTCACAGAGGAAAAAACTTTACTGAGCTCAAGTGGAAGATGTAATAGTCCAACAGTTGTTCTTAAAGACAAGATCAAAAGAAAAGTAACAGCATAGCATTCTCTCCAAACAAGGCAATTAAAACAACAGTGTCATGAGTAAATGAAGAGTTTGGGTATCTTACATATTTTGCAGCACACTAAACATGCTGGAAAGGCAGGTGCCAGGTCTTCTGGCAGGGGAGGGAGAGGGGGAAGAGGGAGAGCTGTAAGTTCCCACCACCCCAAACATAAACGTACCCTCTTTCCTGGCAGCAATAAGTCTTCTGCAGCTAGTGGGAGCAAGGAGGTGGTAGCAGTGCCTTCATCACTAACCAGCAGCAGCATGACGTTCTCCACCCCAATTTCAGTTCCTAGTGTGAGCCTTTCAGTGCCAGAGGAGGAGCCGGATCTGGAAGCAGAGGACCTGAGGGCCATAGCGAAGGAAATTCTGGGGAAGGAGGGGGAATCTGAGTTTGTGCTTCACGCCCCTCAAAGTTCCCTTAGAGGCAGGTTTCCTTCTCTAGAAGGCACTTCAGAAGAGGTTGTGGGGGCAGGTGGCTCAGCTCCTGCTGTTGTTGTGCCTCTGCCTGGTGAAGAGGGAGATGAGGCCCCACCCTCAACCCAGAAGGCAGGGGTTGTGTAGTGTGGGATCATTTTGAGGTGGCAGATGATTCCAGGTATGCTACCTGCCAGCACTTCCAAAGGCAGATCAGTCAGGGTAAGGCCATGAAACACTTCGCCACCACAACAATGCTGCTGCATCTCAGGAGGCAGCACCCCCTTGCCCTTGATCCTCCTCAGCCTGGCATCAGTGAGAGTGTGTCCAAAAAGAAGCAGAGGCAGGCCACCCTGGAGCAGTGGGGGAAAGGTGGAGATAAAGGGCGCATTCCAAAGGTGAGCAAGGTCACCCAGGGCATTGGGGAAACGCTTGCTCTGGATGGCTACCCCTTCTCCTTAGTAGAGCGGCCAGGGTTCAGGTGGGTCATGGCACTCATGGCCCCATTGTACCAAGTGCCTGCATGCACCTCCTTCAGCGGGATAGTGGTGCCCTCCCTGTATGAGGCATGGAGGGAGTACTTGAGGGAGGAGCTGCACAAGGCAGGTTCACAGCTCAAATAGAAACATACAGGTCACATCCACCAAGCATTGCTACTCAGCTTGACTCGCAACTCAAAGCTCAACCAAAATGTAACTGAGAAATGCTAATTAAACAGCTAACATCCCTTCATTTCCTAATGGGACAAGGACTGGCAATAGAGGGTCACAATTCTGAAAGTGGCAATCTATATCAGTTCATGCAACTTCGCGCTGAGGATTGTCCTGATCTTAGCTACTGGCTCTCTGAGAAAAAATACATGTCCCATGATGTAATCAGTGAATGAATTAATCTCTTTGCAATAGACATCTTACGGAGACTGCTTTCAAAGACGTATGTGGTGGGATTTTACTCTATTCTTGCAGTCGAAACAAGGAATATTGCAAACAAAGAACAACTGGTCACTTTCTTTCATTGGGTAGACAAAAATTACACAATACAGGAAGATTTAATTGGCCTTGTTGATGTACCTAAAACTGACTCCTCTATCATCTATAGTGTGCTATACGACATTTTGATACACTGCAACATGCTGCTGGGTCTATGCAGGGGGCAGGCACATGATGGTGCAGCTAATATGTCCAGTCACAAACGTGGTGTTGCTGCTCAATTTAAGCAAAATAATCCTGCAGCCATTCACATTCATTGCTTGATGCACTGCATAAATCTGTGCCTGCAAGATGTGGGGAAAAACTGTAAAGAAATTTGGGATGCATTGGACTTGGTGTTAGAGGTGACCCATCTCATCAGGCAGTCCCCAAAGCAAAACCATTTGTTTGAGTCTTTAAAGAAAGAATTAACCCTGGAGAGTCAAAACCTGCGCACCCTCTGTCTGACATGATGGACTATCTGCACCAGTGCACTGAAATCCATCATAGATAACTACAGTGTTCTCTGTACTGTAATGACACAGATCAACGAAGAGTCACACGATGAATATGGTAGAAGAGCTTGTAGCATTTTGGCAATCCTAGAAAAATTCAGTACATTTAATGGTCTGCATCTCTCCTACCTTGTCTTCTCTGCCACTGAACAATTATCCAAAACATTGCCAGCAGTTAACACAACACTGCAGGATGCACAGAAAGCAGTGAAACTAACACGGGGATTTCTTCTGTGGCAGCAGTCCGAACAGGCCTGCGAAAGTTTCTACAAGTCAGTGACAGAGGCTGTCACAGATTTGACAGATGCACCTGTGCTGCCAAGCCACCAGAGACACTCAAAAAGGCTGGATGGGGGAGAAGTTGACTACACCTTTCAGAGTCCAGCAGAATATTACAGGAGACAGTATTACAAAGTTTTGGATTTGCTTGCGTGTGAACTGATTTGTCATTTCGATCAGAAAGGCATTGATGTGGCAATTGACCTGCAGAAGCTTCTGCTCACTGCAGCTAAAGGAGACAATGTCACTTTTGTTCCCATAACTTTGGAATTGTATGCTAGTGATTTTGATTTTGATCGCTTCCATACACAGTTGAAAATGTTGCTGGATACAATAAAAGAGTCTGGAAATTAACCCACAATGGTAATGATGATTAGATCAATCTCAGATGCAATGAATGTGGTGCCTGTGGCAAAGACATTACTGCCAGAGTTGCCCAAATTACTTTGTTTATGCTACACAATACCTGTGACTACTGGAACAGCAGAAAGATGCTTTTCTGCACTCCATTGTGTTAAAAATTACCTGTGATCTACAATGACTCAGATGACATTGAATGACTTAATGTGTGCCTGCCGTTACAAGGACACCCTTGCACAAACAGACATTACCGCAATTGCAGCTGAGTTTGCACACCGAAACGATCGCAGAAGGACTTTCTTTGCAAAGTTTGACACATGTGGACAATAAAATGGCACTTCCATATTCACAAGCAAGGAGCTGATAAATATTGGTGAGTATTATAACTTGATGTTTTTCAGTTACTCTTCCTGTACTACTGCATGCAGTGTGATTTTTGTAACTTAATTTCATGATTAGCATTGTATGTTAATAATAATCAATTATTCTCTATATGTATTACACGAAGAATGTATGTAAGAAAGAATGACATTAAGTGTAAACATAAAGTAAGAAATCAGCGGTGGGAGCTAGGGGGCAGGGGTTGGTTGGTTGGTTTGCCCCCTCCACCCCACAACCAAAAAAGGCGTTCCGCGGCCCCAAGCATGTGGACTGTACTGGACCACAACAGATCCAGCCATTTTTTGATGCCCTCCTTCAGCTGCTTCACCAGTGCCTGCACCTCTGGTGAAAGTGCCTTGCCCCAGCCAGGAATATCGATCCCCTGGAACTTCTCCATTTCATTCTCAAGCTCCTTCACTACATGGATCACCTGGCTAAGGGGGGCATCGCCAGCATTGAGGGTCTCAGTGGCCTCAAGGAATGGCTTGAGGACCACACAGATCTGAAAGAGGGTATCTCACTCCGTTTTGTTAAGGGGGCCGTTGATCCCAATCTCCCCGACCAAGGCCATCTCATGGATGGCCTTCTGTTGCTTGACCAGCCTTTCCAGCATCAGGTATGTGGAGTTCTACCAAGTCTCCGCATCCTGCATGATTCTGTGCTGTAGGATGCTCAGCTCTGCCTGTTTGTCCCGCAGCATCTTGCCCACTTTGCTCCAGTGGAAGTAGCTCACCACCTCCTGCATTTCAAAATGAGCTGGCTTGTAGTGACGGCGCCATCACCAGGAGCCCTGTCCCCCTCCAAGGCATCCCTAACTATGAGGTGGAACTTTTGTGCCACACAGCGGATGCCAACAAAGTTGGCATCATGCACTGCCTTGACCATATTGGCCCTGTTGTCGGTGACCATGAACGTGTGGGTGAGCTCGCCCTGCCCAACACGCCACCCCTGCACCATGCGGTTCATGGCCACCATTATCTCCCTTGCCATGTGGAACTCATCCATCGCCTCCACTTGAAGGAGAGCCCACCGGTGCTCTGACTGATCACATCAAAGCCCTGTGAGGGAGAGCTAGGCATGATCTCTACCCCAGCTGCTCCAGGTGTCCGAAGTGAAGTACAAGTCCTGTGTTTCACACAAACATAGCCAATTAACATCTTTGAACCAATTTGATTGAACTGATCAAATTCACTGTGATGATCCAGGTCCCTGTACCTTTTTTAGTGCCCTCCAGCACTGTGGGGTTATCTGGTTGACAGGGCCTAGCAAAATCCATGCAGCATTTGCTAGAGCAGTGGGTGGCAGCAGCACAAACGGAAGAGGTAGATGTGAAAGGTTCAGCCTCATTATGGAGGTCTGTCTTTTCCTAAGTTGATTCTGGTAGTGATGCCGGTGGTGCTTGTGTTGTATCTTCATCTCTTTTGTTTTGTTTGCTTTTGAAAAAGTTTGTAATGGGTTTGTTTCATTTCATTTTTTTCCCCTGACATCCTGAATGAGTTTTTGCAACAATAGCTGGGACGTACACACAGGCAATTTACGTAATGACATGTGTCGGTTAGAAACGGCACGTTAGGCACAAACAAAGCTGTAGCAAAACCCCCAGTTTTTCTTTTTTTTAAATTTTAAAATGCATTCCCTCCCCTTCCCCAACCATTTCTGACCTTTTTCTCTCCCTCTCTATTCCCTATAGATAAGTATAAGTAAGCTAAGATGTAGGATAAACTTTAATATTTTATTTTAGGTAATAAGTTTTATTTTTCTTTCCCCTCTTTGCAAATAAGTGCCCTGCTATTTTGATATAGATATCCACTGTTTTATAAGTTATAATTATTATGTGTGTATTGATTTTTTTTACTGCTTTTATATTGTGTGATTACTGTTTTAGTCCTACATATGTAAGTTAGCATATGTCATGTCAAGTTTCCATCTTGTAATTTCAAACCTGCATCTTGTGTCCCCTGACCTATGACTCATACCTACCACTCCTATGTAACTTGGTTCCTGAATGAATGGGGACGAATGTGGGTGCTTGAGAGACAATGGCAGTAGGTCTAAAAATAGCTCCCTCTGAATGACCAAACCATCGACACCAATGACCCAGCCATTGGAACTACCCTCAGCATCCAAGAAACAAAAGATGAGGCAACCCACCATTGTGCCAAGGCTGCACATGCTCAGTAAGCATCCTGGAGCCCTCTGGAACAGAACTGACCTTGCCTGGACAGGACTTCCCATAGGAGATCAGAGGTAGTCTGACCCATAAAAAGGGGTAGTGAAGACTGACTCTTTGGGACGCCCCCTCCATCTGGACCAGCACCATGCCACCTTGCTTTGACTCTCCCTGAAACCACAGACCTACTCCTGGAACCAGAGACAAAACCCAACATTTGAAAGATAAAAACCCTCCAAGAAACCAGCAACATGGAAACAAAGGACAGAACAGAAACCAGCAACTCCACCATTGTACTACACTGGACAATGAGGACACCTGGAACTGCATGTTCTCATCTGAGCAGGACTGGACCTTGCCTGGGCATGTCCTCTCCATTGGAGTCACAGGTAGCCCACTCCTATAAAAGAGGTGATAGAGCATGACCTTCTTGGGACACCCTCTCCATCTGGACCAGCACTACGCCATGCCACCTATCCACCCAGAGGCCCTGCCGGCAACCCCCCTCTGGAAAACACCTGCTGGACAAAGACCCCTTTCCAGCCTGGATAGGTAGCTATCACCCCCACCCTCTCTTCAACCAAGGACTTGGACTCTGTTTCTCTTCCCTACCTGGACTCCACCCCTTCCACTGAGTCTCTTTTTCCTGCTGCCATTGTGAGTGCTTGTGTGTGTGTGTAAGTGTGTGTGTGAACCAATAACTTCATGGGGCTGTGTAATGTGTTTAATAAAACTGTTATTTGGACCCCTGAGTTGGGTTTCCTTTACTACAATGCAGCCCCGCTCCAATCTCTGCTCCTCGCCCCTCCAACTTCTGCCTCATTTCTCTCTCTCCTGCTTCTGGCTCACTGCCACCTCCAACACCTGTCCTGAGCTCCTCTCTGCCTGCAAACCCCCTGTTTCTTTGCCACTGTCTTATCCCCACTGCCTTTTCCCCTGAGCTCCCAGGTTTCTGCTTCAGTTTCCTTCCTGGCTGTCTCCTCCTTGCCAACACTTATATGCCCCCCCATCCCCAAACCCTCACCTGTCTGCCTCAGTTTCCAGCCCCAAGCTCCCAGGTTTTTGTCTCTCTCTCTTTCCTGGCTGTCTCCTCCTTGCCACTGGGCTTTTCCCCTTATACCAGTGACCTCAAGTAACCCTGGGGCCACTTGACCTTAAGTAACCCTAAGCCTCAGTTCCTCAGCCAGCTTCTCTCTAGTCCACTGGTTCTAATCTCAGTTCTGGCAACTTTCACCCCCTACACTTTAACACTCTCTCTCTGTCACCTTAACCTTCCCCCAAGTATCCCAGCTACCCCAAGCACACACATATATACCGTACCATCCAAGTTAGGAACTTACCTGTGTGTGTGTATATATATATATATATGTCATTGTGTGCATGATATACAAATTAGTGATCTGTGTATGTGTACTGAGTCTGTGGGTATGGACAATTAATTTTTGTCTAACTTTTGGGGTGTATAGTGTATGTGCTTGAATTGGTGATAGGTATGCATGTGCCTAGGCTGGCTTGGATGTGTATGTGCCTGAGTTGGTAGTGTGTGTGTATGTGCACACTAATTGATTTATGTGTTTGTATATGTGCAATTGTGTCACACCCTCCTGTCTAACAGCACAATATTGAGATCCTGAGAGTTGGCCTGACCCCACAGGGCAAGCAAGTGGAAGTATAGCTTGCTATTTAGCTAGCTATGCAGTTTAAAAAATAGCTATACAGTTTTAACTGGAATGACACTTGCGCATTTGCGCATTATGTAAGTGAACATACTAAAAGTTGGTCGGGCCATGGTCCAGGTGGCCCACCCCATTCCGTGGCCTATGCATGTGCTGATGGGCATGTGTGACCCGAGGGTGAAGGGGAGTATCTGCAGCAGTAAAACCCTTGATTACTGAATGGAGGGTCTGGTGAACAGTCAGGGAGACAGGGGGATGTGGAAGAGGGGGATCCACTTTCCCATGTCAGCACTCCAACCATAAGACAATCTTCTCCACCACAGCTGCTGCCAATGTGGGCCAAGGGCATGACTTCAATGTTGGGGTCCAGAGGCACCAGACCCCACCATCAGGCAGGTATCACAGAGGTCTCAGTGGCTACCTATCTCACCAAAGATGTGGAGCTGCTGCACTGCGACCCCTTGGTCTATTGGGCAACGCACAGCCAGGTGTGGCAGGATCTGGCCACAGTTGCCTGGGAACACCTGTCCTGTCCACCAACTAGTGCTCCAAGCAAGAGAGTGTTTAGCATTGCTGGGGATATAGTGACACCCCACCGCACCTGTTTGGCTCCTGGTTTGATGGAGCAGCTGGTGTTCCTGAAGGTGAACCTCCCACTGCTGGGGGTCCCCCAGCTCCACCTGCAGACAGAGTGAGTGCCACCTCCTCACTCCACACCTATTTGCTTTTTTTATTTGCTTTCAGAACCTTGAAGTCCACTTTCACAGAAACCCCTGCACCACTCTGCCTGAAACCTGGCAGGCTTCGTGCCCTCAGAAGGGGCTACCATCCCTGCTGTTTTCATCCAAATCTGCACAAAAATTTCAAAGTTATAGGTATTTTAGTGATTCCTTATTATAGTCTATGGCCAAATCTCCAAATCAGCACCGGATTTCCAAATCTGAATCAGCTGAATCAAATTGGGACAGCGATTAGAATCACCAAATCGAATCAATGTCCCTCCAAATTCGCTGAATCCAAATCCGAAGCGAATACTTGCTGCTTTGCGCAGGCCTAGCAAAGAACAAGCA
>NW_005842145.1:310758-329667 GCF_000455745.1 Alligator sinensis
GAAAGGTGGATGTTGAAGTGACAGAGCCTATTAGAGCCTTGACTATGCTAGATCTCCCAATAGTACAGCTGAATCAGTAACACCAGTCTTTCTTCTTTTTTTTTTTTTATTTGTTAGCTCTTCTAGTCACTGATTCTTCTGGCCTTGAAGATGTTGGCTTAGTTATTATAATTTCAGGCAGAATCCTGATAGCTATGAACACAGAGGTCTACTGTGAAGGAATTATCACCCTTTGCTTATGACACATCCATTCTATAGTTCCTTACTACATTTATGATTCCATTTGCTATTTTAGACAGAACAATCTGGTTCCTGTTTTTCCTGAACAATTTAGAAAGTTCTTTACAACACACACTTGTCTCCAAACCTAGCTTTACATCTCATTTCCGAATAAGCATTCACTCCCCCTGTGTTCCTTGCTAAATTATCATATGCTCTCTCCATATGTCTGCTTGTTAATAGCCTCAACAGGAAGTGACAGCCTGTAGTAAGCTTGCTTTTAAAAAGAGAAATCTTATTTTAATTTTAATTCCCTTTTACCTTTATGTTCTAGGTTTTAATTATAACTTATACTTTAAAGGCAAGCGAACACAGATACAAGCAGAAAGTCTTAAACTGAGATGGAATGGATTTAGTTTGTTCTTAAATTAGAACTCCATAACAGTTTCCCAAATGCATGTCCCCGTATAAAAAAAAATCACTGGGCATACATGTAATGGTTGACTTAAATTTTCCTAATCCTACAACTACTGGAACAGTTTCCTTTGAAGGGTAATAAAACACTGGAACAGGCTACCCATGGAAATTGTGGAATCTCCATCCTTAGAGGTTTCTAAGACCCAGGTAGACAAAGCCTTGGGGAAGGTCCTGCTTTGAGCAGGGGGTTGGACTAGAAGATGACCTCCTGAAGTCCCTTCCAACCCTAATTCTCTATGATTCAATGATTCATTTGCTTTTTTTAAGCCTCAAAAAGTCTACAAACCTAACCATCTTTAAAATTTCTACTTTTACCTTCTTGATATTTGGTGTGTAAATAATTTTATAAAATATTAGAATGAAAGTGATTTTGTTTCTTTCACAATTGAATAAGTAAAAACTATTAAAGCAGTTTTCCCTAATCTTTAAACTAAGTTTCATCTTTATGTTGAGACTGAACATAGAAATTTTCAACCCCAAAGGCCCCTGAGTCACACTTTGTACAAAGGACTGTTTATAAATGGTTTCTAAATTATGTGTGTATTTAAAAACTCAGTTAATCAGTTATTAAAGTTGTCTTAAAAAGTAGATTTGATCAGAAGATTGTTTATCGCATCTATAACATACATATTATTGTAGGCTTTCTTTGCCTGCCTTTGTGGCATAAGGCATGGCCCTTTTCTTGCGGGTCTTCTGAGAGTATATTAGCTAACTACTTCTCTGTTGTTGCAGTGGCAGAGAGTTGCAGTGGCAGAGAGTACCCTTACTTCTGCTGCTTTTACCTGTGGCATGTTATCAGGTGTTCTTAGCATTCCAGGTATTATTCCTTGCAGCTGAGTGAGGGTTCAAAATGGTGATTTATTTTGGGATTTCTTTGGTTAATGATAACCTATATCTTTAATATGCTTATAATATGTTCATTTACAAACTATTTACTTTTATGAGAAATGCAACCAGCCTCTGTTTGAGCAACTGAAAAAGGAACTTTAGAATAGAAGCTGAAACTCAATTTTCCTCAAAATAGATGTTTGGTCCCCCCTGTATAATTATTTACATGATTTAACAAAAATTCTTATATCATTTAAATAATAAAGATAACGCTATAGATCTAAGCTACAAAGCTGTATCTGGCATCACTGGATGTTGTATGCATAACAAGGAACTCCTTCAAAAGTATCTGGAAACAGTTAAAAAGAGAGGGGGTCTAACTGATAATGTCCTGGCAGCATCCCATTTACTTTAGAGCTTTTAATGTTGTTGTCACTGATGAAAATGGACCACAGTATGAAAACCATTAGCAAACTTCCTAGTAGCTAAAGTATGAGACCACTAATAAAGGGCTCTAGGAACAGGTCTCTTCTGATGGAATATTGGTGCACATGCATATATTGTGCTTTCCCTGTCATTTGGGGAGTACCTAAGGATGGGTAGCTCTTACTGTTAAAGATAGTCAAGAGCATGCTAATCATTTCCTCACTCTTTTGTGACTCCAGCCTTAGAGAGAAAGATTTATGTACTGTGTGAAGCATGCCTTTTCCTCAAATACATGAAACAGCCTTTTGATCACAAACTACTGCCAATAACTCTATTTTCTGGAACCATGTGTTTTTTAACAAACACTTAATGGCGAAAGTTTCATTGTTCCCCTCTGCTGCAAGGGGAACAAACACATGCATGTTTGGGTTTAATGATTATAAAAATCCTGATACATTCTAATACTAATCCACCAACTGTAGGAAAAAGGCCTCTCTCAACAAAAAATCCTGATACATTCTAATACTAATCCACCAACTCTAGGAAAAAGGCCTCTCTCAACAAAAGCCATGTACAAGCATTACTACAGGGAAGGTGTGTCTACATGTGCAATTAGTACTATATGGGTTTACTGTGCAGTAATTTACTGTACAGTAAACCCGCCCTGGGCAAGCATGTACACACACAGCCATTTGGGAACAGATTTGCTCCTCATGGCACTAGCCTGCTCCTGCCCCCACCGGCTCTGCGCCAGCCCTCTGCAACAGCCAGGGGGAGCTGGAAGCTCCAGCCACAGCTGCCTGGGGCCAGAAGCTTTCTTTAAAAGCCAGCCCTGCACAGTGCTCCCTGGCCACCTGTGTTTCTGGCCTGTAGCAATCTGCAGCGTGCTGGCATAGCCCTCTGTGACTGTCACCAGAGCCTGTTCCCACCATGCAATGGCTGCTCCACCCCCAGGCCCTGGGAGTGATGATGACCCATGCCCTGGGCTTCCGCTTGTCCCCCTGCATACCACACTTTGCCACCACGGTGACTGCCACCTGACCTAGGTCAGTCTTAGCCCTGCCTGTCCCTATGCTGTATGGCAGTGTGGCCAGGCTCACTGAACCATCTGAAGCCCCCTGCCCCTGTGGTGAAACTGCTCAACCCCTGGGCTGCCACCCAAACCCCAGCAGGGAGGATGTGCATACTGCCACCAGTGCATCCGCTGCCTGTGGGCCCTGCCAGCCAGCCAGGACTGGTGGCTGCACATTGTCCAGTGCACCTGGGACAAAGAACAGTGGCTGGAGTCCTTTCAGATTACCCGGGCCACATTCCAGGAGCTTCTTGATCAGCTCTGCCCACACCTGGAGTGACAGGCCATCACCATGTGGCTGCCTCTCCCCGTGGAGACCTGGTTGGCCATCTCCCTGCACAAGCCAGCCATGCCCACCAGCCTGCACTATGTTGGCCATCTGTTTGGCGTAGGCAAGGTGACCACTGGGGAGGCTGTCCTGGAGGTCTGCAGTGCCCTCCAGGACATGCTGGGGCATACCATGCTCTGGGTCCATGACCCCTTGGAGGTGGTGGTGCGGTTCTGAACCCTGGGCTTCCCCCCAGTGCATCAGGGCCCTGTCACCTGTCCACCCTGCGGTTACCGCCCCTACTACAGTCAGGAGGGCTTCCATTCCTTTGTGCTACAGGCCGTTGTCAACCACCGGGGCACTTTCACCAATGTGAGCTCCAGCCCTGGTGGAGAGCAAACACTTCACACCAGGGGTGCTGGACCTCCAGCTGGACACGGTTATGGTCTTGCTGCTCCTCACTGGGGACCCTGCCTACCTGCTCCTCCCCTGGCTCATGTGGCCAGTTGGACCCCTGCCAGGCACATTTCAATAGGTTTCTGGGCCAGACTCACACACTGGTGGAGTGTGCCTTCAGCCACCTGAAGGGACCCTGGCACACCCTCACTGTCCACCTTGAGGTCATGGAGGTCAAGATCCTCCAGGTCATTGTTGCAGCCTGTGTGCTGTATAACACCTGTGAGGCCTGGGAGGAGCTCTTTTGCAAGGTGTGGGTGGAAGAGGCATAGAGGGCAGAGGACACGTGACACTTGGAGTGCCTGCTGCAGTGGCAGTGACAGCGATGGCTCCCCCTTTCCCCCACCGAGGCCCTGGGCAAACCACACACCCAGCAGCAGGGACCAGAGCACTGGGTGTGAAAGGCATTGGCAGACCATCTGCTCCTACACTCCCCAGTGTAGGCCACCAGGCAGCTGGCCCCAGCCCCCAGCCGCACAAGCACCCTGAGCATGATGCTCACTGTAGACAGTTTTCTGGAAAGCATGTTATTCTCCTCCACAAACACAGACCCTATCCCCCTGCTCCCTCCTGGACAACCGACCCCTTCCCTCCCTCCCCACTGACCCATATAACCCCACCAGCAACCACCCCACCTGCCACCAATAAAGCACCCTTTTCCCCATGCAGACAGGAGCTCTGTGTGCCCTCCTGGGGTGGGGGACAGTGGAGTGGGGGCACCTATGAGGATAGGCACCCAGCACTTCAGCCTCTGGCTGCACCACCACAAGTGCAAATGCCACAGTGAGGCCGGTGGGTGGGGGGCTTGCCCAGGAATGAGGGTGGCTGCTGCTTTGCCAGCACACCCAGCTCCCCTTCCTGCAGCTTGGGGTCAGGGCCAGCAGAGCCTGCACACGATGCTAGTCCCACTGCTGAGGACGACATCACCGCTGGCATCAAAGCATTTCTCCATGTGTGAGAGGTCTGTGCCTCCCTAGCTGAGGGGGCACTGGCTGCCCAGTAAAGTTTGTATTGCCTCCCACTTCCCTGTGTGCTGTGGGTGGGAACTCTGGGGGCTAAGGGGAGCTCAACCAGGCTGAGCAGAGAGGTGGGATAGGGGCAGGGAGGGCCCTCCTCCCAGTGCGGGGCTTACTGGGTGGGTGTGGCAGGCATGCCCAGTGGCCCAAGTGTGTCCCTACTGACAGCAATGACACGTGCATTTGCAGGTAGCAAATTAACTGTGCAGTAGACTAATTTACTGCACAGTAGGTGCCTGCATGTGTAGATGGTGAATTAGTCAACTGCGCAGTAAAACGTCTTGTGTAGATGCACCCAAAGAATTGTTGCTTTCTGCTCCATTTGTGAGATAGGGGCTTTGCCCTGTTGCTCCCCTCCCCTCCCAGACCAGTCCAGGAGAGGGTAGAGTGGCAGGGAAAGACTCCCTGACCATTCCCCGTACCTGGGTGTCCCTGGTTTGGGGAAGCGAAGGAAGCAGAGGAGAGGGGGCAGTTGCAAGCTGAACAGCTGAATTTCTTCCTCTCTCAGAAATCTTTCTGAGAAATTTCCACCACTAGAAATTTCTACCACTAGAAATAAATGCCTGTTCCTGCCCAGAGTCAGTCCTTGGTTCAGTCACACTATAGAATGAGAAGTGTGGTTCATTAGTCTACCCCTCAGCTCTTTTCCCTGTTTCAGTAATAGGGGCTTTACCCCTCTGCTTCCCTCCCCACCCAGACTGGTCCAGGATTATTTTACCAGTCAGCTACAATGGTACTCAGTATTAACATGGAATGGACTTACACAGGAACTTACTGCTACCACAAACCTCAGCACTTTCTGCTCCAAGTGCAAGTTGAACTTCTTTAACCTTACTCTCCCTCACATAAACACAGTGCACAGAACAGAACATGTGCTGGAACAAGAAGCCCTAATACAATGCAGCACACAAAAATTCTCCCTGGGGGAGAAGAGGAGAGGGAATGAACTACTCCTGACAGATGTTAATGACGTAATGAGCTGCTGAAAGGTACATAGTAAGTCAGTACAAGAATCTGTATTGAACAGAATATGTAAATCTCCTTCCATCTATGATCAGGACCTCCTACATTTGTATATCTATGACACTGTACCAGCAATCTCATAGCTGCTTATTATTTCCTCTCAGATAACTGAAGAAAATAGATCCAAAATGCAACTTTCAAAGCAGGGAAAAACAGTGAAGAAATGCATTTTACAGCCACTGCCATCTGAGTTAAAGTGGATCACAAGGCAGGGCTCAGAAGGGACACTAGATCATTCAGATGTGTAAGGTAAGACCAGTGGAACCGTGAGTAATGTAGATTAATGAACTTTTGAAGAACTCCAAATGATAAAGTAAACCAAACACAGTAAAGAGTATGAACTCCAGTCCACCCCTTTTAATAATTATGATATATTGGAAAGAGTTTTTAATGACCTAGTAATTAGTTGTTTTTCACCTTAAAAGATTATTAAAATGACTATATACATTTTCAAATTATATGCCTCAGGTTACAAGCATAAAATAATTCTGAATAGCTTTTGATATATCTCTTGTCTAAGGTATTCACAGAATAGCTGTATCTATGACTGCAAAATAAAGCCAAGCAGAAAGAGGAAAACAGCGAAAAGACAAAAATACAAAGAAGTAGGCCAAACACCTGGCCTTTTAGTGGCTCTTGAGGGTTATTCTATACATGCCATTATTTTGAAAGACTATCCCTTTTAATTACTTCTCTTCCCTCTGTTGATTTATTTTGGTGCCCTTAAAAGATTTATTTATTTTCTTTAAGGTAGACTGTTGTTTTCTGCAAAAAAAAAGAGGAAAGATTCAATCTGAAATTAAGTTATTACTTTCTCCTCTTGTGAAGAATGCTGCTTCTACCTATCTCCAAAGTTTTAGAGCTATTTGAAGAAGTCAGAAGCTTTCAGGTGTTTTGGTACAACAGTAGTTAATATGCTACTGATATGGAGATAGGTAAATTTGCTTATTGCCAAGTCAGTTGAGTCAGAATTAAGTAGAAGCATGGGGTTTCCTTTTACGGAACATGCATCTTTCTCCTCTAGTAAAATGAGAACTATTGTGCCTTCGAAATATTATGCAGATGGGGAATGTAGGTACACAAGTACCAGCAACTACATTAATTGTGGTACTTCTGGAGGTAGATTCAAAGTATGGTTAATTGCTGGAAAGTAATGCTGCTCATTACCAAGTTCTGCAAGTTTACTGTTTCAGCACATTGAAGAGACCATTTGTTTTCTAACTCAGCCTATGATAAAACAGTCAAGATGGGTGGCTTACCACCAGCAATAACTGTATTATATTAATTAAGAAGTTAATCCTTGTTAATCTCAAAAACAATACAAATAATGGATGCTTGGCACTAATATAAAATTGCAGTGTGATGTCACACTGAGCAAGAAGAGCTTTGTCTAGCTGACCAGTTTCAAATGGGCTGCCTGAAGATGTATAAGCAACTCATTCTCCCTCTTTCACTCACAGAAGCGAGAAATGTCTTTTAGCCTTTGACGATGAAGAAATAATAGAATAATTCTTCTCTTGCAAAGAACTGAGAAAGACCACGAGGCAGAATGTTTTGGACATCTATGGATTCCTAATTGAAATCTCTGGGTTTATGTTGTGAATCATGTATAGAAGCTTGTGCATCACCTAGTATTGTAGAGTACCCTGCAGCACCCTTAACAGAAGCTCATGGCACCTCAGTTGAAAATCACTGGACTAATGCAATGCTTGATTTTGATGGGGACTCTGTGCACCAATACTCTAAAAACATAAAATAATAATGTTAATAAGGAAAGAAAAAACTTAATTAGGAAACAGTAAAAGGTGAAATTAGACCTTGATGGAGCCTACCTTGACAAAGTACTATACTTTTCATATAATGACTCCTCTACCTCATAAAACCTTAGATGTCTACCAACCTGAAAATAGCCATTTAAGGAATGTAGCCCCTTCCTTCATGTTACAGGGCATGTCTACACATCACCCTTCCCCACCCAGCCCTTCCCCACCCGGTGACGTAGCAGCGAAAACTAACCACGCACTGTGCACATGGTGCAGTAACCATCCGTACGGTGCCATGCTTTAGTACTTCCTTTTGGAAGTACTAAAGCATGGCGCTGTAGCAACATTGCCTTACAGCGACGTATAGACACGTCCACAGTGACCCCTTCACTCACACCTCAGCACCCTACCTCCGCTGTGTGAGAAAAAGATTATGTTATTGGCAGGGAACCTGGTTTTCTCTGTTTAGAAATCGCAGATTTTCTGATAACCCTCACCCTGCAAATTCTGATTAAAAACCCCAAAATCCATTATTAAAATGAAACACCAGTATGTGTGTGTGTGTGTGTGTGAAATAAACAACAATAGAATACTATAACTATACAACTATATTATAACTATATAATCATTATAATATAATAAATTCTAAATACCTATACATTTTGGTATTTGATTTTTGGATTTTTATCATGAACACTCAGAGCTCTCCCTGCCCCTTTGCTCACCAGGACACAGGTCCAGGCCCCTCACTCCCAAGCCACAGCCCCCAGCCCTGCTGGTGCCCATCACTCCCCACACACAGGCCCCCACCCCGCCCAGCCCTGCCAGAGGGGGCCTCCAGCTGCCAAGGCTATAGGGCTAGGGACCTGGTTCTGCAGCCCCTGCCCTCTGCTGCAGCACCTGATCCCTGGCTGCAGTCCATGGGAGGTGGCAGCTGTTGTGGCAGAGCGAAGCATGGAACCTGCCCCCCGCCCCCCCATGGGTGCCATGGCCAAAGCAGAGCCTGTGCCAGGGAGGCAGGTATAGGCTGCTCACTGTGGACTCGGGCTCCCCACCCTGATGCCTTCCCCCTGGGGCCTGCGCAGCCCAGCGGGTGAGATCTGGTGCAGCAGGGCAGAGCGGGGCTGGATGGGGAAGCTCATTGCCAGTGCTGGGAGCTCTGTGCCACCCTGGAAAGGTGCCCCTTGCCCACCTGGTGGCAGTGAGGACCACAACTCTGTGCTGCCACCCCTGAGGTTGCCAGGCGGGCAGGGGTCACTTTGCCAGGGTGATGCAGGGCTTGCAGCAGCAAGGAGTTCCCCACCCTGCACTTCTCTGCCCTGCCATACCAGGTCCCACCCACTAGGCTGCAGAGGCCCTGGGAGGAAGGCATAGTTTGGGGAGCCCCAAGCTCACAGCTGGCAGCCCACTCCTGCCCTGTGCACAAATCTGGGGGGCACGTGCCATCTCTGAAACTCCCAGGAGTATGAACAGTGGTGGGGAGCCAGCCCCACCCCTTCTGACCCCCAGACAAGCCGCCTACAGCTCCATCCTGGTCCCCACTGGAACCCTGCGGCTGCACATTCCAGCCCCAGGCCCTAAGCCCTGTGCACCACCTCAGCTGGACAGGAGGCCAAGCCGTAGCCCTGCCCAACTCCCTCCCTCCCTATGGTGGCCTCAACCCCCCCTCACCCTCTGGCAGACTTACCTGCGGGAGCTGTTCTCCAGGCTGCCTGGAGGTCATGTGCCTGTGTGAGCATGCACATGCATATGGCACCCCCTGCCTGACTCCCCCCAGCCCCTTGCAGGCTAGAACTCTGCCAGCCTTCAGAGAGCTCTTTGCAAAAGTGGGAAATCTGCATATTTCTCAGTTAAAAGGGAAAACCCACATTTTTTTCTGTGTTTCCAAGGGAAATGAAAAAGCCAGATCCTTGGTTATTGGATACATGTAGCACAGGTAACATATTATTTACCTATAACAGAAGATTTAAAGCTAATTGATCACTAGCACTAGCATACATCAGCGTTCAGTAAACTGTCAGCTTGATTGACATATTAATTGAGTAGAAAGACATTTTTATTAATAAAAGGAAAACATGGAACAGAATAAATGTAGGGTTTTACATCAATATATGCCCACCTCACTCCTCATTCTGCTTATTGAGAGTGTTTACCACCTGAAGCTCTAGTTCTGTAGAGATGCATGTACCTGCCTAACTTTGTAAAGAGGACATAGACCCATTAAAGTACATTGTGTGGTCTTCTCCATTCTATACAAGGTTAAGGTAGGTTGAGGAAATATCATGTGTGTGAAGTAGGAGTGAGTGAAAAAGTGATATGTGATACAAGAGAAGAGACAACATCCTTTAACTTTTCTCTTCCAGACTTCCATACCTACACTGATGAATTAGAAGAATCTACTAACATCTCTCAAGAAGGATCATCAACACCTGCTACCAGGATGAATTAGTAGAATTGCCAGCCAGTCCAACTATTTTCTTACCAACACATAAAACTTCTCCATTCATTACCGGCTCATTGTCAACCCATCTAATTTACTACAGATTTAACATTGCCTTACAGTAACATGTTGAAAAATATATGCAAACTTCAAACTAATACATGACAAAGGAGTGACCTCATTATGAATACCTTGCATTGGAGAGTTTGCGTAACTTTATCCTAACCTCCCAACCATACATTTGATCCAATAAAAGATATTACCCACAAATATCCATGCCTATTGCCTTATCTAAAGTATTGGATTTTATAAACTCATCATAATTGATTTTTTTTTAAATTTATTTTCAAAAATTACATTGGAATGCAACATTAAGTTTGGGAGGAAAACAGGGGAGGTGATGAGACATTGATGAAAGATTGCATGGTAGTGAGGAATTTTACTCATTTACAGAGCATCTAACACTTGGTCTTTTAAAGGGCATGGAATCCTTAGAAATATTTCAGGGGTATTTTCTGAACTCCACTCAAATGTAGATTGTAAGCTCTGTATTTAGATTTTAAACTCTATGAAAAAGGGACCTTCTTACTATCATTCATGCATACAGGGCAATAGAATGGTGCTGCTGAAATATAGGTTATATTAGTCCTTGTAGAACATTACACTAATGACACCATGCTATATCTACACACAAGCTGGCTTGTACACTGTATTGTGCCATGTAGACCCACCACAGATTACATTCAAGCGATTTCAGAGATATGCATTCAGGAAACTGACCATCTGTCATACTCACAAATTAGAGTTTTGAGAGAAGTTGGAGCACATTATGTCTGGGACAAATAGTATGAATAGGATTCCCCAAAGAACTCTACCCTAGAATAAGACACATCATACAAAATTTAAAGATCAGTTTCCTTATGAGGAAGTTGGAGAGACTGAAAACTGATCTTATAATGGAGAACCAAATTCAACCTTTACTACCATGGTGAAATCCTGGCCACCTTGAAGGCAGTGGGAATTTTCCTATTGACAACGCAGAAACTAAGATTTTATCTGCTGTGTCACCCCACTGATTCACCATAAATTTGCCATAGCTAAATAATATATATCTTTCCCTCCTAAAAGTATGACCATGCCCCACAGCTTTCCTTTGCCTTGGCTTAGAATGCTGTCAAAGTTAAATGCAGCTAGCATCCTGTTCTGGACTTCCCCCTCCCCTGTTGTATACGCTGTAGCTTCCTGGAGCATGCCCACACCCACACAGTCAGCCTGTGACTGAAGTACATAAATTCTTCTTTATGTGAGAGCTGAAGCCAGTGGCTGATACAATGTGCCAGAAACATTTTTTTTTTAACTTACACAAGTTATTTCCCTATTACTATTATATAACAGTGGATGCCTATTTCCTGGCTTACTCCTGTCTGATTTGCTAACATTCCTAATTCCACCCTTTTCATGGCAGCAAAGTGATATAAAACATGGAGTAAAATGATGAAATGTAAGGAATTAAAATGCATACAAGAATTGATAAGAACAAACAAGAGACAACACTGCAGTTGGTCAGTAGACTAAACAAGAAGAGAATAATATAGAACCTTTCTTTCTCAAAAGGCAAGGTTGTGGTCATGAATCATTCCTAATAACAGTTGCACCGAGCTTGTAAAACTGGATTGCTCTGGGGATGGTTTCAAACAGCAGCTGGTGCTTTGGTGGGGACCCAGCACAAGGCATTCCAGCGGAGTACACAAAGTTTGACTTAAGTCACTGAAATAAAGGTCAACATTTCAAAGACGTCACTCAAAATTAACCCTGTGCTGATTGCTACTCATTGCCATCCTATTACCTTGGGAATGTCTGGGGCATCAAGAGAACAATGTCAGTGGAAAACAGTTTAAAAGAGAAATAATATAAGAGATTAAAATATTATGGTAAGACCAAAATGTATACTGATAGTAAATGCTAGACAGTTACGTCTTGAGATTTTGCATCTTTTCTAATATCTCCCCTATCCCTTTTCAGCCTCTATTAACATTGTTAACAATGTTTTTAGAGTTGAAAAAAATCTTCACACTGAGTCTTCACACTAAGTTTATTCTTTGGGGGGGAAAGTCTGAGAAAAATCACCTAACCTATTCTTAAATTACTCAAATATGGAAAACAGTCCACTTCCCTCCTTCGCACAAGCTGAAAGATTTGCATTTGGAGTTTCCCAACTTTCAGAGGTATTCAAATATTAATAAGAGGCACTTCAAAATGGGTGAAACCAGAAATTTCCAACCCAATTTACTGTAAACTCCTCATTCAGAGCCTGTTCCTAATCCCACTGAAGTCAGTAGCAAAACTTCAGTTGTGTAGAACTGAAGGAAAACATCACAGTTTGAGGGAAATTATTCAGCATTTGAAAAACTCTTACTATTTAGAGTAGATATTTTCACACATGCATGTTAGAAGTTTCTCTTATATTTCAGTGTATTAAACCAGAATGGTTTATTCATGCTGTTGTTATGGTTTCCTTTAATTAGGGCATCCTAAGGAAAGAATAGGATCTTCAATTAAAGATACATTTGTCACAGACAGTGCAGTTAAACACATATTGATTAAAAGAAGACCATTTCAGAAGTTCCTTATTTATGGTGTCTGTATCAAGGCTGTTGTGCTTTCGGTGCTTCACTCAAGGGACACCTGCTGAAGCGGTTTAGCAGGACTGAGTTCTTTCTGCAGGTCAGAAAGGCCCAAAAGTTAAGGTTCTTACCACAACTTTAATTTAGCCATATAGCTTTTTCTCTTCCTGTTTTCTTTGTTATATTTAAACTTTAACATATTGCTGTTATTTCAGCTACATCATGCGATGAACAGGATGTGCAGTGTTGCACAGTTAAAAAAAAACAAAAAACTTTCTGGGGGAGTTGTGTGGCTCATTCCCTTAAGGTTAACACTTGAAGTTTTGGAATTCCCTGACTTTTGAGAGATTGCTGATTTCTTAGCCTTCCTGATATTTTCATACCACTTTTTACCCATTGTATGAGTAAGATGTAATTTACTAGCCTTTTAAGATGAAACAAAAACTAATGTTACAAGAATTTATCCAGTTTATCCTTATATGACATATACCAATGTAGCCTCTTTCTTAAATACACCTACATTAACTCCCCAGATAGCTCAGAATTGGAAGTAATAATCTGGAGCCTATAAATTCAACTCCAGATTCTATAATATTAACTCAGTCTCCTTCATTTGTTTAAGGGAGGCCATCAAGACATGATTTTTAAAAATATTAATATTTCTAAAATTACTTAGATTATTCAGCATAAAAGGATGTGAAATATCTAATCTATTTATTTATCTGTGTTGCTGCTGATATGTTTTCTTCAACTTAGACAGTGAATCTATGCTGCTCAGTTTCACACATTTGATTCTTGTCAGTTTGATTTTTGGGGGTGAGCACAGACCTCTGAAGGAGAATATTGAAATTGAAATGTTTAAAACCTAGTGCAAGTTTCAATTGGAATTAAAATGGTTAATATATATATATAATTCATATTAGGTTTCTTTTGTAAATAAGGTTTGGCTCCTAAATAAATATTTAACCACCTATAAAAGTAGTCTGATTTTCACAGCTGCTGAGCACCCACAACCTAAACTGACGTCAGTGGCAGCACCTCGGAAAGCTGGATCATTTCTTTCAACTCCTCAGTATTAATGTCAGTGTTGAACTTAAGGCTCTGACATTTGTAAATTTCAGTCATAACCTATATTAGGAGTTGAAAACAAGTTGACAGCAACTCTTTAAAGAGCCTGTTTAATAACTAATTATTTGGGAAGGCTGTTGTATCCAGTAGAGGGCATCTGCAATCTTTATTATTATTTTGGAGCCTTTGGAAGTCCAGATCCTCAGTGATATTTAGGCACCTAAATAGGAATCAGGTTCATAAACATGTTTGAGGATCTAAACTTTATTATCTAGTTAGTTAATAGCTGGGCCAGTTCTACTCTTTAGCTACAAAACTATAAATTAGAGTAATTGTGACTTCAGCTGCCTTGTTCGGAAATACATTTTTGCAACTGACAGCAAGAGCTATGCCAGTTTTTGCTGCCTTTTTTCAACAAAAGCCACTGAAATGACTGATTTTAAAATCAACATTCAGCTTGTTTCATTTCCCATTTCCGTAGGGATAACACCTGGCTATTACCCAGTTTAGGCTGCATCAGTTCCTCATTTCACTCCAAACTTGTCATGATACAGTCGAAATAAAACCACTCTCATAAACAGCCTTTGAGGATCTAGAAACAGCCTCTCCAGAAAAGAAAGATTTTATATGGGTAGATCAAGCAAAAGATATCTAAAACAAACATGCAAATAAAAGACAATGAAGTTTTTGAAGCATACTCAGGAATAAAAGGGCTCAGATAATGCTCTCAAAGAGAACTCAAATCAGATAGCCTAGTCAGTGGAAACACCCTATTGTGGTGGTCAAAGATAATGCTCAGGCAGCAGCACTCAGGGGCAGACACGGTACAACTCAGTGAGACTCGTATCTCAGGGAGCATGTTCAAAGCATAGCTCTTCCTGAAGGAAATGCGTTCCGGAGTGAAGGACCTACCACATGTCTGAAATTAACTATGGATGATGAGAGGACAGCTCAATCTGACCAATAAAAATTAGGAAAAGCTTCTGTTTTTCATCTAGCCATAGCATCTTTGTTGCCTAACATGTCCAGAATCCATTCAAGGGAAGGCACTGCCAAACTTGCAGCCTCAGGAATTTCCCTGGCCATGGGAGCCAATTCTTTTAGGGATAGACAGACAGCGGGTTTTTAATGGTCACAGCCCACTGCTGCAGAATCTGAGATTAAGAGCTAGAGCCGGAGAGAAGACAAGATGTTCTACATTATTTGAAAGGTTTGGGATGACAAGTGGAGTCCCAGATACTTATTCTGGATAGCTGTGTTTCTTCCCATCACTCTCTCTACTGTTCTGGAAATAAACCTCTCCAACTGGCATGGCAGAGGTGTTTAGGACAAATGGCCCCACATTTAATAAATTCAAATAGAGAAACTGTGTTGCTGTGATTCTGAATTGCAGAACATTTGACTCACCATGGAGCAGATCAGGGAGAAACCACATTAGCTGCAGATGAAGATTATACAAATATTTCATGGAGTTGATTCACAGGGACAATCGTTTAGCAAACGACAACTTGGTCTCACTACTGCTGAACAGATTTATTGCAAAACTGACTTTTTCTCAAGCTACCACTGCTGTTTCCCTTCTCCTGAAACTACCACATTCAATGTGCCACATGCAAAGTAGAAAATGTGTGCAGTCTACTTAGCTTGCCAGGTTCAGTGTTAGACTTCAACAGCTGCTGCAGCTCCACCAAGGACAGCTGACTGTCATGGCAATGATGGGTGAGGTGTGGTTACTGAGACATGCTTAGCATCTGCAAAAGGACCAGTGTCCAGTTTCAAGCCCTGACCACAGGGCTGCATTGGATTATTATAGAAGCAAACCCTTGCAGCTGGGAAATTTCCCTTTACACTGGGAAATCTTTAAAGTAGCATTTAGTAGATGTATTAAGTATAATGTTTTATTCCTAACATTTTTCTCATTCCCCACCCTCCTACATATTTGGTATTTTTTGAAAGCAGATTAGAGAAACACTTGGCTGGGATGGGTTAGATAGGGATGATCCTGCTTTGAGCATAGGGTTGGACTGGAACACCTCCTGAGGTCCTTTCCAGCCTTATTTTTTCTATGATTTTTTTATGCTTTTATGTCCTGTTCTTCTCTGATTTTCCACCTTGCTCTTCTTTTCTTGCTTTTTCTTCCCTGCTATCCTTCCCATTTTTCCCTCTTTTCTTGAAGAGTCAAACCTAGGGCAGCTACAGACTCCTATCCATTTGTGAGTGTACAAGGAGTTTGCTTGGTTTTGGAGAAAGTGGGTAATATTGCAAGTAAATATATTTTAATTTTGTTAGATTCATAGTCTTCCTTGCTTTTCCTCCCACCATGGGAACAGCAGGAGGCAAGACCCTTCTCCTCCCTCTTATGCATATATCATCAGGGGAACATTACTGATCCAGTGCAACTGCATTCCCGTTTACATGGCATGCAAGGAGTTCCCCTTTCCTCTGCTTTGGAGAGGGAGAGTAGTGGCAGAAAGTCATTTTCTGCTATGTGTTTACTGGTCTTTTCTGCAAAAAAATGCCTATCTGTGGAAAATACCTGTGATAGCAATGGTGGAAACAGTAGTACAGATAGAGTGCCAGTGTCAAATAGCATTTTAAGCACTATATTTTGTAACCTTATCCACCCAGGATCTCCCGCTTGGCCAACCAGGCTTATACTCCATCTGCAGTTGCCACGGAAATTCATTTTTCCCAGTTTAATTGGAGATTATTTGGCCCAGTTTCAAACACATATGCAAAACATTTACTCAAGTACATATAAATAAACATGGTTAGGTTGGGAGGCCATTCCCATGGCTCAATGGGATTTTCAAACAAGAAGAGGATTTAAGAGGTAAATCATTATCAGCCAGTTATACAGAGGTTTGAGTTGTGTGGCTTCAATTACAGTAAGTGGAAACCAAGTTGGGAAGACCCACGTGAACTACCTCCAAGGTCTTATTCTTTAGCCAACACTGTTTTTATGGAGAACAAACTTCCACTGACTTTTCTAGGAGTTTTTCTTAGGAATAGGAATAGTTCTCAACTCTCACCAGTGATTCATCCACATGGCTTAGGAGAGGACATCAAGTAAGTAAGAAAGATAATAGAATCCCATAACAGTCAAGCCACTTGGCAGTTCCAAACTTTCACAAGTGTATAGCAGTACTGGGTCTGCTTAATCACATTAATTATTGTGGTATGCAAATTCAGCTTCCTACTTCATAAAATGTAGAGCCACATTGCAAGGTTTGTATTTAGGTTACGTCCCATAGACTCCATAGACGCATTTCCTATATAAATTTAAAGACATGTTTGGGAACAGAAAGTTCTATCATTCCATAATTTAAGAACATAACTGATTTTTTCTACTTGGCCCTCTATAAAAACCTCTACTTTTGACTATTAAGGAGCTTGTTTTCTTGGTTCTTAAAATACAGAAGAATCAAATCAACTAGTGTGAAGATGTAGCAAAACCAGGGCATGGGCAGTCACTAGTGAATGCTGAGGTCTGGAGCTGTGATTGCTGCTAACAGACTAGGAAACACATGATCCAGGGCCGGGAGCATAAACCTGGGAAACAGCAATCAGAAAAAATAGGATCTTGGAGACCAGCTATGTGTTAAGAGCAAGAACAAATACCCAGCCTGAGTCTTACTTCCAAGCAAAGCACTAAATGTTTGGGAGCAGTTCCCAGTAGTCAACCCTTTGGCTTCTCCAGGGACAGATGCAGAGGTTGGCTCACCCTGATGTTGCTTCATTGGCCTGTGGGCCAGGGTCTGGCCATGAGCGAGCTCTGAGATCTTGAAAAAGCATTGCTTTTCCTCAGTACATGAAATGGAAGGGATGATGTAAACTTAAACACAGCAAAGTGAGAGCTTGTAGGTGAGGTTCTGTGATGATGTCTGCTACATTCAGCTGCTCTTTAGTCAGCAAATGGTCCTCTGTGCTGCTTACATCATGAATATGGAATGTATCAAGAGTTTGCTGGCTGACTGGCTATGTGACAGGGTGTACTAGAGCCTAGGTAAAAATATGTATAAGAGCCAGGACAGGCATGAGCTGAGGAAGCCCTGCATATCTGCATTCATAATCCAATTGCTTCAATACCCAATGTGACTGGTCCTAAAATAGAATGTTTAGGGCTGAGCTGGAGGGAAGAAGGGCTGAAAAGTAGCCCAATATCCTGCCCATTGGTTGGGGCTGGAGTTTCCATAAGTGGGAGTTCAAGCCAAGAACTGCAAGATTTCATCCTTCAAGTGAATCTTACAGATGTATGGGACCTAAAACAAGAAATTAAGAAAAAATAAGGGACTGCAAATTAGAGAATGGCAGTCAGTAGTTGAAATCTTTGCTTAAATTCTTCTTTTGTCTCTTTATGGCCTTAATTTAATTATCAGGAGTAGGAAATTGTGGGCAGAAAACTGAGAATCAAAAGTTGGATTCTGCTACTGTACCAGTTGTACTGCGCTCTTCCTCTATGTCTTCGAGTCACTTCCCCATATAAAATAGGAATAATAGCAGTACTAAGCAGAGAGAACTAGTTAGCCATATTAATCTAAAGTCAGGCAGAAAGCAAGGTAGATTTGCATCTCATAGACTACATCAGAGATGCATAGCATAAACTTTCATGACCTCAAGCCATGAAAGCTTATGTTATACATCTCTGATTTACTTAGTTTATAAGCCACTATTTCTAAGGAACATGTTTAAAGATGATGTCATAACCCAAAGGTATGATTTTGTGTGTGCTTCGACACCAGAATTATCCCTGCCAGGTTGCAATTTCATTGCACGGTGGAGTTTTCTGCTGAGGAGGAAAACTCCGGTGCAAGGACGAGTTTCCCGCCTATTTGCAGCTTCTTTTGCAGGGTGCATTGCTCAAGTTGCAGGAGAAATGCACGGTGCAAAAGAGTTCCCGCCACCCGCATGCAAATTTGTTCCCTGCTATTGGCTAGTTCTAAATTATTCCCACGTGGCGGCTAACGATTGGCCTGTTAGCCGTATAAGAGGCTTGAGCAGTTTCCGCCCAAGCCGAAGAGGACTCCACATCCATCTCGTGGGGACTCTGGGTACACGGCAGGGAAGTAAAGACCCCTGTGTGAGATTCAGAGGAGCTTGGCGACCTGATCCATCGCCCACCTCTTCCTGTCTTCGAGCGACAAAAATTATAAGACGTATCTACGAGTCCAATTTTGGTGGCGCGCTCACCCAGAGCATCCGGAGCTCTGTTTCCGTGGAGCCTAGCAA
>NW_005842145.1:330701-331769 GCF_000455745.1 Alligator sinensis
AGAGAAACTGATCAGCCTACAGCATCAACCAGCCGAGTCATCAAGCCACCGAACATAGTTCGTGCTACCACCTATTACGCTCGCTCCAGAACCGAGCTGCAAGATTTGTGTAGAGAATCCAGAATTCAACCTGAGGAAACTCTGGCTGTATGGTTGGGACGTTTGGTCGTGGAGCTTGGATCTGACCTCTTAAACCAGGAAGAAGCAAGCTTTTTTGGTCAGACAAGCCTCATGGAGTAGAGGACATGTCACTGACATTGACATGGTGACGATTAACGTCCATTGGCCTATTCCAATTCCAGCGCTTGTAGCAGGACTGATCAAACAAAAGGCCCACGCATGGCATGACGGACGGCCAGAGCATACCAGTGCAGAGCAGCTTATGCTAGCTATCATTGGAGTTTTGTATTGTGCCTGGAACCCCAGAGCATGCTCACTGGGATTAACATCACTCCAGCGAATACGACCATGGCCTCACTGTCACCTGCGGAACCCTGCAACTGCTCCGATAACCATCCACAGCATAGACAGTTGTCTCGAGATATATGGGCAAAAAAACACAGGTGTTTTACGAATAATGCAGAACCCAATGGTGGATCACCCCGTAAGTAACCTCCTTCATCAGTTGCCAAGGCTGCGTATCCTAATGGAGCCAAAGTTGTCCAGCGATCAGGAACCTCAACGTCCGACAGAGGCTCGAAATACAAGACACCGTGAGTCCAAACGTCCAGTGTTACACCAGAGAACACAAGAGGAGCGATACATGTTTGGATTTCTTCTACAGCGTTCTGGACTTAATAAGCGACAGCTTCAGATTTTGGGGGATGCGGGACAATGGCAACTGGCCTACGAGTTAGGTTTTCACTACCTAGAAGAATTTGATGACGACTCCTTGACAATTTCGTCGAGTTGTTGAGTATACCAAAAGGCTGTTTAGATTAGAATCATGTTTACACATCTGTATTATATGTTTAATAGTGATAGTAAGTTTGATTAACCACTTTATCATGCGGATCCATATAAGTTTTGTAAATATTAGTGAAATAACTGTTTTAAGAAAGTTCTTTT
>NW_005842145.1:331853-351855 GCF_000455745.1 Alligator sinensis
CCCACTGAAGCCCTGATCGTTCAGTTTTTTATTATGAACATAATTATGTGTATATTTGTGTGTGCCGGTTATTGTTTAGTTCGATCCCTTGAGGACAAATTGCTTATGTTAGCTGATTTTGTATATGTTCGTTTAGTTTCACGAGCCGTTAACAGAGCTACTGATGACCTGAGCAATAGGCATGACGTATAATTCTGTCGTGCCTTCAGCAAGGGGGGATGTCATAACCCAAAGGTATGATTTTGTGTCTGCTTCGGCACCAGAATTATCCCCGCCAGGTTGCAACTTCATTGCACGGTGGAGTTTTCTGCTGCGGAGGAAAACTCCGGTGCAAGGACGAGTTTCCTGCCTATTTGCAGCTTCTTTTGCAGGGTGCATTGCTCAAGTTGCAAGAGAAATGCACGGTGCAAAAGAGTTCCCGCCACCCGCATGCAAATTTGTTCCCTGCTATTGGCTAGTTCTAAATTATTCCCACGTGGTGGCTAATGATTGGCCTGTTAGCCGTATAAGAGGCTTGAGCAGTTTCCGCCCAAGCCGAAGAGGACTCCACATCCATCTCGTGGGGACTCTGGGTACACAGCAGGGAAGTAAAGACCCCTGTGTGAGATTCAGAGGAGTTTGGCAACCTGATCCATCGCCCACCTCTTCCCGTCTTCGAGTGATAAAAATTATAAGACGTATCTATGAGTCCGATTTTGGTGGCGCGCTCACCCAGAGCATCCAGAGCTCTGTTTCCGTGGAGCCTAGCAACCTCCACGTGACCGTTCGTGTTGTCTTTGTCTGTAACCGCAACTCAAGCAAGTTTTCCAGCCTACACCACGACCATCTCTGGTGTAAGTAAACAATCTTTAAAACTACCGCTACGAGTCTGTGCCTAATTCTAGCTTGTCGTGACCCTCTCTCTGACCCTGCGTGCCCGGGCTGCTGGCCACAGCCCGCGTGCAGCACGAAAAAGGGCCTGGCTCGCGCCCGGCCCGCACAGATGAAAGGATGAAATACAATGGGCGCATCTACACATCGCCGTATGCCATTGTGCTTTAGTACTTCCTTTTGGAGTACTAAAGCACAGCACAGTAACTGCCCCTACTGCGCTGTGCACAGTGCACATTTAGATTTTGCCACTACGGCAACATAGCTGCCAATCACATGTAGACCCACATGATCAGTATGTCACTGTAGTGCACCATATGGCAACATAGTGTGTCACTATGTCACCATAGGGTGATGTGTAGAAACACCCATTAAGACTGAAATATTTTATTATATGAATGGGGGTGATAGATCCCTCTGATATGGTATAACTTTTTCAGGATAATGGGCTTTGATTTGAAGTTTGAAAAAAATACTGAGAGCAGCTCATTGATTAATAATACTGTTATTACCTGGGATAAATGTTGGTGAAGAACTATACTGACAGCTGAAAAACTTTGGAAAAGAAAGTTTAAGTGAAGGTACTACATGAGGCCTTTCTCCATCAACTGGAAAATTACTCTCTAGAAAAAGGTGGCATTGTCCTAATCCAGGTGTAGCCCAGGTAGCTCAGGTATATACTCCCCTTCTCCAATTGAAGGGAATTGTTAGCCGGTAGGTGTGCTGTGGGGGCTCAGTTTCCCTCCATCCTTATAGAATCAGGCCAGGACAGTCAGGGGATTTACCGATATACAACTTTTTTTACATTAACTTGTCACAAGGAAGAGAAACATGGATATAAACATAGGAACAATATATATATATATTTATAGGATAGCTAAACAAATAACATAAACAATACCGTCTGGGTAAATGCTATAAAACTTTACACCAGTACTCCAGATACAGGTAAGTATCTGATCTGAAACAGATAAACCCCAAAATAAACATATATAGCCAACAGATAAACTACAGATAAGTATAGGTGAACAACAAATAAACTACAAAAAATACTAATAAACAACAGGTGAAGTAATAGCAACACAGGGTCTCAGCAGAGCCGTAGGACTCTACTCATCTACTAATTTACCAACATGAGAGTTCACAAAATATAAGGCACAACATCACACCACTTATGCTGCAAGACCCCCAAAGATAAACTTAATCTTGAGGGGAAACCCCAATGCCCTTGGGCTTTTCCCAAGTCCCACAAGGAAGCTGATAACTTCAGGGGGACCCTCCCAGTGAGACCTCTACTTTCAGGAGACCTTAACTAACCAGGGGGGACTCCCCCTCCCCTGTGGGAATCCTCTTTTCCCTGCAACTCACGGCTTCCAGGCCTGGAGGGTGGCCCTCGTCTTCTGCGCCAAGCTGCTGTCTCACCTGTGGTGGGCTTTGGGGGGTCGCTGTCCCCTGGAACAGGGCTTCTCTATGCAGGGCTTCTGGGGCCTCTGGCTCAGCCCTGTCTGCTGGCTCACTAGCCTGATCACCATCTGGCTTTCTGGACTCAACCTTTTGCTATGGGTTGGAGGCCTGGGCTGCCTCGTGTAGCACCAGGCTCGGTCCACTCCTGGACCCTCTGTGCAGCGCTTCCTACACCGAGCTCCATGCCTCGTTTCGGGGGTTGGGGACCGGAGCCGCCCAAGCACTCCAAAGATCCTGCTCCATGCACCGGCCTGTGCACCGTGTCTCTGGCCACACGCCAGAGGTTGCAGACCCGAGCTGCCTCATGCAGCTCCCAGGGTCTGGACGCCGTGCACTGTGCTGCACACTGACAGCCTAGCTGTTGGAGCCATCCACTGTTCCCTGCTGATCGAAGTCTTCAGGGGCGCTTCTGAGCTACTGCTTCGCCCTGCTAAGCAGCTCTCCTCAGCTCTTCTAAGCCCTGCTCTTCTCTCTTCTCTGTCCCGGATGTGTTACCCTCATGCTGGGCACGCAGCTCCTTTTATATGCTCCAGGGCTCTGCACCTGAAGTCTTCTGGACCTGAGTGTTGCAGTCTTTAATCAGGTCTGGTGGGAGGGGGAAGTTCCTCTCCCCTTCCCCTCAGGAAAGGGGCGTGACTTAACTCCTCTTGCTGCCTCCTGATTGGTGGATGGGCTCTACCAATCGAAATGGCAAGATTTCAAGCCTGGGACTCAACCCAAGCTCTGAAAGGCAAGCCTGCTACGCAGGAATACGTTATGCGCTGTGATTCACGCTAGTTAGCATGGATTCTGATCATTTTCTCTATTCCTGATTTAGTATTTCAGAATAAATAAGAGTCAGTAATTCCTGTGCAAACTTGTAGCTGTGTTGTGCAATCTTAACCCCATCAGTTGTCAGTTTTGTACGTCTTATTGTGTGCCAAGCAAATCTTAATCTTCAGGCCCTAAAGCCCTCTGTTCTTATTTATTTAACTCAGTAAGTCCAACAGACAGGTTTACTCTTTATTTTTGCTCAGCAGATGAAAGGATAGAAAGAAATAAAACCAAGTAATCAAGTCAGCCATCTATTCTTTCTGCAATGGAATCAAAACAAACTCCTTGCTCTGAACATTTCCACATGTTGTAGCTTTGGAGCTGCCAGTCTATCTCACCCACACATTGAAGGAGAAGCCAATAGGGGATGCAACAACTTGTTACCTATTTATTTTTTAAGATCCTGATCTTGCAATTTGCTGCACATCTTCTAAGAGGGGCTGAAAGCCACTTCCCCTATGGTGTTAAGTACCCTGTTGGGGGCGGGCACTCTGTAGAACTTAAAAGTCATTAACATCTAATTTTTTTGCCTTTAAATTAATAAAGGAAGGGGCAGTGGGGAGATGAATTTTGAGGAGTTAGATTAAATGGAACCTGGACCAAAACAGCTCCAGGCTTGGTTTCTCAGGACATCCTCAGCCTTGAATCTGGATGATATTACTTACAGAAGGCTGTAGATGATGTCAGAAGATGATGTTCTAGTAGAAGACTGACCCTGCTTCTAGTGATTCAAAGAGTATTTTGCTATTAACATTACTGGGTGCAAGAAAAGGGTGTACATGCTTTAGCTTAGATAACAGTCTCTATACCAATCTTGCATATGACACAAAGATGGCAAAAGCTTAGGTAACCTTTGCATATCTAAGGCTTGTTTACTTGACAATGCATTAAACGTGTCCTAAATGAAAAAGCACAAGGTGAAATTGCTCATATCTAATGCATTCTTGGGCACAAACTGTAATCTAATTATTCATATTCTTCATTCAGTAGTATTATTTAGTAGAAACATACTCTGTCCTTCCTTAAAGAATTCCTAATGTGTAGTCACACTCTTAAATATACACAAACTGCCTTACTCAGGCAAACTCCCAATGGATCCATTGAATTCACACGCTTCGTGAATAGCTACAAGACAGACAAGTTGCCTGTATTTTTTTTAAACTTAGGTGAAGTAAAGAAAAAAAATTCTGAACAATTGCACATCTTGATATGTTCTCTGCTTGCAGTCTCCTGGTAAGTATTTTACATCTAATCAAGATTACATTTCCAGACAGCTGGGAACTCTCTGTCCTGCACACTATAATGAATGACTTCAGAATTGCAGTCTTACCTGACAGAGCATATTAACAAACACAGCTGGCTAAAGCAATTGTATTTTCCTTTATAGTTGGAAGCAGGTTACGACTGGAAGAGGAGCTTTATCAGCTTGAAAGAGCAGAGTGACTGCAGAGTAAAGGCAGTGTGAAGCAATTAAAAAACCTAAGTCTAAAGAGCTATTCTTGCTCCTGCTAAAGTCAATGAGAAATCATCTCTCATTTCAATGGTAGCTGCCTGGAACTTTATAATGTGGTTAACTTCTATAAAGTTTGCAAAAACAAGTGACCTACTGAGCTTGCCCCCATTGCTCTGTCAAACAGAAGACCTCACTGACATATCATGAAAGTTATTGAAACTTAAGACCTAAATCCCATAAACTAGTTCATATGTACGCATGGTAAAGATGATCTCAGCAGAGAAAAATCTTGTGGAGTGAGATGAGGAAGTCTACTACATGGATTGTCCATGGCCAATAGCTCCTCTGTTCCTGTATTGCTTGATATGGCAGCTGCTAGGGTTATGCTTTCAGACTGCCCTGATCACTGTGAGACCTAACAGTGACTTGGGGAGGACTCCACCCCTGCTATCCCTAGTGAACCTTTTTCTTCTGACCATATACTGGGTCCAGCATTTGGCCTTTATTGAGTGCCAGGAAGTAAGCTGGGCCACTTTGTCTTTATTCTTGCACCTCATGAACACCTGGCTCTTCACTCTCATTCAGCCTGATGTTCTTTAAATGCTCTTGTCATCTGACCATAACTTAAAATGGCACCATATCAGTACTGTTCATGTGATGAACATAAAAGGCAAGACATTCAGTATCAGCTCACAGTTACAGAACATGATTTTAGTTCTCTTCTGTATGCTGATCTATGCAGACAGGCTCGCTCTGCATTTGTGCTCAGTGGTATGGTGGACATACAGCTCTGTGCCTTGCTTCTTGCATATTCAAGAGTCATCCCTGTCCAGGTAAATGGGAAAACGGAAAATTTTACCTGGAAAGGTCAAACATAGCTGCAGAGACATGGTCTAATGAAAAAAATTTATAGTAAAATCACTTCTTCATCTTCACAGCTTCGCTCTAATATGAATTATTGATGTTTGCCAGTTGTGATAATCTGCAGCACTGCCACAGAGAAGTTCAGAATAAACAGGGTAGGTGCACGCATGCATGTGCAAGCACATAAACACTTTTTCCACTGAAATCTTTGCTTCATGTCCCCATCTTTATTCTCATCCTCAACCAAGAACCACTGAGTGGGTCCCCTTTCAGAACCTGCCAACCCTGCTCCTCAATCAGCCAGAGGGAACAACCTGAAATGGTGCCAACCAGGATGGCAAAGAAATTAAACTTGTAAGGCAGTGAAGAGATTGACCCTTTTTATTAGTGATGCATAAACTTTTTGGACTGCCATATAGGCACATGTGTCGTGAAAGCCAATGCAAATCTGCAGAGCACAAGTTTGAATAGTACTGAAAATTTGGGAGTAGGACTGAAAATTTGAGAGTTGGATATCAGAGCCTGCAGAAGCAAGAGCAATGTGTTTCAATGATTTGAAACTAAGTTCATTTCCTTCTAGCATCAGGTGGAGGAGGGTTGAGTATCTAACCTTATCAGCAGCAATGTAGGCACTTTTCTGAAAATATAATTACCAAGGGAGGACTATGTAATTACTGTTTTGGCGTAGCTGATCTACTTGCCTGCTGTACGTCTCTTGAGACATCTCTTACACTACCTTGGAGTTGCACGTATTCAAGCGTCTACAGTGACTTGAATGGAAGTGGCTTCACCTCTACTAGTACAGAACCTGTTCTGCAGCAAGCTACAAAGTGTCCAGACAAACGTGCATGCTTGGTTTGCAGTGCCTCAAAGATATTTGAGCTGCTGCAAATCACACACAGCATGTGTACCCATTCACTGTGCTGCTAATTTGCAGCACAGAGCCAAAATTTGACACAGGTGCTGGCCCCAGTCTCCCCTACCCTACCCAGGACAATTTGGTGCATGCCAGAGTGCATGTACAGGGGCATGTACTGGGGAACAAAATAGTGGCATAAATATGTGCTGCTGCTATTTATGCCATGGCAAACATACACCCCTGTACGTGTGCACACATCTGGACACACTCTTAGGCTGCGTCCAGACAAGCGCAGCCATGCGGTATTGTTCTCCCCACTGCAAGGTAGCAGCACGGGAGTGGCGTTTGACCCCGGGAGATGCCGGGGTCAAAAAAACCTGTGCAAAAAACAAAAAAGCAGGGCAGTGCACACGACCCAAAGCCAGAGTCTAGCCAGTCTGAGCCATGCTCTGGCTGCCAGCCAGGCTCCAAGCAGCAGGATAGCCACAGCTGCAGCCCCAGGAGGCCCCTAGAGCCCCAGGTAAAGATGCTGGGGCCAGCCCAGAGCTGGCCCCAGCCTCCCCTACCCCACCCAGGGTAACCTGTCGTGCACCAGAGGGTACATGGCACAGGCATTCCCTGGGAACAAGGTGTGCCACTGCTTCTTGTCCCCAGGAAAACAAACATCCATGGTTGTGTGGACATGGCCTTAATGTTCATTTTGTGACATAACTACAGAAGGTGGTAAAGAGTTCCACATCAGACAGCAAAACTGAAATGAGCACCGACATTCTGAGTTATATTAAAAAGGTGTATTCATACCCCTTCTATCTAGAGGTGCACTGATACATTGGTCTGATATTGGATCAGCACTGATATAAAGAAAATTGATTGTATTGGAAATTGGACTGATGTGGCTGATAATTTGGCCAATAAATGCCCCATGCATGCTCACACCTGCAGCGCAGCATGTAGGCAGTGAGGAGCACAGCCTGGCAGCCAGGAGAGCTGTGTGTAGCTGGTAAGTCTGCTGTGGTGGAAGGGGAGGGATAAGGGAAGGGGAGTGGGGGAGGCAGATCAATGCTCCCTGTGATGATGGAGTGGGGCAGGTGCTGCCCAGCTGAGGCGGAGCGCAGGATGCAGCCCCAGCTCATCCAGTGGAAGCGGGGGCAGCTCCCGCCGCTGCGTGCACCCCAGGATGGCACGAGAGGGGGGAATGTGTGCTTCCAGATATGCATGGGGGGAGCGGGGCAGGCTGCAGCTGTGGGTTGGGGCTGGGGCTGTGCTGGGTTCTTACTGGCATGTGGGGGCTGTGCTTGGACCAGGTGGCAGTGGCGCTGTGAGTGAGGGGTCGAGGGGGGATACAGCAAATTTTGGGATGGCTGCAACCCCCCCCAGCAAACCCTTCCCAGTGCTGCCACTGCCTGCGCCAAGCACAGCCCCAGCCCAACCTCCCCCCAGCTCGTGCTGGGAAGAGCCTGGCACAGCCCCGGACCTAGCCTGCAGCTGCAGCCCCCCCACCTTCATACAGATCTGGGGGCACATGCCCCCCCATGCCCTCTCAGGGTGTGCACAGCAGTAGGAGCCGCCCCCCCCAGACGAGCTGAAGCTCCATCTCATGCCCCTCTGTCCTGGCTGAGCAGCACCTGCCCCAGCCCCGCTCCCTCCCTCACCACAGGGCCCTTGATCTGCACCCCCACACGCCTCCATCCCCATCCACCACAACAGACTTACCAGCTGCATGCAGCTGTATCGGAAATTGGATCGGTATTGGCCGATATGCCTCCTTAAAAATCATCTATCTGTATCAGCCCCCAAAATCTCTATTGGTGCACCCCTACTTCTATCTCCATCAATTTGATTGGAAATGATATAGTTAGAAAACCATATTAGCAGCTCCCTTAACCTTTATAAATTAATGTCAGTGAATTGGGGGGAAGAGATTGTAATAGGTGTTTTTCAAATACTTTTTAGTCACGGCTTCAGTGCCCTTTCCTGTTAAGCAACTGGAACTGGAACTGGAAATAGGAATCTCCCAATTCCTGAAACACTTCCTGTGACTTATGTCATGACCCAGTGATTTTGGTGCCTCGGCACTATGGAATTTCTTGGCCACATGAGAGCTCCTTTGCACGGCAGAGTGTTCTGCTGCAATTGAGAACCCGCGTGTAGGAGAGAGTTCCCGCCAATTTGCAGTTTCCTTTGCAGGATGCATTTCTTCTTTGCAGCACAGAAATGCACGGTGCAAGGAGTCCCCGCTATTCGAATGTAAATTTGTGCCCCACTATTGGCCAGTGCTAAATTATTCACAGCTAGCTGATCGATAGACTGATCACCTATCGATCTTTCTTCCCGTCATCGAGCGCAATCCCAGACGTACCCTTTTCCTGCCGGTTTGAATTGCGGACGGATTAACTGGTTTGGGCCCCGCCAGCTGGAACAACTTGTGTGGTTGTTCAGACGACTGGACCACCTGCGTCGTGATTGCAAGCGGTGTGAGTAAAGTTTTTTGCAACCGATAAGTTGTGTCTGCCTCTCCATTCACCAGCCCACCCTAACGTACGACCAATTTCTAACGCAACTCGAGTCGGCTCTGGCCGTCCGAGACAACTTATTTACCAACAGGGTCATTACAATTATTATTCACATTAGAATGTGCATTATACGGTTATTTTCAGGAACTTCTCTTAGCCTTCCACACTCATCCCCACCCTGTCTTATCCATTGTAGTGATTATTGATGAGGGATATTTTACATCACAAGTGAGTTGCATTTGGGTGCACAAGTGAGGAAAACTGTGCACCCAAAAACACAACATGCTGGAATTTAGCCTGATTTCCTCTCACTTATTGCTTGAGCATGGAAACATTCAGGTAAATCCCAGGAAGACCAGTAAAACAACACAGAATTTTTCACAAATAGGTTACCAGTTCAAATGTGGACTAGGGCACTAACTACAGACTTTTCCACCATCTAATGGATGCTTAAGAGTCAGTTCCTAGTGGATATGTGCCTTTATCACAAAACTTGCCACTAGAATCAATGGATTGAATCAACAGATTCTTATTGACAATCAGTAGAACCCTCCAAACCTGAACAGGCATAAAGACTTGATCTATTCCATTACACAAATAACTGATCTGTCAGAAACTGGACATTCTGGGGAAAATGGTACTGCCAGAGCTCATGCTATGCCTGATCTATAGGTACACAAAGGCACCTAATCCATAGGGGTCTTAAATCAAAACCATTCATACAAGCACTCAAGACAAATAAAGTTAATAAGGCTCTTACTTAAATCTCCTGTGGAGCTGTTGCTTCTCTTTGGATACTGCCCAACCTGGAAAACATGCCCCTTTTTCTAGCTATTTTAGTTTTATTTTCCCTTAAAGCAATAAACAAATCTGAGTCATTGCAATAATTCTTCTGCAGAGCTGTGCAACCTAGTTGTTTTGTTTCAGTGGGGTTAACGGTTAGCATTCTACTTTTAATGCTAGGGTTTGGTTGATTGCAGGTAACTTTATGACATAATTACAGGTACTCTATTGCTAAAGAATCTGCTGCCTGGTCAACTTGTAACACTTCATGTTTGCTGAGAGTAATTTTTAATACTTTATTTTATTTTATTATTTTTTTTGCATGGTTGCAATGTTTCAGTTTTTTTCAGGTAGATTCCAGAAGTCCATGCATTGCTCCAAACAACTTCACTACTACTGACTTTATTATTTTACTCCTACTGTAAATCCCAGTAATCATATCTTGATCATTGGTTTCCAGTGTTTATGGAGTCATCCCAAATATGGTACCTGCAATATGAATGGCAGATTATCAAGGAAGGAAAGACATTTAATTCATTCTGAAAAACTTCAACCATGTTCTAGGTTAGCATCGATCTTGTATAAACAGCACATTTTTTCTTCTCCAACTAAAGAAAGAAACAAACAAACATACTTATGTATTACTACATCTTGTTTTCAGTCTTCTAATTGGAGATTAGAAGATATGAAGGACCCAGTTTTAAGAAATAACTGGCAACAATACTTTGGATGTGCAATTTAAAGGGGTAGACAAGAATATAGCTATAGAAGGTATGTGGCACTTCATTTGTGATAATTTAATGTTTAATGAGAGTTGTGGAATACTACACTTCTATCCAGAGGTTTGGAACACCATATGCAGAACACATGCCTGGGTAACTGCATGAAAAAATAAAAGGTCATTGACACAGGCATTTACCACAATTTGATATGCCATCGCTGTAGATGCTTTACTTAAACTGCATCTCCCTCCCAAATGTGTTTAGCTGCTGCAGGCCAACAGGGTCTACTGAAAAGACAGGAAAGGATAGGTAAAGAGGTACAATGTACAAGAAAAGTGGCTACAGTGGCAACTGGCCACATCAAGGTAGTTTTATTTTCTTTTTCTTGAAGGTGTACATAAAAGGCCATGTCTAAATTGCCTTGTTACCAAATCTTGGACTTCTGCTGAGAAACAAACCCTGCCCACTCACTCTCACTCAAGGCATGTCCAACCACAGCAGTGAGATACCTTAAACGGCTTAGAGCAGTTGAGAGCAGTGCTGGGGAATGCATACAAGATCCCTCCAAGCCATCTCCTCTGCCTAATTGCTGTGCCTGGGTGCCCATGGAATGAGAGCAGATGGGTGGGGTTTGATTCTTGATGATGGCGGTCCTAAGCTTGGCTGGAAGCCCTATAGGCACAGCTAACCACAATGATCATATTAGACACAAATTCTTCTTACATTTTATTTTGGGCCATGAATTGTTGCCATTATTTTTAGCAGTAGGGATATTAACAATTGAAATCACTGTATAATAAACTTGCCTCTTCCCATCAAGCTTTGTTCTGAGAACGATGACAAAACTCATATGTCCCTTGCACCAACATTTCCCTGTACCAGCCAGCTCTTACAGTCTGCCCTATTCTGCAGGAAATGCTGTTGCCAAGTAGGAAGTATTATGTTTTGCTCCTGTTCCTACTGGAGGCAAGGGTAAAATTCCCATTAGCCTCAATGGCATAGAATGAAGCATTAGATTTAGTCTCACTCACCTGTTTTACAGAAAGGTAAACTAAATGTATTTGTGGTCTTTATTGCTCTTTTATGCTATATAACTAGTTAATTGCCCATCAAGAATAATGGAGAACAAATGTTCTCTCTCTTACAGTTTTCAAGCTATTTGTATTTAAAGAGCGTTACGGACAGACACAGAGACAGATGGAGGAAGCCCTTTATATATATAGATAATATGCTTTTCTAGGGCTAAATAGAATGAGAATGTAAAGAAAATAATGGATGCAATGTTGTTAAAATGAGTACCCACCATAATAACTCTACACTGGCTCTGTCCTGCTGCATTTCTGGTAATTGATATGACTTGCATAAAAAAGAAAAGGGAACAAGTTGAAGGAAGAAATTATCAGTAATAAATGGTTGTTAAAACATAGCTCCCTTTTGCTACAGCAACCGTGGTAACAACCACAATACTGTGCTCTAAAGCAGGCCAAATCCTTCTCTCTTGCACCCACTTGAAAACTTTTCATTTGACATTTTTGTTTGCAATCATGTAATTTTTGCCATGAGAAAAGTGTGGAACCATTGGACACTGAAATTTTTTATATTCTTCAAAAATGCATTAGTTTGTAATTGAGATTTTACATTGTTAATGTTTTCACCTTTCTTTTTTTTTTGCTTTTGAGTGCAATAAAATGAAGTGAGGTCAGGGCTCCTCCCTCCTCCTACAACTTTTTTGCATGCTGTAATTTCTCAAGGGTTTGAGAGTCACTGAGAATCACTTTGCATTCCGCCACTTAAGATTTGAAGAGTTACAAAACAGGGAATAGAAAAACTAAATGGAGGCATTGTTGTTTGTTGTTGCAATCAATAATCATTGGCAAAAAAAAGAGGAAAAAACCCCCAAAAAATGGAACTTGGCAAATAATTTTAAGTTCTGGAAAAGTGATTATTCCATTGCAAATAGCTGACTTTTTTTTTCACAATTGTTTATCCAATTTGGAATTGGATCAGTTTTTCAACACAGAGTGAGAGGACGACAAGGAGATCTCTTAATGTGAAATGGACTGTTGTAGGATCATTCCTGATCTTGCACCAGGTCTTGCTGCCATTTTTAAGCTTCTAAAATACTGAATCCAGAGTCACACTCTACATGTTCCAGAGGTCTGGTTCTTTAAAACAAGATGTTCCAAATGGTGGCCCATGAGGAGTTAACTTGGAGCCCCCTGGACTCCACTCTCCCCAGCCGCTGCTCCCTCCATGACTCTGGCTGCAGAGGTAGCTGCAGCCTCTGTCCTCCAGCTTCCACTTCCCGCCCCTGCCCCTGCCCCAAGAGGCGGTGAGGTGCAGTGCAGTAGCCTGTGGTTGGGAAGCTGAGAATGAATCTAGGGAGCCTATGAGTGAAATGCAACAGGGGGTGGGGAGGGGGGCAGGACCTCAAGGGTGGTGCAGCAGGGAGGAGGAGATGGTGCCCATGCACACCGTGCGTACACAATGGGAGGGGTGCCTGTGTAGCAGGCATTCCCATATGGAATGAACTGATGGATTCTGGCTGCATACCTTCAACCAAAAGAACGTAAACTCATCAGAAATGTTTTCTGTCCCACAAGCATAATTTCTGTGTTACTCAGATTCAGAAGCAGCTAGCAATTCTTCATCCAGGTGCTGACCTTGTCCAAGCACTGAGTCATCCTGGTAGTAGTGGTGTGGTCTTATGTGATGAAGATAGGTTGAATTGTGTGTTTTTCACATATTGCTGGCACCCGAGTCCACTTCATCTGACTACTTTATCTAGTGGTCAAAGGTAGATTTTAAAGGACTGAGAGAATAGATCCTTGTGGGACTTTGCTAGTGACAGAACTCCTAGTGGAGGTGCAGTTACCGATCACTACTCATTGGGGACAGTTACAAGAGATGCTTACTGCAGAGTTGCCTAATTAGCTCTGCAGGGGCCGCGGGCAGGTGAAGAGTGGCGTCTGGGAGTGGGATGGGTGAATGAGGCTGGAGCCAGGATAATGGGGCTGGGACCCAAGGCCCAGGGCAAAGCCGTGATCCACTACTCTTACACCCTGCCCACAGAACTGGCACCCATCACAGGGACACGTGGGGAGCAGATTGTGGCTCTGCCCTAGACCCCTGCCCTGCACTGTGACTGCCCTGCGATCCCAGCCCCTGTCTGCTCATCCCAGTCCTGGACTGCACTCCCTGCCCACCAGCGGCCCCATCCCATCCACCTAGCTGATTGTGCCCTGCTGCAGGCATCCCCAGCCAGTTTCCATGGAGACCTTGCCCCTGCCCTCTCCATCCAGTACCCACAGTGGTTGGGGTGGGAATGGGAGGAGGGGGTGGGAACTGGCAGCACCAGCTGGGCAGACAGTCCAGCTGCTGCATCACTTGCACCTGGCCTACTCCCTGTCCCTGGGCTGGACAGGGCTGAGGGACCCACCCCAGGACAGATAAAATCCCTTGGCAGACTTCATCTGGCCTGTGGGCCATATTTTGCCCACCCCTGGTCTATTGTCTGTAGCTACCAGCTTGCAGCACAATTAATTAAGCTCAGTTCTGTACTCTATAGTGGCATCTGAGTGTTTTCATTCAAAGAACTCCTTCCCAACCTAGGGCGTAATAGCTTTGGTTACTATATTTACAGAAAAGAAATAAAGATGATAAGAGGCCTTCGCTAATACACAGCGGGAGGCACATCTGATTGGAACCAACCAACCCCTTAACCGAAAGAGGAGTCTTATAGCTGTCTGCAAATGTAGGAAAGATTAATCATGCTGACAGGAGCAGTATTTGCCAGAAGCTAAAGTTTCAACACTGAAATAATGATATTATTTCTTCATGTTTTTACCATGAAGAAATAGTCGTCTAGGAGACTCAGCCCCATCCTTTTAGATGATGATCTGTCCTTGTTTGTTCACATATTTGTTACCTCATGGCTGAAGAGACTGTCAAGCTGGAGAAAGATTTGTGGACTTTTCATTCAGAAAACAGCTGAGCACCACCTGTCATCTGTATATATTAAGGAAAATAAACAATGGAAGCCTGTCCTTATAGTGTCACAAAAGTCTCAGCAAAGTAACCTCAGGGACACAGTCTTAAGTAGAAAGTTATATAGCTATATACTTATGGGGAGGTACATCTCTTCACTTCTTTAGTAGGCTTGACATTCCTCCTACAGTACTTTGAAATGAAAATGTGTCTTGCCCCAGAGGCAAGCAGTTCTTTTACAAGACAATATATAAAACTATCTAGCTGTAAGGTGTTTACAAATATTAAAAATCACAAAGTCAGTAGATATTATCTACATTTTCTGGATGAAAAGACTGTTTTTGCCCAAAGCTGGGTCTGGAATTTAGGAGTTCCTGGTTCCAGTTCTTTGAAATAGACTGTAATACTTCTTAATTAACCAAATGTCTGTTCTGTCTTGAAGCATGTTTAAGTGCACAATACATACAGTTATGGGTGCAGACATGATTAATTTGAAAGAATTGTTATTTATTGTAGCCATCTTAGCATCAGCCCCAAAAGACTGAACAAAGGACAACAAATCAAGCAGGAAACATGTTCCTTGGTTCTGTCCCTTTGTACTTTGCCAGTAACTTTTCAGGTGCACATGCTCAAGCATCTGCCCAAGAAGCTAAATATGTGCAGAGATTCTGCTACGAGGGAGTGCAGGAGGCAGGCAGCTCTTCATTCCCACTGAAAATGGAAGAATAATGGTTCTTTTCTACCTTTCCTAATACTGGGGAAGCTCATCTCCCCATATCTTGTCTCTTCACGGGCTGGCAAATGAGGACTTACTAAGTAGGATAATATGAAATAGGATAACATGGACCACTTGTCTACTTGGGGAGTTTAAAGTGCTTGCTCCACCTATTGATGGGAAGGCCTGGAACAAGTGACACCTAATTACCCAAGATAGAAGACCCCCAGCACTTGCCATGAACAAATCTGTCCCCTTTTTAAGTTATCCTGCCCCTCCAGGAGAAAGAGAGCCTGCTCCCTCCTGTTTCCTTCCTCCATCTGAGAGAATTGGAAACCCATAACTAGAACTTCCCCACCAGTATCAAAGTTCAACAATAGTCTGCCTGACCTTCCTTATTAGAGTGGGTGGGAGTAGAAAGGATGCTCCTTACCACTGCTCCACAAGATACACAAGTGGGCCCATCTACATGTTCAATTAATGCACTTTAGGTAACGCGCATTAAATCTAGTACCTCCATTGTGAGGTACTGGAAAAATGCACATTAGCCTATTTGGATGTACATTAGCTAAAGAGCATAGGTTTTTTGTGATGCTTTAATGCTCATTAAAATAGGCTAATGTGCATTAAAGCGCACATGTAGACACGCCCAGGATGCACCACATACAGAGTACCTAGGTCCTAGGAACATGTCCTTTATTCAGACGTATGCAATTCCTTCATTCCATTATAGTTCCTCTATTGCATCCTACTATACAATAGGAGGAAGCCAATAGGGATATAAAAACTGATTAAAAAAATGACTCCTGTTTAATCTATTGTCAATACAATGGTTAAATGATGAATCAGTATAGCAACCCCAGAGCAGGCAGGAGGGAGGAGCGAGGAGGGGAGTGGGGACTAGTACTTATAGGCAGGCTCCACAAACCCTGGCACAGCTGCTTGCAGCCTCCCTGCTGCCTGCTGTAAGCAGCTCAGGCTCTGTGGCAGGCAGCAGGGGCCTGCCTAGAGCCTGAGTTGCTTGTGGCAGGCAGTGGGGAGGCTGCAAATGGTTGCACCAGGGTCTGCAGAGCATAGCTATAGGTAGTAGTCGTGTTGTCCCCCGTCCCCCCTCCACTCCTTCCTCTCTTCCTTCCTCCCACCTGCTCTGCTGCTTTCCGGTTCCTGCTGGGGCACTGTACAGCTTCCCTTCCCCACTCCCTGTCACACTGCACTCCACCCCATACTAAATGATAAGTGGTAAGCTATAGCTGGTTATCAGGCATACTGTTTAAACAATTAATTGCTGAGCTGTTCACATCCCTAAGCAATACTTCCATGACAACACACAATCACTTTTGGCATGTTGCCCTTCCATTTTGATCTGCTTTGACCCCTGAGGAAAAAGTGCCTATAGCAGAGGCAAGGATCTGGTCTTATATGTGTGTGAGAAGAAAAATATCTCTATATGCTAAAGGAAGATTATCAAGACACCAAAGAAGCAACAAGCCTTGGAAGAAGAAAGTAAAGATAAGAATTGCAGGGTAATTCATGATGTTAAGGGCATCACAGCTTTTCACTCTCCACGTGCATAACCCTGCATTTGGAAAGGATTTGGAAAACTGTACATTAGAAACTCAGCCAAGGTTCTACCAGTAGCTAGGCTTACTGCTGAAACTACATTAAAGACCTCCCAAGGTAACTGAAGTCACCTCAATCAGACTTTATAACAAAATGGATTATTTTACCTGAAGGAACAGAGTCTTCTAAACAGCATTATCTGAAACATCTGGTTGTGATTAAAGATCAAGGCACTAAGAGTCAATCTGAGAACGTTAGTCCCCAGACAACTACTGGAAACAATCATCATCAAAGGGGCTATACTACAAATTGGGGGGGGAGGGGAACATGACACAAAATACAATAGGAAGTTCACATGTTGCAATATAGGAGTCTTGTTTTGTATGCAGCCTATGGCCATGGTTCTCAACATTTTAGATACATGGCCTGCCTCGGGAAATGCTAGCTCTTAGCTTTCACTTGTTTTCTGATTATGGAAAAGTAAGAAAGCAAATTGCTCCATTGCAAAGCATTAAAAAAACCCCACAATGGGTCAGAATGGTTTTGACACTATGGATTCCTATTTGGAATCTGTTTTTTCTTGTGAATAATGTATAGGTGTCTGCATACCTACCAGTAGGAACCTATACAGAGAGGGAGCCAAGATGGCAGCTGCCCACTGCTCCCTCCACTGCTGATTGGCTAAGATGGCTGCCCAGCCCCTCTCTGCCAATCAGCAGCAAGGGGTAGAACTGTGTTAATGGCAGTCCTCTCGGCTAATCGGCAGTGAGGGGTGAGGCCACCCTGAAGGGCAGCCCTCTCAGCCAATCAGCAGAGGGGTGGGGCTGCCACTGGGGCCCCTGGGCAGTTCAGCAGCATGGAGGAGCCTCACTGCAAAAAACCAAGAAAAGAGCAGCACCCTTAAAAGAATCACAAGTAACCCTGGTTGAGAATCATGGGCATGTCCTATTTGCAACTTCAGCTTCACATAGACATATGTGAGCCAGCTTCAAACTCTATTGTATGGGTACTCCTAGCAGTATAGCAACAACAGCACTGAGCTTAGGGTGGGCTAGCTGCCCAGACATTTACCTTGCTCCTTAGGTCAGTCTTGCAGGCTATGCTGAGCTCCATGTATCTAAACTGCTACCTATTTTGAAGCTAGTTCAGGTATGTCTAACCTACACAAGTCATAGCAGCAACTGAAGTATAGACTTGCTCTGAGACTTCCACAGACTATCTAGAAACTGAGTGCACTAGTCAGGTGTTCAGCAGTAGGGGCACAGTTCCAAACACTGATTTACACAGCCTGGCCATAATGGGGTTGAGTAACATATTCTATATTATATGACAAAGGCTGCAGCATTTTTGGCATGTTCCCAAAATATCAATGAAGGGATGACACGTTTTTCAGCTACAGCAAATCAATAAGGCTGTATTGGGGCACACACTAGATCTCAGAGTTTCCTTCATTGATATGCAAGATGTCACAAAATGCTCCAGCACTTCCATTTTTAAGAACGGCTTCCCCACAGCGTGTTGTAAAACAAGTTGGATCCATTTTGCTCCTCCCAGAAGTTCTTGAAGGCAGCAAGAGCTCCAGGCATGCCAGTCCAAAGGTTCTATTTATCTTTTGAAATGTCAGATTACTGGCCTGGAGGAAAAGCTAATGAAAAGGAAGAAAGCTTAATGTATGAAAAATAGATTTTATTTTATTCCTGGAGGCAGAAACTTACGTAGGCAGATAGGTACAAAACAGTACAAAAATTAGACTACAGCCTCTAAAAAAACCCAGTCAAATATCCAACTTTTTTCAAATTCCTGCATGGGAACAACAGATCTCTATCAGAGAGAGGGATACACATCTTACAACAATAATTGATAAAGATGTTATAATATCACTGTATCTTCTAGTGGTGTAAAAACACATCAAAGTCTTTTAGTTCAAAAACACACTGCTGCCACTTTCTCAGTGCTGATGTGCATTTCGTTGTTTATACAAATGGATGTGATGCAGCACCAGGCACATCAGCTTGCGTGCTCTGCAGGCTCGATTAATTAAATCCATTCCAGAGCAGACAAGTGTATGTGTACAAATGCCCTGAGATGCCTCCACCAGATTTTAGGAAAGAAATTCCAGGCAAACTTCCCTTCCCCCACAGAAAGAGCAGTTACACAAGACCACATGCAGCTTTATCTTGCAGTTATGAAGCCAGGTTGTTTTCTTTCCCAAATGGTCACAGCAACTCCATTCTGGAGCATATGGCAATAATGTACAATGAACAAATTGGGACAGTTGCTCTGCCAGTGAAATAAAATATCTGAAATAACACAGTTTACAGATAAAATACTCTGTCAAAAGATTTCTCCTTCCAACCTGGTGGAAGAGGACTGATTGAGCCCAGTACAGGAAGATGCATCTTTCACTATATTTTAGAACTTACGTGGCATTTATTTTTTCCTTATTCCCCAGACCTGCAGTGCACTGAACTTGAACGTTTAGGATTTGATCCAAAGCTAGTGAATCTGGAGGAGCTTCTGCACGCACCTGAAGGCTCTTATTCAATGTCCATACAAGACTCAGGCCGCAGTCTTACAAACACTTATGTATGTGTAGCTTTCATTTGTTTGAGCAAAGTCCTGTTGAAGATCATGGGACTACATGAGTGTTTGCAGGATCAAGGCACTTGACAAACTCTCTCTGTGTGAAATCTATAAACCAGCTTGTACCTTGTCTCAGTTTAGGTACTACTTTGAAGTGGCCTTACAACTCCACCTCCATTTTGGTACATCATTTTGCATCATACTTCTCTCGTGGTCAGTTTTCTTGCTTCTCCCTCATTAACTTTTTCACAAAAAGGGTAAAAGTGAAAACTAAATATTTTTCAAGTCAGCAACCCTTAAGTCTGGGGGGAAAAGGAAAATGGTACAGGCACAAACGTTTTATATCTACAAAGTTAAACCAAATCTTTTTTGCATCACTTTTGACTTCACATTTCAGTATTTCAGAAGATGTTTATCACTTTATTGTCTTGTTAAGGTTGGAAAATCCAATGCCAACACATGTCATTAAGACTTTCTCTCCACCTTTGTGCTCTTCATCAGATGATTTGGTTTCAATTTTAAACATAATCTGGAAGAAACTTCTCAAATGTCGCAGAAACTCAATTCTGAAGAGAAAAAGGAAGAGAATATGTGAGTTTATTAAAAAAAGAAAAGAAAAAATCATCAACAAAACTCAAGCAGCAGTCTCAATAATTCTGTCTTGTAAGGAGAGCAGCAGAGATGACCAGAGCAAGGTGTTGGGCCTGGGACAAATCAGCCTGTGTGGGGCCCCGCCCCCGGATGAAAGGAAGCCGGCAGCAGATTCGGGGGCAGGCGGTGCCAAGCAGCCGGACATGCCGGATTCAGCGGGGGGGG
>NW_005842145.1:351882-387290 GCF_000455745.1 Alligator sinensis
AGAGGGATGCCGAGTGGCTGGACGTGAAGCTGGCAGCAGAACCACAGCTGCTCCACCTGGCTTCGTGGGGCCCCCCAAAGCGCAGAGCCCAGGGTGGTAGCCCCAATTCACGCCCCCTATGGATGGCCCTGGAGAGCAGACACTAACATTTACTGAAATAGCTACTAGGTATAAGTCAGAATGGAGAAAATGAGCCTATACGTTTGGAAAAAAGTTCCCTGTATTACAAAGGTGCTTTCTCAGCCAGAACATAAGGTTTTAGGCACTGGGCAGAGAGTTGGAGGCAGTCAATGGCTGCACTGGAAAAGAAGCCAGGTTGCATGCCCATCTAGCTCTATATCCAGTGAACCAGGCTAACTCCCTAAAATGTTCAATGTTAAATTTTACTGGAATTACTGAAAACTACTTCTGTAGGTTGTTCTGGAAATTCAAAGTATTCAAGATTTTGTGTCTATATTTAACAAGCCTATTTAAGAGCACTTATATGAGCACAAGCTCTCACCACTGTTAACTTGCACATTTCTTTAGAATTTACTAGTATTTTATTAAAGAAGGGATTTGTGCTCTGGGCCACTCCTTTTTGGAAAAGTGCTTCCTCCTGAGATCTTGGATTATAACCTTCATTGCTGAACAACAAGAAAGATTTCTACACACCTCTGTTTGCCATCTGACACCACCAGGGAAGGAATCCTGCCTGATCTGCACAACAAAGAGCAACTCCAAAGACACTCATGGACCCAGAGGTACAGATTTCCATCTTCAGCTTCCTCTGTGCAAAAATTAAGTTTATTTCCTACCTATGGGAACTTTTTACCATCTTTAATTTTCTCTGAGCCTGATGAAGGGCATGTGAGCCCAAAAGTGTGCAGAAAAATATAACTATTTTGTGATGTCTTAGTTGGTCTAATAAAAGTTAAAGATAATGAACCAAGAGTTCTAGATTTTTACCTTTCTAGGTTTTTGATTTTTTCCTTTTTCCTGGGAATTTTTTTTTTTTTTTTTTTTTTTTTTAAAGATAAGGGTTATGATGAAATTAAACAGTTAAGCTAAGGCAAGGTAAAGTGGACATGGTAGAAAAAATTAAATACTGAAAGATACAAAGAAGGGAATGGAACAGTCCTATTAATTCTCTCCAAACAAGGACTTATTAAATGAAACCGGACAGCAGCAAATGAAACACCTATAACTGCCCATTGTGAGTTTCCTGTCTCTTCTTACAAAGCACCTGGTAATGGCCCCATTAATCTCTCCTAGTGCCTGCCTAAAATCCTCTTCTCAAACAAATTAAATTTTGGAAAGAGGGGGCATGCACATCCATCTATCCCAAGCATTTGTTTGGTTGATAGCCTGGAAAATGCACCGTTCTAAGAGCTAACACTATTTTAAATGCATTTGGAGGCAAAAATCCTTTATCAATTCTGTATCACAATTCTACTTTGAAAAAGAATGCCTGCAACATGCCTTATAAGAGGATTCAGGAGGCCAAGATAGAGACAGTGACTGCTGTAGTTTCATAAGCTCCAAGAAAAAAAGTCCAAGACATTTCTGGCTGCAATATTGGGAATGGTCAAAGACAGATAAGCAGAAGTACCAGGATCACACTACTGAGAGAATGGAAAATGCCTTCTGAACAGAAGCCTCTGACAGCAGTGAAAGTAAACAGGATGTGGGCAGGAAGTGACTGAAATGTACGCTCTCTCTTTGGACTGGATGTAATAAACCTGTCTGGTCATTCATGTTGGGAAGGGGATGACAAGATGTGACAGTTATTTTCAGGGGCAGCCTGGCCAGTCAACCCTGCTGGCTGGATTTGGGTGTGCTAGGGAGCAGGGGTATATGGCACGTGTAAATTCAAACCTGGCAGGGTAGGACGTTAAGTCAGAGAGAATACAGATACCAGGCAAGTGCCTTAGGCACCTCTCTCATCTCCCAAGGGGATTAACATCTTAAGAAGAAAATAAGAGATGCTGTTCCTTCCATCCCTCCTGAGCTGTGAGGTTTTTCACTGCAGCTATAATATGCACACAGGCTTATGTTGGTTCAGGTGCTTTGAGAAAGCTGACAGGCATCAACAAGCAGCTTACCAAACACCTGGGTCCCTTCAGAGAGCTCTGGCTCTATTACTAGAAAGCAGAGCAGGCCGAGACCGCTGAACAAAACAGGGGGCTCACAGTAAATTGCCTAAAAACAAGAGGCAGCCTCGGACCCAAGCTTAGAGCCAGTGGGTCTGACTCTGCAAGATGATGAGCACAATTCAAGAAGTGCTCAGTACTATCCCGGATTCTGGCCCTTCAATTCTCCTAGGGACACATTCTGTTCCTCCTGCTGGACATCTATATAGACTTAAGGGGCTAAGTTCAATTCTTTTCCACTCTGTTCAAGCTCTAAAAAATCCGCAATTGCATCTAACTTTTGTAACACCCAATCATCACAACTGAGACCCAAAAAAGCAGAAAGGAGGAGGCCACACCCATATATGGCATTAACTGTTTTCAAAGACTTGAGCAGCATGGTATAGAATCATACTTATGTACCTAATGTCCACTTACACACCTAAGAGGTAGAAAAGAATCTGTCCTTTGGCTTCCGTGCACAGAAACAGGAAGAAAGGTAAGAGGGCTTTGCCATATTCTTACATAGAAGAGACAAAGAAATAACATTAAGAGGTAAAGTTGGGCGTGATGCATTATGGCAACTGTCTGTTCTTCAAAGCTGTATCTCCAAGCAATCAGAACAGTAAGTGTGTCAGGAGCTTTGACAAATGCAGAGATGCACGTGACAAAGTGAAACAGAAGTAGAGCTTCTACTAAGTGCAGACATCAGCTGAGACAGGTGTGATGCAATCTGACTGGGGCAGGTTTCCATTTCATCCATCCTGTGGGGGCAGAGACATGCCCACACAGATGCAGAGGAGGACAGAGGGGAAGAGTAGGTCATGGTGCATTCCGATTTCACCTCATATTTAAAACACTTTTTGCAAATGAGGAGACAACGCTGAACAGATTTTTCCTCCACCCACAAGCCAACTGTTACTGAATGTGCCAGAGATGGTTTTTCCTACCAGCAGAATTACTGTCCTTCTACAAAACAAAAACATCTGCTTACAGACATGACATTTTTTTCTAGGTATCGCACCTAAATCCTCCCTGCCACAGAAGACCATTTCACAGACAGCACCTTCTCCATTCATTTGCACTTCAAAAAGAAAAGTAAGGCTCCAAGAAATAGTCCATCCCAGGACTAGGTAAAAGAACCTAATGAATTAGAAGTGGCTGAATATTTTACAGATGTAATTTCTGCTCAATTGTTGCCTTTATTCTATTACAAAACTTGCTGGTAGAGCTCCAAAACTCCAACTGAGTTATTCCTCACCTGCACAGCAACTCCTCAGCTACACATGCACATGCCTACCCACCCTCCAGGTATCAGACAGCAGATTGGCCTCTTTATCTCTAGAAGGCCATTTGAAATATCTGTGGACAGTCATCCCCCCCCCCCCTTTTTTTTTATGGTTGTTCTGCTCAGAACATAATGTCAATCCCAAATGCTGAGAGTGACTTCATAGTGCGTTTATGACAGATCATAGATGAAGGCTTTCAGAAGCTAGCTACTCATCATTCCTCTGCTCTTTGCTAGAGAAAAGGCTGGTTTGACCACTAAATCCATGGCTACAATGTAGATGAAAACAATGTGCTGCTTCAGGACCAATGGAGAAGGATGTTGCGTAAAAAAAGTCACTGTACAGTCAGGGCAGATATAGTTCATGGAAGCTAAGAGGGGAATAATTAATCTGTAGTTGCTGTTCACAAGCTATGGTTCATGGAAGTCTGGAAGACAGCAGTGCAGAATCCTCCTCTGAGTTTCTAGCTATGTTTGCAGCTGTTCAGACTTAACCCTGCACAGTGGGGGAAGAAAAAGCCTGGATACCTGCAACAGTAACTGGAAAATCAGAAAGGCAGCCAGCCTCTCTGCCTCCTTTAGAGGGCACTGTTACATAAGGGAGAAGAGAAAAAGCTTCCCCCTCCCACCATCAAGGAACAAACGAAGCCACAAGCAGAATATTTTGCTGGGGACCGGAGCTGCCTATAGGAAAGGCCTAGGCAGAGAAAGGAAATTCATCAGCTGTGAAGTACGAGCAGGGAAGAGGAAGATTAGCCAAATACAAGGTGTGCAGAGAAGAGGAACAGAAAAGGATTAGGTGACAATGATAAAGGAGTGGAGATGGGATGAGAAGAATGAAAGACATGAGGACTAAAAACGAAAGATCAGTGGTTTGTACAGAAATGAATTGGGCAGGTATGTCCACAAAATATTTTCTCTCTTCTTATGTGCTATATGAAGGCATATGCAATTTAAGCGACAGCAAAAAAAAAGCAGTTCTCCAGAGAAGCCCATCCCGCCTGTCAGAACTGGGTAAGGAACCTGATGTACCCATATGCATGATCTTCAATCTTGTGGAAACACCCAGTGGGTGGACAGGCAAACCAGATTGCCTTCTGAAGAGCTGTGGAATTTGCATTTTCTGACAAGACAATGCAATGCAATTTACTGAAGCTGTTTTTTAAAAACATCCACATCTTGAATGCTTCATGCAAGTTCAGATATAATGGGAGGTGTCCAATTTACTGCAACAGCCATAAAGAACATACACGAAAGAGCTGGCTCAATTGTCTCCATAGAAACAGGAATCAGTGAATGAGAAAGCCAGCAGAGAAAAAGTAGCAGCAGTTAAACATAGGAGGAATGAAAACGAGGATCGCCCAAGAGCTGAGGCTTCCTTCTCTTATGTCTTTTACCAAAAAGAAGCATCTCCTTGTCTTTTACTGCCCCTTTCTCCCAGCAGGGATTTCTGGTCTTATCTTCCCCTTTGTCCCTGTGTCTATTGTTTCTGCTCATTCATGGAGCTGTTCCTTTTTGCTCCGGAGCTTGTCTGCCTTTACTTTACTTAGCATGTTCCTTCCCTGTGCCTTTTTGTTCAGCCCAGTGTAGCTGCAGCAGAGAAACTGCCTGCACTGCTCCCTCCACATAGCTGCACTTCCAACAGGCTTGTGGGAGTTTCTGCCACCACTGCTCCTAGCTGGATCATGCAATAAAACCCATTTTCTCTTCCTCTTATGGCCACAACTAGCTGGAGTAAGGTTTCCCATTCACCTGCTCCTGGCTCACTGTAGAAAAGGCCTATGCAAAGAAAGGTCTTTCACCTGCTCCTGGTTCACTGTTCACAGCTGCAGCCACTTTCCTGATCCACGTGTAAATGAACCCTAATCTCCACTGGCCTGGGAGTCTCCATGATATGGAACATACTACACATGACTGTGCACAGCTGAGATGTTAGACAACATGGTCACACAGCCAGAGCTGGTTTGGCAAAAAAAAAAAAGCCTCCTACCTCTGTTGAACATAAGTGAGGGGCAAGAATCCAGACCGCAGTATATGCCAATGTATTTTTCCTTCAGCCCCTACTTTTCTTACAAAGCCTAGCACATATAGTCTTCCACATCAGTGACTGAAGCAAAGGAGCTCCTTGCCTACAAGCATGCATGGACCCTGGAGGGCCATTTCTCACTCTGAGGGATATATTCTAAGGCAGTGTTTCTCAACCAGTGGGTCGCAAGAATATATGAAAGGGTTGTGAACAAACTTTAAAAATGGATCACCAAACTTTAAAAATAGATTCTCTTTTAAAGGAGAAAAGTGTGGGAAACTGTGGCTTTTCCTTTGCAGGCTGGCAGAGTTCTCCCTGGCCCACAAACCCATACCCTGCCCCAAATGCTGGCGGGCTGAGGGTGGGGGGCAGTGGATCAGGAGTGAGGGGTACTGGGTTGGGACTGGCCACCGATGTTTATAAATGGGTCCCGGTACAAAAAGGGTTGAGAACCGCTGTTCTAAGGCAGTGGTTCCCAACTGTTTTTTTTTGTGGACTAGCATGGGAGTGGGATGGGTGTCACAGAGCCGGTTGCCTCCCTCCTGGGGTTGCTCCCCCACCTAGCACGTGACTGCTGGTGGTGGAAGCTGCTCGCCTGGGCAGACAGGTGGGGGTCCACACGGGGGGGGGGGGGGGCGGGCGGAACACGCCAGCAGGCTCATCCCACAACCTGGCAGCCAACCCTTTGCGGCCTGGTACCGGGCCATGGTTTAGGAACCTGCTCCTAAACCTCATTCCTACCTTGCCACCATGAAACATCACAACTATAAAATATAGTACCTGAATTTAATTTACTTTAAGGATTCAGATGATCATTTACACTTTGCCAATCTATGGTTTCAAATGTTATATAGTGAATCATGTTATTACACATATGAGTACACCAATCACTAATGTTTCTAAATGCTTTCGCTACATACTGACTCATAATCAACTTCTTTATTCCTTCCACAAGGAGAAAACTATACTGCTCCCTTCAAAAATATATATATGTTAAACTAACCACCTTCCCACATGGCACTGAGGGATATGCTGGTTTCCAAGGTACCGGTTCGACAGTCATTCTGCAGGTCAAAGCTCTCATGTGATGGCACCATCATTCTTCAGTTATCACAGTACTGTACCTTTCACGTATACAGCACCGGTACCATGATAACCGAAAAAGGACAGTTCATGGTCTAATTGATACCATCCCCAGACATGCAGTCTTTTCTTCCACTTTTCCTCGAAGGGGCACAGCTTGATCAGTTCAGTTTCTGGAGTTGTCTAGCCAACTGTTGTCAGCTAGCTATGGTGGGAAAAAAGGTAGCTCTGCACAGCATGCCCTTTGATCTGAGTTTTGTGTTTCAAACTGCTATGGTGGAAAACCAAGCATTTCTCTCTCACGACTGGCAACTGCCATAGACAAATAATATATGTATAAAAATATATTTAAAAAACCAAGAATACAGTGCAGTCTGTGACAGTTCTAAGACTCTGAGGTGCTGGAAGTCCAAGAGTTACATCTTTAAGATGTTTCTCTTTGATATTTATGCCCTGACCCGAGCATAATCTTTGATGTTAGTCAGCCATATTCCATTCTGTGCAATCCTTATGAAGAGATAATTAGGAAAAATGAGAGATTATGCTAGGCAACAACAACAAAAATGTAACTGACGTATATATAGTCCAAGATCAAGGAACAACAATAAACCCATCTCTACAAGTTTAATTGCTTCAGAATCAGGAGGAATATAGAAGAGTAAAGAAGTCTTCCAGTGTGTAAAAATAAACACTAAGTAACTCACGACGTCTGGTTCATTTTAAGGATCAGGACAACTAGTTCTGTTCATAGCCACAGGCAAAGCGTTCCATACAAAAATACCTGTTATTCTATATAATTAGCAAATTAAATGAGATTGGGTTGTTAGGCTGAAGAAAACAACTTACGTGTACGGAGACAGCGGCCCTAGCAGGACTTTGGAAACATCCTGCTGTCCAAGGGTCATGAGGAGCAGAACCAGGCTCTGGTTTGTTGAATCTACGCAACCTCCCTGCAAAACACCAACATTTTAATAATTAATCTTTGTACAAACCAGAAATTAGGGGAAAAATGGAGGGACGTTTACTTAAAATGCAGAACTGCCATGACGCTTACATTTCAAGGGTCAAAAGATAAAAATCCAGATTTTGTAACAGTAACAAATTAACTTGACAGGCATACCAGGAAAGGGAGCCAAGTCAGAAATCATAGGAAAGTTTTTTCCTGTAATCTATCCCCTATATTTCTATCCCCACTGCTGTTGATAAACATGAGAAATTTTCTGGATGCTTAAAAAAAAACAACCCTTTTTTTTTCGTTTCACTCATCTTCATCAAGTGAAAACAGATTAGGAACTTTCAGGTTCACACATACTAGTAATTTACTTGGTATGATTAGGTTATAAAATTTAACATGAATGCTTAAAGAGGGATACTGAGCCCTAAGCAGTTTGAAAAAATTGAGCTAAAAGTAGCTGACGGTACACCTGCCCGACCCCCCGCTGTCTGTTTTCATAGTTTCGCATCTTCAGTTTTTCTATTTGTAGAAAGCCTCTCTTTGTAGAACTGCCCAAAGTGCTTTCAAGTATACAACAATCAAAACAAAAGGAAGGAGGAAGAATTAATATTTTTTGTTCATCTTGGTCACTTACAATAGACAAAAGTAAAAATGTTTCAGGCAAAAATATCATTTTGAAGTTGACACTGTCCCTTTTAAAAAAACAAGCAGAGAAAAACCTGACTGGATAATTTGAAATAGTCATGAAAGACAGGGCTTTGTAAAATGTTGTTTTATTTCAAGAACCTAAATTCTGGTTCTCAATTACTTGATAGTATCCCCTTAATAACGACACAGTCTAGTTGCCTTAGAAAAGCCTGCAGCCTTAGTTTACCTAGGTGAAACTCTCTTGGTAGTGGAACAGCAGGGAGTACATTTCTGCATACAAACCACCAGACAGTAAAACCTGATTTAGCCTGATCTCACTTGGCTTCTAGCATGGACAATTTATCAAAGACTGCATTCAGACTACTCAACCCCCAATATTAGATGGCCCTGAAATCTTTCAGATAAACCAAGTTGACCTATGATAAATACAGAGCAACTACCATAGCTGGCAACTTTTCAGATTTCATCATGGAGGCATTCTATCTAGATTAGTTCAAAGAGAGTGTACAAAACATGCAAACATATGGACATAAAGAAGGAAAAACTGTCATAAAGTTAATCTGGATTTCTCATAGATGGCTTAGCGCAAAGCCCCTGAAATCAATGGACAAACTCCTATTGACTTAAAGACCTGATCCAAAAATCTACTGAGTGGCTCTCATGAGTGGCTATTTTTTTGTGAATACCACAACCATTTCAAGAAGTGGTACACATGACTGTATATGTGTGTAATTATGAACTGGATATGTGTCAAGGAAAATCTTCTGATTATCATCATTTCCTTTTCAGAGTATTTTGCTGCCACCCTCCAAAAATTCAAAGAAACCAAAATACATAAAAGTGGAAAACAATAGTGAACATGATCATTTTAGTGCTGAGCTGGCTTAGGCAAAATGACAGGATGAAAAGGAAAGACCTTTACAAAACTTTAGGGCAAAAGAGTTCCTAAGAGATTATCATTCAATATGGCATCACTCCCATTCCACAGATCAAACTACTGCTCTGAATAAACATCAAACTTCCGAGGACAAGTCCTTATTTGGACATCTAGTATAGCCTGACTCTCACAGTGATCAAAGCTCTATTGATCTTTCAGGCCAGAAACTGCTAACCATGACTTCCAATCAGAAATATTCCTTGGAGTAACCCCTTGTGTTTTAACCACATAGTCCCACAATACCTCAGTTAAACCCTAGATCCAATGTTGTGCACAATTATTCATTTATGTGAACAAGATTATAATCTACTGGTTCTACTTGGAGTGGTAATACCTACAATCAGAGATGTGGGGCAGACAATTTTCCAGTGCTTTATTTTTCTGTGGAAAATTTTCCATTTCTAAAAATTCATTGTTTCGTTAGTAACAATGAATGGATGCCAACATGGTATTAGGCAAGCTTGGGGGGCAGCAGAGAATAAGTCTTCTCTCACACGGTGGAAGGGCTACTGTAACACCTGACTGTTGTCCAGGATAGTTCTAAGGATCCCAAGCATTCCACCAACAGCAGCTTCTTGTGAACGGAACTGGGAGGCTTTTACCTCAATCAAGACAAAAAGGAGGAACAGACTAACAATCAAATGCACTGCTAAGTTTGTTTCTATTTCTCAAAATCTCTTGCTTCTGGAGAATCAGTCAGAAGCACAATTAGTGAAGAAGATGCAGTGCGATGATAAGTTGCCCTTGCCCATAGACACACTGGTAAAACCATCCTTTAGCGAAAGAGAATGTGGTTCAAATAGTTCTGAATCAAATGTGCCTAAATCTGATTCAGAAATTGAACTAATAAGTAGTGCAAGTGATTCTACACATAGTGACAGTGAAACTGGAGGTGCTGCAATGACCTCAGTGGAAGAGAGTTAAACTCTGTTCAAGTAGATGAGTTGACAACTGTGGCATATCATGCACAGTTATTTGGGTGTGCTAAAATTAGTGTGTCAACAGTTTTCAGTGCCTTAGTTTTTTCCCTTAAATTTAAACAAACAGTTAGTTTCATAGTTGTTAGGGTGGGAAGGGACCTCAATAGAGGTCTGAGTCTGACCTTCTGCCCTGGGCAGGAAAGAGCACTGGGGTCACATGACCCCAGCCAGGTGCTTGTCTAGTCTTCTCTTAAAGACTCCCAAGGTAGGGGAGAGCACCACCTCCCTTGATAGCCCATTCCAGATTCTGGCAACCCTCACTGAAAAGAAGTTCTTCCTGATGTCCAACCTAAATCTGCTCTCTGTCAGTTTTTGGTCATTGTTCCTGGTTATTCCAAGGGGTGCCCTGGTAAACAGAGCATCTCCTATTTCACCTCCCCCCCTCCTCCCCCCCGGATGAATTTGTAAACATCCAGAAGATCCCCTCTCAGCCTTCTCTTACAGAGGCTGAAGAGATCCAGGTCCCTCAGTCTCTCCTCATAGGGCCTTACCTGCAGGTCCCTGACCATGTGAGTGGCCCTCCTCTGGACCCTCTCAAGGTTATCCACATCCCTCTTGAAGTGCGGCGCCCAGAACTGGACGCAGTTTTCTAACTGCAGCCTGACCAAGGCTGCATAGAGGGGAAGTGTCACCTCCCTGGACCTGTTCATGATGCACCTGCTAATGCATGATAGAGTGCGGTTAGCTTTACTGATTATTTCATCACATTGATGACTCATATTCATTTTAGTGTCGACTATGACTCCGAGATCCCTTTCTGCTGTTGTGCTGTTGAGAAGGTCATCCCCTAGCCTATAGGCGTGTTGGTAATCCCTTCTCCCTAGATGCAGCACTTTGCACTTGTCTTTGTTGAACTGCATCCTATTCTTTTCTGCCCACTTTTCCAACCTGTCCAGGTCTGCCTGGATTTGATCCCTTCCCACTAGTGTCTTTACTTTACCCCATAATTTCGTGTCATCCACGAATTTGGACAGAGTGCTCTCCACGCCCTCATCCAAGTCACTGTTGAAGACACCGAATAGCACAGATCCCAGGACCGAGCCTTGGGGGACCCCACTGCCCACATCTTTCCAGGTCGATGCCAACCCATCCACCATCACTCTCTGGGTGTGACCCTTAAGCCAATTTGCCACCCACTTGACCGTAATGTAAGGGAAGTACATGCCATTGTGTATTGTCTTTACATTTTTACAAGAATTCCAATAAAAATAATTTCTTTCCACATAAAGCTTTGAATTTGTTTGAATTAAACATTTAAGTGTGCTATATATAATTTTTTTCCTGATCAACTATTTCAGTTCAAAAACTTGTGGCTATTGGGACATAAAATTAACATGGGGCACTTTTTTAGCTTTGCTTACTAAATACAAGTCAAATAAACATGCTAAATCAGATCACACTCTATTTAGGGCATTGGAAAATTTTCCAGAACATTCTCCAATTCAAAATTTTCTGGAAAACCCACATCTCTGCCTATAATGAAACAAATTAGCAAGCCAACCTTCAAGACATGGATAAGGACTTGGTCAGAGGAGGTCTTGTTGCTGAATAGGACTTTCTGCATAACCATCAGGTAACCTCTTAAATAGCTCTTTATTGATAGGGTAAAGCTATATCTTCTTCCCTGGCTTCATTTTTCCCCTCTATAACTTCATAACATGGAACTTCATTTACTTTTATAACCACAGTAGTGTGCAAGCCTTCCAATTAGGACTGCAATGAATAAACACAGGAAGGCAGAACATCCATCCAATATGTCTTGGGCAATTATATCATCTCTATCATCATTGTGTATCTAAGGCACTTCCGTCACATGCATCACTGCAAGGAAGGGATGTACGTATCCTGTTTTACAGATGGACACTTGAGATACAGGGAAATTAGGTGGCTTGGGTAAGGAAGACCCTGGCAAACCCTTGTACTTTGTCACTTGAACTCTAGACAAGTGTCCTGATCACTGGACTGCCCATCCTCACTTCACCTGCCACCCACTTACCTACACATTCTTTGACATAATGTGCATCAAATAGGACCTTTCCAATGCAAAACACTAGGGCTAGGGCAGACCAGGGGTGCTCAATCTCTGGCCCACAGGCCAAACGCAGCCCGCAGAACTATTGCATCTGGCCCGTGGGGCTCCTCTTGGATTGGAAAATGTGGTGGTGGGGGAGTGGTGGCCACTAATATGGCCACCCTCCCCCTGCCAAATTCCCAAACCCCAACTTCCACACAACCAGTCAGAGCCAGGCCCCTTGTGCTCCCTTGGGGCCAGGTTGGGCCTGGGTCACATCCCCTCCCCCTGTAGGGCTGCATCAAATCCCCTTGTCCCCCCACCCCACCGCGCCCCCCCCCCCCCCCGAAAAGCAAGTTGGAGGCAAGCCATGCCCCCTTCACACCCCCTGGCTGAGTCACATCTCCCCCATGGGGCCCGGCAAAGCCCCTTTCCCCCCTGCAGGGCTGGGCTCAGGCTGGGCTGCCCCCACCACTCCACTCCGTGTGGCTGGATGGTGCCTGTTACACTGGCCCCAGGCACCAGATTGGGACCACCATCCGGTCCATGGTTGGACCAGGCACTGCAGATCTGGCCCACCAGGAAAAAAGTTGAACTCCACTGGGGTAGACGATGGAGTGATGTGGGGGCTTAAACACCTGTACTCATTTCAATACCAACAGGTATTCTCAGTCAGCAACGGGTCAGAATGCAGCATCCTTCTCATCTTACTTGGATTGATAGCAGGTCTTCCATTATTGTTTTATATTCACCACTGAGCCAGATCCAGTGGCTGAGTGTTGTTGCTATATGCTTCAACTCTTCCTCAGTTTGTGTGTCAGAACACGTTAACCACTGACCTCAGAATAGCTGTTCTTAAACAACAAAACTGTACAACCCAACTTGAACATGAAACTGCAGAAAAAGAAATCATCCACAAACTGGACTATGTTACTTATGATCTCAAAAGAAACTCTGTATTCTTACACCATCACTGGGCTAGCTTTTATAACCCTTATGTGCCTCAGTGGGTTAACTGAATGGGTGGCTCAGTGGGTTAACTGCTTTGTCCCTCCCTTCTGATCACTTCAACTCACCCGCCCTCCCTTGGCAGTGACCCTCCCCTATTCTTTTCTTCTCCATGAACTATCCCCTGTATTTAAATAATGTTATTCCTTTCTATTTAGTACCTCTGCTCCCTGCATGTACAAAGTAAGCTTCCACCTGAGGTACATGACTCTCTGAACAAGTTAGTCTCTAAGGCTAAGTACTGACATTCAAAAAGCCACCAGCAGAAGCACTCTATTGTGCTTTACTCAGCTGGCCAGAGGGAGGGGGCAGGGCAGGGATCAAAGGCTGTCAACACCTCCTGGGATGGCGGCATTCGGCAATCGTACTTATGCTCTAAGTTAACCATTGATGGGATCTGGCACAGACGTTTGATAAAGGACTCTAAAGTGTGATCTGCCATTTTTAAAGCTCTGAACATCTGTTCAGTTACAGATTTAGAGTGCTTTCTGCAATCAGCTGATTATTGGTTGGCTCTGGGGACTGCACCATGGCTGGTTGAAGCCCTGGTGCAGTCCCTCTCTGGCCAATCAGCTGATCATCAGGCATCTGGCTTTCAACGTGTTAGGTGCAAGGGGAGGCCAGGATCACAATCCCAGTAGGACGCAATTGAGATCTGATCTCCCAGTTTGAAAATCGCGAGCCCTCCTATGCACGTGGCATGGCAGGAGGCAAGATTGCTGGAATTGGGGATCAGTTCCCAAAGCACCTCCTGCCTTCCTGTTTTGCTCAGATTCAGACCTATTTGGTATACACACATTCCCTTCCCTTGCACACGTGAACATATTCACATGCTTTCAAAAATGAAACGTGTTGCAAGAGTTTCAGCTTTGTTTTTGGATGATAGCTCACCTCTTTATCTTAACAGTAAAGACAGATTCCAATAGGTCCCAGGTTCTCACATTATTTTTGACTGAGAAGTAATCTGATCATAATGAATATAAACATCAATGGCTTTTCCGCTTTCTTCAGCCCCTTCCATTTTTGTTACCTGTTTGTTATGGCAAACTTTCACTAGGTACTTTCCCACGGTAAAGAAGGAACCACATAAGGCTTCTAGAGCTGCAGCTCAGAAAGGCCTGTGGGGCCTTCTGCCGTGAGATACTGGTATGGTTGGCCTGCATCACAGGGTGTTACGAGTGCTGCAAGAGCCAGTCATTACTCACTCAGTACCCATAATTCTTGGCTTTATCTTCAATCCCATCTGCATCCTGATAGTAAACATACAAAAACATAGTTTGTATGTAACTGGCTCTGTTTTCTCTCCTAACCTTGTGCACCTCTTGTCACATACCATAAGCTCTTCAGGGTCAGACTTGCATAGAACTTAGCAGGACATTACATTTCACACAAATAATGGAAAGTATTAGACAACTTTAACAGGAGATCCTACTGGGCTGTTTCTAACAGCAGCCATGACGATTCTGCAAGGCCTGACATATTTCAGTGTTAATTTTCTCAGTAACTGGAGCAGGACTGTGAAGTTCCATCTTTGGTGCTCACAGGTCTCCCCCTACTGATCAACAATTTTGTTGTTACACAGTGAAATTTGTCTGTCCTAGGAAGGCATGGCTGCAGAAGAAACCACTTTTCAAGAGGCAAGATCCAATTCCATAAAGGGTCACAAACATCAGGAGAGATACCTTATACTGGAAGCTAATTTTAACGAACAGTCTGTACAAAGTTAAGTCAGTAGAAGTTGGGCTCAGAGGCAGGCTATGTTCTGCTCTATTTGTAGTTTTTTCAAGATGTAACTCTGTTCCTCTCCTAAATTCCTTCCGATCAGCACATACATTCCAGGTCTGTGGACATCCTTCAGCCCAACAATTGGGGAAAATGAACCCCACAAGTTGTCTAGCATTGGGGATCTGGGTATTTGGGGTATGAGTAAAGCCTGGACTTCAGCTTTTCATCAGCATTTCAGACCTTAATATTACTGTCTTCTGCCCGACCCCTGATGACCAATCATGTGGTTTTGTTTATTGGTAACTTTTTAAAGTGCATTTATTCAGCACAGAGAGTACAAAGGTAACAGGAGATGGTGAAAAGGCCAAATACTTGAAATTAAACTATTACAGTTACAAAACAGATTGGATGATTAAAAGCATAAGGAGTTTGTGCCATTTGTGGCACACCATTTTTAAACAACTGCCAGAACTCCCATCTACATTTGATTGACATATTTAAAATAATGGTTTTTAAAATAATAAGTAACAAATGCAAGCAAATTACACATTTTTATACATCTTGCTTGTAGCAAATACTGGATCAACAACTAACGGTTGAACTAACTCAGGGGCAGCCACCCTATGGCACAAGTCCACTGGGCAGCCTCTGTGTGGCACCTAGAGGATCACATGGGTGATGGGACAGGCAGCTCACCAGCCAATAGGACAGGAAGCAGAAAGCAGAGCAGGAGATTAGGCAGGGAGTGCAAGGTAGGAAGCAAAAGGCAGAGCAGTACATTGGGCAGAGGAAGGGAATCAGAGTGGCTGTTGGGGGTGGGGGCACATGGGGCTAATTTGTGGCACTCCTGCCTAAAGGTTGGCCTCCACTAAAATAACTAATGGTTATAGTTGTTTTGGATGATCTAACTGATCTAACCATGAAAGCAGTTATCTGATCTGAAAACTTTCAAAAAGTTAAGTTTAATAAGAGAGAACTTATACAAAAGTGGCGTTTGTCACCTTTACTCAACAATCACTTGGTCTGCAAACACTGTGAGCTCAGACTTTCTCCCTGTGGTGGTTCAACTCATCACTTTTTGTATACAAGGCATTAAATACAGTGATATGGTAGATTATCTCCCCATTAGCATTTGCTTATAGGAGAACTGGAGCAGCAAAAAAGGGTTTCAATTTTAGCACAAGTGTTGGATAACTACTGGAATACTTGTTTTGGACAGTAGAGCAGTATATACTATAGTCTCTCCTTCCTGAGTGTAATGCTTTTTTCTTTACTTAGAAACTTCATTACTTTGTTCCCGACACACATGCTCAGATACCAAAAACACATTCAACAGACGGACATATTTTCTGAATACCAATTTTGCTACATGGACCTGGCTGATGACATAACTATATGCTATGTGTTTGCACCTCAATAGTATCAACTTCTCTAGTGCACCTTTTAACTACTTTAAAATAGACTTTCAAAAAAAAACAAACCCCAAAGAACTTTTTGGTGAAAGTTTCAGATTAAATTCAAACTCGCATTCAAATAAATAGGGAAGTAATCAGATCACTTAGCACTGACAGCAAGATTACGATTTCTATTACATTGTACTTAATGGAAGACTACACTAGTCTTTCATTGCAGCACACACTGTACAAACCAGCATGAAGGAGAAGAGTAAAGAGTTTTTTCTACATACCTCGATGTACCAGGCACGGCTCATAAACATTGCAATGGTGGGGCAGATGGAGTGTCCCACAAGAGTGTGTGCTTGGCAGTGAACCTGGAAGTGGACAGGAAGTAATTCCTATCCACTTCTGGGTCCACCCCCACGCGCTCCCCCACAACTCGATGTTCGGCTGCGGGGGGACCCCAGGTGCCTCCCCAGATCCAGGAGGCACCGGTCACTGAGCTTGGGTGGTGCAAGGGGGGCCCCCCATGCACTCCTCAGCCAACCTGTAAGTGAACCAGAAGTGCTTTTGGTCCACTTCCGGGTCAGCCGTTGAGTGCACTGGGGACTCCCCTGCCCTCCTGTGGGATGCTCCATCCGCCCCAGCATCACAGCTTTGACAAGCCTCCTGGTACCTTGAGGTATGTAGAAAAAACATTTAAAGATGTGTCTATGTCCGAATCATCGAATCTTTCCGAATCGATTTGGAGGGTTCCGATTCGATTCAGAGAGATTAAAGGGTCTCCCGATTTGATGCGGATTTGAAGATTCGGCTGATGAATTGGGCTGAATCTCTGCTGAATTGAGTCAGCGACTGAAGCTTCGCACAACCCTAGCGACCACATCACCCCTGGATCCACCCCTGCCATGGCATTACTAACTTCCAAGTCAGTAGGTTTGCAGTTCTGACTCACTCATGTCCCCAACTACATTGAGCTTAGAGTACTGTGGAACTTGAACTGGAGATTTTGGGTGTGGAAGACAATCAAGTCAGAGACAAAATTTAAGGAATAATGAGCCAACGCTGTAGCAAGACAAGCCCACAGCATGGCTTCTGCCCTGAACACCTTACAAACTGAACAGGCAAGGCCTACAATGGGAGGGGAAGGGACTTGCCTAAAACTACAGAGGAAACCAGTGACAGAACTTGGGAAAGAGGCTTGTCCTCTAGCATTCCAGTCCAGTGCCCTGCATATGGATGAGACCTCTCTTATAGACGTAAGTCAGGAAAAGCCTGTCCTCAGGAATGCTGTCTGTTGATGAAGCTTTCAACCACTGCAGCTGGAAGGCAGTAGGTCTAATGAGGCTGAAGGTACTGAAGATACAAATCTATGTTCCTCTGATGGGAATGGAATCTAACATGGACAGGGATTCATGTAAAAACCCACAAGCTTTGGAAAACTCCTTGAGACTAGGGACTCCATTTACTCCTGAGTTAGAAGGATGCACCGACTGGGGAAGGAAGTGAGGAAATGTGTCCATCCCCCAAACCAGGCAAAACGTTTCTACGATTGCCCTCCTGTGAGAGAGGACAGTGGCAAGGTAGGAATTCTGCATCCCTGAGGAGTATGTATGTATGGGGGGGGTGTGGTATATGTATATGGTGTGTTGGGGGGGTCCTTATGAGGGGAGCAAAGAGTTGTGGCTGGTGTTAGGGGGATGTGTGTGGGAGGGTGTGTGGCTGGGGTGTGGGCGTTGGAGTGTTTGTGTGGGAGGGTACGAATGTGTGTGGGATGTGGATGGGCGGGGTTTGGAGGTGGGGGATATAGTGTGTGGGTGGTGTTGGATGTGTGTGGGGGGTAGAGAGTGTGGTATGTGGGGGTGTGGCACCCACATGGCAGGAAGGTGCTGAGTCAGTGCACTACCTTTCACTTCCTAGCTGCTCTTTGGCTTGAACTTGCTGAAGAGCTCCCAAAGAAGGGCTATTATTCTTCAAAGCAGCTTTGTGACAGCCCCTCTGGGCTCTAAAGGCTAATGCCAACATAACCATGTGTGGTAAGAACCTGGTCTTAAAGAATTCAACAGCAGTGCTGCCCCGTCCATGGTGCTACCATAATGCACGCTGTCAAGTCAAAGTCTTGATAGTCCTTAGTACTTAACTTTACCACAATCTCTTCCATGTTGGCAGGACTGTTAAGGAAACAAAAAACTTTAAAAGCTACTTTAGTTCTCAGCCTCCCAGGGGGCCAAAATCAGCCATTTCACATACAGTACATGTTGACTCACTAATAGGTAAAATGTTGAAGTCATCTGACCTATGAAGAGACCTCCACACATACAAAATCACATCTGTTGGCCACCTCCAAAAAATTTCACTATCTTTCAATTTTGACATTTGGCACTTGCCTCTTAGGACAGCACCTATGCTATACCTGGGAGCATCACCATGAGGCATGTCCTGTCCACTTGCTTCTACTCCATGTGCACCAACTCTCACAAACAAGGTAATGCAAACCCCTCAATGTCAGCTTTAACACAGGCCCAGTGCCATCCATAGATTGGCTGCCTTGAGCATGTATGCTGAGAGCTCTACCTCATTGCCAGGACTGGATCCATGCAGAGTGGGAGTGAATGAGCAGGGCAATCTTGGGTGCAGCTGGAATTATTAAGCAGCAGCTTAAGATGAATTTGCTTGAAGTCTGTGCCATTAGAATGCATGGTCTTCTGGTAGGCTGCTGTCTCTACTTATTCTGCAAAATGTTCGACATACTTCGGTGCTCAAAAATACAGTAGTAATAAATAACTAGGTAGTTTCCCTACTGGCACATAGTTTTAATGTACAAAATGCTGTGTGGTTTTATTGCTTTTTAAGTAAAAAATAGCCACTGCTGCTGGAACCCAAGTGGAAATCAGTATTTGGCAGGAAATTGGATTTCTGACTCTTCTTGTCACCTAAAAGGTGCTTGTGGGGAAGGGAGGATTTTCCAGAGCAGGAGATACAGGAAGCTTTTTTGTAATCAAGCAGCAAGACTCTGAATTCAGTTTTTTTAAACAGAAGTAGCAAATGGCTATAGCTGTAGGTAATTGCAACTGGAAACATACAACAGCAGTTGCCTCTGACTAACTCCCCTTCACTTACAAAGAGTTGAGCTTTCAATTGCGAGTGGACTAACTGTACCTTCAAGAATATACGCACTAGGATTAGTATTGCTGAGAGCCCTACCTCATTGCCAGGACTGGATCCATACAGAGTGAGAGTGAATGAGCTGCAGACAATAAGGAACCCAGGACTTTAATGGACCTCCTAGGTCTTGAGTCTGGTTCCCTGCTACCACAGGCAGCCACATTACCCAGCTTCTACCTTCTATGGACACACACACAAGGCTGTAACAGTGCCTGGTACCCCCTGACTGTATGGCTCACAATATCCTTGACAAGGGCTGTTTATGGTAGAAGACTGCATCTTCCCCTTGCCTTGCATCTAAACCTATAGAAAATAAGGTTGAGCTAATAATGTTGCTTGACAGTTCAGAGACCTGATTCAGCGGTGTAGAGAGGTGTGGGCTGTCCCAGGCTACATAGCAAGTGATGTCCAAGTACCTATATTTCTTGTAGGGGTCCTACCCTGTGGCTGACAGTATTCTTAACCCTGTATCTAATCCTTTGTAGCTTCTTACAAGTAATTAGCAGAGACAAGAATGGAAGATTCCAGTCCCAGTGGAGTTATCAGTGAAAGCAGACATTTATAAACAGAAGCTGTTTTGATATACACACACGAGATAATTTACTGAGTTATAACCATGGCTACTGCACTTTAATACCACTGTGAATGCTGCCAGGGTAGGTTACTTCTAGTTCAGTGAAATTAAATTTCCAGCACTAAGTACAATATACAGATGGGTGCTTCAGAAAAACTGGATATCCTATGTCAATATCAGCAGTCTCTTCTCTCATTTTAAGGCTTAGAGAAATGCATTTCAACAGTCTGTAAGATGTCTTTGTCAAATCAGAAACTATAAATACAATGATACAGTAACTGCTGAATCTATCCCAAGACTGAAAGTCTATTATCTGCACAAAAACTCAGCACAAACAAATAACAATAGTTTCTAGACATGATACAAATATTACACTTGTGGTAGGTAGTAATCCACTCAGACACCTACTCAAATGATGTCCCAGCTTCTTTCCAGTCCATCAATCTACCATCTTCTCCACGTAATGAATAAAAGTTCTGTCAATGCATTTTCCCCCAAAAGCCACAAAGACCAAAGCAGCCATTGAAAATATTATACTAGACTGATATGATAACAGTCTTTATTTTGTTTTGAGCGAAGTTGTAAAAGAGAGCCTGGAGCTCCTGTTACTTTGAGAGAGAGACTGCAATAGAAAGAGCCCCAGGCAGTTTAACAGGGGTTAGTTGCAGGAGGGAAGAGAACTGTAGCCTAGGTTCAGAAAGCTGCCCATTAGGATGAAGGGTCACACCTGTAGATGGTCAAGAAAACACCTGGCTGGAAGGGGAAGGAGCCCAGGGAATATAAACTTGAGTTCCTGAGGCAGAGGGGCAGCGTAGCCCTTAACTCTGTAGACAGAGGAGCTCATGCCAACTCATACTGGGGAGAGGGAGCTGCAGGCCATGGCAGGTACTCCCAGGGCAGAGGGAACCAGAGTGGGAAGATGGCCTGGCAGTCATATGACAACTCAGAGAGGACCTGTTCTAGTTTACACTGAAGGACCAGAGGTGGCTATCAGGGGAGGGCAGGAGGACACATGGGTGCCTGAGGGGCATGCTAGGCTGATCCCTGCCAGGGGCAATGGTGCAAGGGACAGACAGGCTATGGCCAAGATGGTCAGGGCCTGAGCCCAGAGACAGCAACAAGGGCAGCAAGGGGCCAACAAGAGGCAGAGACTGGAAAGGCCAGGCCAGACCCAATGGGCCTAGGCTACCAGTCAACAGCCAAAGTAACCTGTAGGCCAAAGCTAAGAAGGTTGAAGCCTATACAGGAAGGCAAAATGGTGACTGAGTGACATCTGCAAGGCATAGGCGTGGCTATGGGGGTGGCAGGACGCCACAATGAAGAGCCCTAAGGCTTAAATACGGGCTATTTGGGCCACAGGTGGTGACCACTGGTTCACAGTACCAGCTAGGCACCAGTAGGTCCACCAGGGTGCAAAAAACACCCCCGGGGAACCATGTTGTTTTGGCTAGTGGACAGAGGACCCAGCAATCAAGAGAGACGAGTCAGGTTAGGCAAAGCACTGGTGAGGGCACTCTGGGACTCAGGGGCAGCCTCTCAATTAATATCAAGGAACATCAAGGGAACATCAAATTACTATTCTAAAAAAACCTAACTCATCTATCTGTGTATTAAAAGGGCTTATTTTTAATTGTTACTGGAAATTCAAAAAGACTGGATGTGAGAACATGCCTCAGCTGAAACCCCCTCCAGGCTGCCACATTTCCTACCTGTACACAAGGGACAGAGAGACTGTTTCAGCTACTTACTCTGTAAATCTCTTCCAGCAACAGCTTTGCACAGTTCTGACCAAGTTCTTCTGGGAGTACAGCAGCTCCCTGGCCCTGAGGGTTAGAAGCCAATTCAGCACTGAGAAAAGTGCCATTGATGGTTTCTGCAACAAGAGACAGGCCAAAACCTGGAGACCTGAAAGAGAATGACAAAACCAAAAGATGTATTTGAAATTTAAAAGATAAAAAGCTAAACTACTCTCATTCTAACCTACCCATAAAGTCTCCAACATGCTTCCTTAGAGTAACTGGTTAGCCAACAGCATTTCAGAATTCAATCCAGCAAAACCTGTCCTTTTCGCTAGCCCTTACACTCTTCACACTTAATAAGCTAAAGTCTAATAAATGCTCTTGAAATATTCATTTCGCCCACCTTTGATTGCTGCTGTTTCTGAAGCAACCGACCTCACTAACGGTCAAAAACAAAACTAAGATTTCTTAAAGAACCATCACTTAATGCTTCTAGATTTGGCAAAAACCAGTATACAAAGTAGTCTGCTGGCTGTGAAAACCAGTGAAAGCTTGGAAAAGTGTCTCTTGCACAAACATGCAAGACAGTGGCTGGGACAAGACTGGTACAAAGAATATTAAACTCTGCTAATGGCTTGCAACCCATTAGGTGTAAGAGAGGGTGGAGCTTGTGGTACTCAATACCAGACCCATGCCATCTTTATATATAAAATCAAGGGTATATCTGTATGTATGTTTGCTTATAACTCAAGAATGGCTGGTCCTATCTACTCTAAACCTTCCAAAATCACTGAAGACCACTCAAGGAAAATTATAGGTGGGTTTCACTAAACCCTTTTTGGGGCTTCCAGTCACTATTTAAGGGAACAATGCTTTTCACACAGACAGTTATATGTGGCTTGCTTGAGAGCTGGTAGTCGAAGAGGGTTGTATGTACTGAGGTCAACAGGAAACACTACGAACACTGTTTACAATGAAGTTCTATAATAAAGATCATTTATTTGAATGTCACTTGAGATGTCACTTCACATTAAATATTAAATGTTAAATATGTTGTACTATATTCTTTAAAAATAAACAATATTTTTTACTTAAATATGTTGTACCAAGTTCTCTGAAAATAAACACTGCAATTACAAAAATAATGACCCGGGCATGGAACAGGTCCTTCCGCTAGTAAAATAATAAAAGTGATGGTTAAAATTGTTGGCAGAGACCTGACACTCATCACATGTGTATCTCCAAGCTAAGAAAGCCAGAGAAAGAGGCTGAGCCAGTGCAACTAGAGAAGGAAAGGAAACTACATATACATTTCAACTGAACCAGCAACTAAAGAAGACAAAACACTAAATGTACATTTCAAGCAAAACTTGTAAAAGGTGCATTGAATACAAGAAAGATGTCCTGTACGTGACATCCTCACATTTCTCCAAACAGGAATCCAATGTCTAAGGTGTTACAAATGTCTCAATCATTCATTGTATGTCTGGAGTTTTGTAAACAGACCATCACCATTACAAGTTATTGCAAATTTGCCCCATTAATAAACAAATACCCAAAGACCGGACCGGTAATCAAGGCTCTAAGCATCCTGTTTAACCACTCAAGACCCATCACCCGTAATTGATCTCTAATTTCAGGGGCTGCAAGAAACACAAGTCTTTACATCTAGACAAATCCAAAACCAGGATCCAGGCAATTTAACCTTTCTAATATGATGATATGACCCTCCTTTTCCTCCCCGTTTTGTTCAGACTTTAAGTGGCCACCCATCAAAGGAAAAATGCTTTGAAGCTATACAATTAAACAGTATAAGAATTAAGCAGATTTGCCAGCAATGTGTGTAGTCCTGGAAAGATCAAGAAGCCATACTGCACCACCCAGCCCATAAGTAAAGGCTGCAAGACTGAACCAGTTTCCCTGCTTGCACTGGTAAGAAAACACTATTGCACCTAAGATAACACAAGGACTATAGCTCATTGTATATGAAAGAGTCTTTTTTCTATCATTTAGCTTTGTAGCTTGTTGGTAGTTATTAAAGCAAGCCTTTCTGCTATTCATCAACCGAGTGTTGTGTTAATTCTTAGCACTAGGTTTAAAAACCTGTTTAAGTGCAACAGTCGACAGAGCTTTATCTCATCTTACTTGCTAGCTCTTTCCCCTTTCAGCTCAAAACAGGTGCAAACATCCTTGCTAGCAAGAATTTCAGAATTTATTCTGACAGAATTCCTGTGCTGCAAAACCCAGAACAATGCCAATATGCAATATTACTGTGTCTTACTGTGGATGTCAGAGGTGGGATTTTATCTTCCTTGAAATCCACAAACCACTGAGTTCAGTTTTACCAAGAAGTTCAAACAATACATTAACACATTTTTTAATTCATATAGTATTTTAATTTTCAGCTTTGGAAGAATATTAAAAATTGCCAGTTCAAAACAGTTTATTTCATTCTCCTCAACATAGCAGAGATGAACTAAGATAGTGTCACTAGTTTCCCTTTTCCAATAACACGGTACATGCAAACTACCAGTATTTGAACAGAGCATAGAAGCATATGCTCTTCAATGCTTCCAGGGCTCTGACAGAACTCCAAATTCTGCACCGTTGGCTTGTGCAGTACACTCAAAATATGCAACATACACAATATATAGCATCACAAATGGCATTAAGGATGATTTTTTACCACATGCAGTTCCCAGTGCACAAAACAAGGCAACTAGAATGCAAATGATCTATTTCAGATGCCCAATCATGACTGCAATTCAGGATCTTGACAGCAAATTCACATTTTCCCCATTCCCAGCACAACTTGTGTTTCAAAGTCAACAATTCTTCATTGACTACCCGAAGCACACTCATTCATTAGAAAGGTGTATGATACTTTTTTCCTCTTCCTTTAACAACAAATCCTAAGTACTCATGAAAATGTTTGCCTTCAAATAAAGTATCATCAATACCAGAAGACTGAGAAATGCTGGTATGGATAGATGGAACAACTACATTGCATTACTGACAGTATTTTCTCGTCCTAAAACGCTGCCATTTTTACACATGCAAGCACCACAGCACCGGGTGCTTTGAAAAGCACCTGGCACTTGTCTGTACTTAGTAATTAAAAGTGCCTTGACACAGCAGAATTCTTAGCACGATGTGAGTACTCGGTGCAAGGGATGCCTCGCTACGGCGGGAAAAGCCTTGGTGCAGTGATCAGCTCCCTCCAAAACTAGCAGTTGCACCGTTTGGATGCATGCTACCAATTGGCTCATCTTAAATTATTCATCCCCGGCGGCTAGCAATTGGCTCACTAGCCGTATAAAAGCTTGGGTAGTTTCCACCCAAGTCGGAGAACTCTGCGTGCACGTGGGGAACGAGTTCCTCGTGTACCTTGGAGCAAAATTGGAGGCCTGATCAACCACCAACCACTCCCCGTCGACGACCGTCCCGACGTACCCCGTACCCTGCATGCTCAGAAAACATCGGTGTGATTTTGCTTGTGCCTACATTGTGTGCATCGACGCAAGTCCCTGTACGTCAGTTTGTAAGTAAAGTTCTTTTCAATTCAACCAGTACGCATTTGTGCCTAATTCCACTCCATCGCAGCCCCATTCCGGCTATACTCGGCACCCACAGCACTGAGACGCTTGCAGTTGTATAATCGGTAAAATGAGCATCAGCGCTGAGAAAATGGTAGCGGCGTGCTTTTGAACTAACACACATCGGAGGTGCTTTAGTTCAAAAGTGCACCACTGCCATTTTCTGCACGCTGATGCACACTTCACCACTTATACAACTGCATACGGTGCAGCACAGTTCACCTCAGCTTGCGTAAGGAGCAGACTCGAACTCGATTAATCAAGTCTGCTCTGAAGCTGCGGATCTCCGGCACATAGTGGGACAGAAAACTATGTGTATATGTGCCCAGCAGTGTAAAGGGGCATGTGGAGTGATCACTGCCACTGATTCACAGTCATGGAATTGACCTCAATCAGTTTCAAGAAAGCGCCTCTGCCACATTAAGAGATTGATGCACACGTTTACACAGCATTTCAAATTGTATTCTGAAGACTTCTCAACATACCTTCTCTGTTTGTAATGGCTCTTCTAGAAGAAGCAAACCGAACTTGAATGTTACATCTTTAACTGCTAATGGACTAGTCACAAAACGAAGAGAAAAATCCACATGCACATCCACCGTCTCTCGCAAACTCACCAACGGACACAAAAATCAAAGCCTGTTTCCTTCTTTGTGCACATGATTTGTTTTAAACACTTAATGCAAAACAAAATCTTGAGTTCACATGGGTATTTGATTCTTTTAAAGATGAATACAGTAAGACAAACAGATCAAATGAGGAACTAAGTGCTGCAGACACTTATGCCGCAGCACAATTTTGCAGCGACAATTTCTGTGCAGGAGGCCCAGGAACAGAGACTAGCTGGCAAGAGTGAACAAGGAAGGGATTCTCAAGCCTGATAAGGAGCCCAGTTTCATTTCTTCAGGGTTGAGGGAAGAACAAACATGAGATTACTCGATAGAATAAAAGTCAATTGGGCATAAATGCAGCCTCCTTCTCTTTCAACCGACATGCCAGCCTTTTCCTTCAGGTCTCTTGCACCTCTCCCCTCACTCCTTGCCACTTTTGCATTCTAGATTTTGGATAGGCCTTTTTTGTTTCCCATTTCAGTCTATCACCTTCTTAAATTAAGCTACCTGCTTCCCGCTCTGGGGATGAAGGGTGATTTTTTTTGCCAAAACTCTCCATTTCCCCTTTCTGTCAGAGATCCTCTATCACACTAGTAATCCCAAATTTCCTCTAGAACAGTGTTTCTCAACCCAAGGGCCACGACCCAAAAGTGGGTTGCAAGAATATGTGGAAGGGTTGCGAACAAATTTTAAAAATGGATTCTCCTTTAAAGAAGAAAAACGTGGGAAATCAGGGCTTTTCCCTTGCAGACCGGCAGAGTTCCAGCCTGCCAGGGGCTGCTTGGGGCCCGCCATGCCCTACACCCACCCTCCAGCCCTCCCCGCTACCCCCTACCCCACACGGGGGGGGGATTGGGGCATGGGTGAGGGGGGCAGCAGGTTGGGAGTGAGGGACACTGGGTTGGGACTGGCCACCAATGTTTACAAATGGGTCCCAATACAAAAAAGGTTGAGAACCACTGCTCTAGAACATGTCAAGGCTTCAAAGGAGAGACAGGTCAAAAGCAAAGGCCACTAGAAAGCCCCATGAGGTACTTCCAGCCCTTACTGACTCAAATACACTAAAGCAGCAGGATATGCTTCAATCCAGCATGTACTGCTGTTGTAACATTACAGTAGATCCTCCACCATTGGCTGCCAGGATGTCCAAGGCAGCAATAGCTGGAACAGCCACTGCTGTACTGTCACTGCCTGACGCAGGGTTTTTGAACCCGAAAGCTTGCTTAATAACTTTTCTCCAACTATTTGGGTTGGTCTAATAAAAGATATCAAATTCACCCAAGGATTCTTGACTGCTGTACTAATACACTTTTGGCCAACTGAATTCTTTTCTTTACAGCTATAGAAGAAGTGATGCACACTGTAACGGTCTATGCCAGAGGTGGGCAAAATGCAGCCTGCCAGGCCATTCTATCCAGCCCACGGGGCCCCTAAAAAATTTAGAAAATTAATATTTAGCTGCCCCTGCCTGCCTGTCATGCGGCCCTCAATGGCTTGCCAAAACTCAGTAAGTGGCCCTCCGCCCGAAATAATTGCCTGCCCCTGGTCTAAGCATATTCTTTTGCTGTTACTAATTAGGGTTTATGCCGGCTGCCACTCTGTTCCCAATTCTAATCACCGAATGCAGTTCAGAGACTCAAACTGACTATATCTGTCTTTTCCTTCTGCTGTGCTCTTGCCAGCACTACTACAGAGCCAGTGAGATTACCCCTTTGCACATATTGGTGATCCCCACCCACATTTAACTGTCTGTGTTTATAGAGCAATGTGGGAAGTATATTAAGACCTTCCTTCTCTTCCTGACAGAAAAGGCATCCAAAGAAAAAGGTGGGAACAGTGCCATGAGAAGCCAAATCTTACCAGCTACCAACCTTGACAAATTTCTTTTCAGTAAACATGCTCTGTCTCTCTCATTAATTAGCAAAACCTGCATGTGGCAGTAAGAGATTTGGCTCACACAAATAAAAGTCTAAATCCCCCTGCTCTTGCAGAGGATATTAGCAACCATCTGCACCAACAAACCCTTCTGCAGTGTGTCCCCCAACACACAGATGAATATAACTCAGAATTTCTCTCCTCATTTTTAAAGCAACTTTCAGAACTGTAAAAGGTGCCAAGATGATGGATTCGCTGAAGCTGCTGGCATCCTGGAAGGAACATTGCTTAATCTTTTTTATCCCAAGAAACAGGGATAGTGCACACATGCTCAACTAACTGTTGCTAATCTTTTAATCCACAAGACAGGTAGGACACTGGGCTTTCCCAGCCCTGCCAACCAACACAGAGAAGCCAATCGCAAGAATGAGAATGGATACTGGTCCCCATGCTCATTTACTCAACCTCTCAGTGGCATCTGCCAATGCCAATGGTAATTTATGATAGAGACTTGTCTGAAAGCAGTTAGTTCTACTTCTTGTCATTTTATCACTCTTCACTTAATAGAAATCATGTACCAGAAGTAAAAGGCCTCCTAATGCCAGCTACTGTTCAAAACCCTGAGTCACAATGCCTTGTTTCCAGGGGTTTTCCATACAGTGGTGAAACAGGAAAACAAAAAAACCCCCAAAAGCCTTTCTTAGAAACTGAAACATTGACTCACTCTGCACAAAATAGTTTATAAATAGATAAGGGCTACTCTACACAGATGTTTAGACTTCCAAAAAAAATACTGTATTTTCTCATGTACAGCATATACCTTTTCCTCGAAATACGGAAAACACTGTACTAGTTAGGTTAGTTAACAATGTCAACATCACTTCCACCTAATTTTCAGAAGAGACAGGGGCCTCAGCTCACTGAAAGTCACTTGTGAGACCCCTTTAAAAAATTTGTGCCTAATCACATGCAAGAGGCTTTGAGATGTTCTGGTAAAAAGGCAAAGAGCTTGTTCAGTCAGAGTTGTCTGACTGAAGCTGTGTGCATTCAGCAATTTGGAAAATCCATCTTAAAATATTACATGCAGCTGTTGGCATAATAGGGGTAAAATGTAATTGTATATGTCCATAGCCATCATCATTGCAGGGTCCATGGACTTTAACATTATTCAAAGAATTTATCCTCACCATACCCCTGTGAGGAAAGTAAGCATTCTCATTTTACACATGAGAATCAGAGGAACAGGCTAAAATATACAATTTACCCAAGAACACAAAGAAGCTTAGCCACAAGCATCCTGTCTAAGCCATGCTTTTTTGAGTCCCAATTCATTGCCCTTTCCATAGTGTATCGATTCCTGGCCCATAGTCTTTACGATCTGTGGCTCTAAGCAAAACCCGAGTAAAGGTGCGTGCCATGAAGTTGGACAGCTGCATGAACAGGTGGGCCTGCAGGAGTCTGCTAATGGAGGACTTGGACAATGCCAACCAAAAAGCAATTTCAAAAGAGAGCATTGCAGCCAGGTATGAAGCAGGAAATCCCAAAGGAAGCAAAAGCAGTCGTTAGGAGAACAGAGGTTGGGAAAAAGAGGTAGGTACAAGCACATCACAGTGATTAAGCTACTGGCCACCCACCAAACTCCACTGAAGAAGAGTGCAAGAAGGCTGAAGTTCTGCTCTTGGCTGCACACACAGGGCTCCCTCCGACTGCAGCAGGACTCCTGGGCAAACACCCAGGAATGTGACTCAGTTTTGTGATATATAATACATGATAGAACAAAAACAGCAATTCCAGTGTTCTTCCCTGGGTTTACAACATATTGGGATTTTCAGTCTCTAAAGAAAGAACCAGTGTTGAGGATCATTCACTGCCCCAGGGAAACACCCACAAATAGCACTATATTCCATTCTCTCTCAATTACCCGTGTGATTTCAGCTAAGTGTCCTCTCCTGTCCACACAACAAAACAAAAAATGAGTCAAGCAAGGAAGCGGGAAAACTGCTTGTGGAGAAGGAGTGGTGGGGGCATTGATGTGAATTAGAGATAAGAAAAGGAAGTCATTTCTTAGCTCTCCTCCACCCTTAGTTATAAACAACAACAGGACAATGGAACTAGACACACATTTTAGCAAAACACCTCAATTTGTGCCTTGATGCATCATAACGGTTATGTCCCCACCCTGTATCACTTTCACATTCTATTAATGAGCAAGATCAATAAAATGTAGTATTATAATTATTTTTTACCACTGTTGTTGACTTTGGCTTTGAATCCTAACTTTTCAAAGGGCCTATATATCAGATTTCCCAATTCATGTCTACAACCTGACTCAAATTTTAGTCTTTGCATTATAATCATTGTATGCCCTGTATCCTCTCTCTCACATTAAAGCACAGAACTAGACTAAAGCAACAGTTTTAAATGCTGAAGAAAAACCAAAAGGAAATGTTGTAATATATCAGTAATCCATTGATAACATTTCATGTTTAGCACATGTTTCTTGATTGAAACCTAGACACATTCCATTTAGGAACTGCTTTCATTTTTCTTGTAAAAAGTAATTCACTATACAGATGATCTGGCAATGAAGATCAACTGTACTATGTTTTCATTTGGCACATTAACAGACAAGCCAAAAAATATTTATCACGCTTTTATAAGTTACATTTCCCAAACCCAGAGCTGTGGCAAGGAAGTTTAGCACTCAGGGCAGAGCCTGCAGCAGCAGCCCTCCCTCTCCCCATGCACAGATCTGGGGGGCACACAGCCCCACCATGCTTGCCCAGGAATGCACACAGTGATGGGAGCTGCCCTTCCCTCATCCCCTTGCCCCCCACAAATGAGTCGCTCACAACTCTGTCCTGTGCCCTACCCCAGCTGGGCAGTACTTGTTGGCACCCCTCTGCTTTGGTGCCTGGGGCGATTGCCACCCCCCACCCCTACGGTGTTGTCCAAACCTTTAGTACTTACTTTCCAGAGCTGGTCCCCTTCATGTGATCTGTGTAGATATATATATCTGGAATGAACTTATTTAGGATGCTTCGTGCTGAATCCACAATTCTGTTTACCATCTGTGGTGACACTCTGACTGAAAATCTACATTGTGATGTCAAGGATTTTACTATGATCAAAAGACACCTAAAAACCAGGAGATATGCAAGGCAAAGAGGTCTCAATGCCAACCATCTCCTCTCATGAACTGCCTCCATTCCTTGCTTTCTACAAGATCATTTAAGAACTCTCTGTTGAAAACAGATATAGAGAAACCTGTATAGAAGACTATCCTACTATAATTAAACAAACCCACATCTTAAATGAGTCTGTTGAGGGATATTTTAAAGAGATATTGCATCAGCTTCTGTTTCTTCATGATGTGTAGACCTGAATGTTTTGTTCATTCACCCTTAAAGAATCTCCTTGGTGCTGGGAAAGGAGTGCTCATTTCTGTATCTAAAAAGTATCAGGCATGTTCTATCCAATCCTTCCTGCTTGTTTAAGCACCTCTCTTCAGGCAAACCTCTCCCATCATTAAAGAAGCCAGGATACAAGTTTTCAAACAAAGACATCTCTCCAAAATGATCATTAGTTAGTGAAGTTAAAGAAGTATCAGCAAAAAACTCTAAAAATATTCCAAACAGTACTAATTAAGTTTTTGCCATCACATTGTGCTCACCACTCACTCTGAACTCTTGCAAAGCTATCAGTTCACTCATTCCCTAGTCACCATAAAATATCTTTTTTTTTTAAACAGACAATGCCTTTTGTCTCTTTATACACCAAGAAAAGGAAAAAGCCAACTTGCATCTCTCCCTCTTTACTTTACCTTCAAAAGACATTCCCAAAGCATTACCTAGTACACGTCTGCTCTGGCTTTATTAAAATGTGCCACTTCTATGAAACTACCAGTTGGAGCTGGGCTAAACATGCTAAGCTAAGTAAGCTAAGCATACATAGGAAAGGAACAGAAAGGCTTTGCCTTCAGGCCCTGTCACTTCATTTTTTGTCTGCTATTTTTTGTCATACCACGGCCCAACTGACTGTCTCCTGACTGTCCCAGTCCATGCCCACCACCCACTCTTTTGAACTAGATATACTCTTGCTCTAAAGTCTCCTTCTATACAGCTTATTATATTTTAAATGATCCAGATAGTCAAATTAAAGGCAGTAAATAATGATTAGCAAACTGATCCCTGTCCACAGTTTATATGAGGGTACCAATAACTCTTGGGAATCAAAGGCACAGTGTAAATGTAAGACTGCACTACCACAGTGGTTTTCAACCTATGATCCACAGACCCTTGGGGGTCTGCAGACTACATCTAACAGGTCTGTGAAAGACTGATCAATCAAAAGTGTGTGAATACACACACTTACAACTCAAAGGGGTCTGTACCTCCATTTGTAATTTTGTAGGGGCTTGCAAATGAAAAAAGGCTGAAAATCACTGCACTACTACAAAAGCACAATGGATACAAGGAAGAAATTCTGCACAGTTGTACATTGGGACAACACTCACATCCAAAAGAGGGCTCCTAGGCTGGCAGAAAGCAAAATGACACACTTAACAATGCTGCTTCCAATCTTGCTTTCCGGACAACCCCCTGCCTCAAAGTCTCCTGGGAGCAAGATCAGGGCAAAAGAAAAGGGAAGCCACAGTGTAAAGGGGGAAAGTGGTTCACATACAAAGCTCAATTCCAGTGTTTTCAAATGCAGACATGGCATCTAAGTTCACAAAGCAGAAATGAGAAGGACACAGAGAAGCTTCATGGAAGTTGAAGTTCTGGAAAGACTATGATAAAGAGTGTGACACTATCAAACATGTAAATCCTTCCTTGTTGACTGATTCAATGCACATACTGTAACAAAGACTAGTGATACTGTACCAATCCGAAGACTGTAGGACAAGATACTTCATTCTTTTGCATGTTAGAAGGGAGGTGATGAGGAAGGGCCACAAATAAAAGCTGATTACACTGCAAGTCACTTCATTTGATCTGGTTTTCTTCTTTGCAACAATTTAAAAATTACTTCCAAACAATCCAGTTTCTGAGTTACAGTTATATTCTAAGCTACTAACAAGCCACAGCTCATAGGGAGTGTGAATTCCAATTCTTTCATGCCCAAGAGGGAACAGAATACCTGCACTTCTGATCAAGAAAAGTTCTTGCCATCTCTGAGGGAACAGAAGGTTCGAGGAAGACAGAGTGTGAAAAAACAAGAACTAAATAAAAGGATCTGTTCTGTGGAGCCTTGGTGTTATAATTTGCATTTTGCTATAGTGTACTCTTTTCCCAGCATTTCATCACTCCATCTCTGACAGTGCTACTAAGGTTTAAAAACGAATCCATTTTTTAATAAAACCACCAATGCTCGAGTGCACATGTGTTCCATGCAGCTTAATTCTAGGCTCCCATCCAACATGCATTTAGTCTCATCATTATAAAAAGAAAAGCGCCTATCAAGTGAAGCTACAATAAAACTAAGTTTGTTGCTTTTTAAAAAATAAATCAAATACTGAAATTGGCTTTCCAGGAGCACTGTATGATACATGATTAGAAAGTGTGTATATTTTTCTTGCTACTTAAGCAAACATTTTTAATCTATTTTAATGTTATAGACTGGTTTACAGACAAAGGGCTTATATGCAGCAATTTAATCAATCACTGTGATCATACCACTGGGTACCAAGCATGACAATCTCACTGTGTCACTCTGCTGTCCTTCTCTCCCCTTACCTCCACACATGATAAAATGTAGTCTGTGGAAAATTAAAAAAAAAAAATTCCTGGAAAGCAGGGAGGGAAAGAAAAAAAAGATACGCTGTTCCTCTGATGCGCTTGATCTTGCCAGGATCTGTGAACTGAATGGGCTGCAAGGTTTTCCTTACTGGACAGGAAAATACCACCTCCCCACCCCCTTTGGGGGGCATTCCTCTTCTGGTGATCTAGAAACAGGCAGGGAAGAGAAAACAGGTAAGTGGAATAAACGGACAAACAAACACAAGGAATACATTTACAAATCAAAGCTGACAGCTCTTCTCCTCCCAGCATTAGGTATTAACCATAGGGGCTGGTGTCCTGTGTGAATGCGGGTAGGTAAAACTGATACCTAGAGAAGAGACATTTAATTTGACCCAGGACTGACTCTACCGGTGTTTGACTTGGATCCAAAACAGGAGCAGCACAGTCATTTACATACATTTTTCTTCCAAGCTGCATTGCTACTCCTTTGCCAGAAGGTGGCTAGTGAGAGCATACAGACCAACCAGCTTGTCCCTGGAATGAATGGCAATAACCGTACAGAGCAGTGGTTCTCAACATCTTTACATTCAAGACACCCTCTCAGAAAATGCCAGTGCAGAACAATCCTCCTGTTGCAAAGAACTCAGAAAGACCAGAACAGGTCAGAATGTTTGGAACACTATGGATTCCAATTAGAAATCTCTGGGTTTATTTTGTGAATCATGTTTGCACACCTAACAATGCTAACATTGCACAGTGCCCCATGGCATCCTTGTAAAGATCTCAATGCAGCAGCACCCTGGTTGAGAATCACTGGCATAGATGTACAACAGGATGACTCAGGAAAAAGTGTTAGTACATTTTACCCGGCATACTTCAGAGGGACTTAAAGCAAGACAACGGTTGTGGACATCTGTACAATCCCATGACAAAAGGCTCTCTCGGGACAAATATGACTTCTATTTAAAGCCTTAAAGTAATGCAAGAGCCAATTCAGGTGAAAGATCATCCTCTTTCTGATCCAAAACAGGCATGACATTGCCTCCCTCTGAAACACTTCCACCGAGCATTAAGCACGAGCAGCAATAACTGCAGAGCTGTGCCTCAAAGCTAGAGAAACAACGTGCATCGGAAAGAGGATAATGAGGATTCTCAGGTGTTTGACATGCAAGGGGCTAAATCAAATACTCGACTCACCCCCACAAAACAAACAAAGCAACAAAGACACAGATGTCTCAGGCAGTCAGAAAGAGAAGATGCTTTAAATAATTAACCTGTGTGCACACGAAACAGGTACAAAAAAATTATGTCAATACTTAGGAACTCAAAGTGGCAGAAAGCAATGTATGCAGTGAGGTAGAATTTTGGAAGGTTATTTTTAAATGCTTTTAGGTTTAAAAGGACCACAGTTTCCTTCATACATCCCAAACCTTACTTTCAGACCCAGGTTTTTGGGACCTGCAAAATCTATAGCCATTTAATGAGTGTAGTGGAGAGGTCTCTCTAAACTATCTACCACAGTTCTGGGGTTCAGCTGTTCACTGCCAGTAGCAGAGGTAAAGGAGACAGAAAACTGCACTATTACTCTCTGGTCCTCCCATGGGCTGGGGAGTGAAATACAAGGAGACTGAATGGACTGAAAAGAAAAATAGCAATGGCTTTTTCTAAGGGAGCTCCCTTCTTGAAAGCACAGAGGCAGAAAGGGACCTTGGCGTCGTTATTAACTCCAAGATGAACATGAGCCGCCAATGCCAGATCGCAGCCAGCAAGGCCACCCATACCTTGTCATGCATCCAAAGGTGCATCTCAAGACAGTCCAGAGAAGTGATACTCCCCCTCTATGCGACTTTGGCCAGGCCGCAGTTGGAGTACTGTGTCCGCTACTGGTCGCCGCACTTCAAAAGGGATGTGGCCAGCCTGGAGAGGGTTCAGAGGAGG
>NW_005842145.1:387761-390835 GCF_000455745.1 Alligator sinensis
AGCAAATATCCTGAATTCTGAGACATCAAAGCCTAAGGCCTTTTAACCAAATTGCTAAGAAAAAGGTATTTGCAGTGATATGGAAGTCCCCCCAAGAGTAATTTAAAATGCTCAACAAAGGTAATTTCTGTTGAGTAAGATCCGAGCCCAAATTTGGGAGTTATGATGAATTGAGTAGGAGGAGCCCAATGACGGCAGCTCACTCAATAAAAACCTGTAACTTACTGTCCCAATTTGGAGGTGACTTCACTTGCAGAACAACGAAGGAAGAATCGCAAGTGTAAGGTCGGATTAGATTGGTCACCTAATCCAACCTCTCCATGATCACGAATCTCTTAGTTCACGCTGAAGCCGTGGAGCACCTGAAAGGGACTGAAGGAAGGGGACGTAGTCCTATCACTGGTGAGCCCAGCTCATTGAATCGTATTGCTGAGGCCAGCCTATTGAACCGTACTACTGAGGCCAACCCATTAAATCGTACTACTGAGGAATGAAACCATATTTTGGTATTTGGCTTCTCGGAATTCTAGGATTGTAAGTATATTATGAAAAATAACAGTATTGATTCAAATTTAACTTTTAGTTGTAATTGTAGTTGTTTTTGTAACACTAATTCTTATAGCATTGTTTGGGAAGGAAGTGCATTCGGAGCATTGTTTCTGATATATGTAATTATTGTGTTTTTAATGTTTGTGGTGTTTCTTAAAGCTAAGCAGTGTTATATACGTAGCAAAGAGTTTTAAAATAAAATTGTGTTTTATAAATTAAGTGTGTAATCATTGTGAAATCGTGCAATCAGCTAACTACTCCCCCAGCCAGTGCATCAAAACGAATCAGTAAATTGTGTGGGATTTTCTCTATTCCATAACCCACTAGAGACAGCTACAAAAAAGTGGAAGAAGAACTTGGATATGGAGGAAACCGAGGCCTTGTCTACAGTACAGGGACAACTACCACCATAGCCAGAACAACAATGCTTTAGTATAGGCCCCTGAATGTAGACACATACCTCTAGCAGGAGTTTGTGCCACTGGTTATATAAGCTCCCCAAAACAGCAGAAGCTTTGATGGCACAAGTGGCCTTCTTCTGGCAGAGATATGTCCACTTCAGAGGGTTTGCCAACACAACTACAGCAAAAGCTGTGTTATCCGGCACTTTATCAACCGGAAAGCTCCATTAACTGGCATCTGAGGGATGTGGCAAAAGCGAAACCAGAAGTCCCACTTCCGGTTTCACTGCCATGAGCTAAGTCCTTCTCCTTCATTTCTTTGGCCCATAGCCCGGGGCAAAGCAGCTTGAGCAGGGCAAAGCAGCCTGCGCGGGGCTCCCCTCTCTGTCCCCCGGCACACTGATGCCAGGGAGTGCACCAGAGTGCACATTTGATTAACCGGCATATTTGATTAACCGGCATCCCCCATTCCCAGAGGATGCTGGATAACAGCTTTGGCTGTACATTGGCTATTAGATGGGATCTTTTCCCACCCCTAGCGATGTTGGCAGAACTCAGTCACATAGACTAAGCCTGAGAAGACTGACCCATGCTTTCCCTTTTCTCCCATACTCAAGAACCGTAGCATCTTTCTCCCACCATGCATGTAGCAAGCCATAACCAACTTTGCTTGCCTAATAAAAGTACCCTGGACAGGCCTGAAATATTCAGTCACGAATGTAATACAACTTAATGAAGATACAACATCTGCAAACAACAGAAGAGGACAGCAAACAGTGAGCAAGGGTAACGTGACAAGTAAACTGATACTTAAAAAAAATAAAAATAAAAAAAAGAATCCTTACCTTCAATTCCAAACCTTCACCATCAATTCCAAATTTTTTCAACAAGGGAAGAGCTGTTGCCTTAAGGACATCTACCTAGAACAGCACACAACAAGCAATCAGCCTCTCCCACTGCCAAGATGAGACAAACAATATTTATGTTAAAAGAAGCATTTCAAGGCTTTTAAGGAGAGGTCAGTGATAAGCAGTCTAACAAGAATGTGTCTTCTCTTGACTAAATTAGGCAGAGCTAGAGAGATGATTGGGTAATTTAGCTAACTGGCATCACTACCAAATCATATAGTTGATTCTGCATGTGGTCCATGAGGAGTTGATCTGTGGATTCCCCCCCACCCCTACTCGGCCACCTCTTTTCCCCCTCTCCCCCATCTTTCCAGCTGTAGCATTAGCCAGGGTCTCTGGGCTCCCTCTTCCACCTTCCACTTCCTGCTCTTGCCCTTGGAAGTGGTGCAGTGTAGAGCCTATTATGCTGGAGGAGCCTGTGGACCAGGAAGCCCACTCAGTGCACTGCAGCGGGGATGCCCCTGGCTGGGGAGCTGAGGGTGAGCCATGGGAAGTCATCTGTGGCTCATGCTCATGCAGGCTAAATGGTGCGTAGCCCCTGTTAGCGCAGTCCCTGTGGTGGGTGGCCTCTGGCCACTTTGATGTTAGACAGCCCTGATCTACTGGGTGTCTGCATCAAGCTAAATGTTTTTTTTGCAAAGGACCGATCAAAAACAGTTCATGTTTCTTCAAATTAAGTTTCAGATAAATTGCTGGAAGCACCAGCACTTTTGTGCTTTCTAGGAGGGACCTGAGATTTGGAAAGAGAGGGCTCACTCAAAAATGCCCCCCATTTCTGTTCTTGTGGAAACCCCCTGAAATTTTAGCTTCTTTAAAAGGAGAGAAGGAGGGGGAATGGCTGGGAAACCCACCTACGGACCTCAAAACGTCCAGACAAATAGAAGGGCCTATTGAGCAAGTGTGACCTAAGATTATTCAATATTAACTGGGAATGCTCTAAGGACAGAGCAGGACTTTTTTTTTTTTTTGCAATTGCTGCCATGGTGGTAGCAGCTGACCCGACAACAAGGAGTCTCACAGCTCATAATGCTCCTCCTGTTGGCACCCCAGTAGCATGAATAAGGGAGGAAGCTACTGAACTGGAATGGAAAGCAAAGATCAGATCCAGAGGTGTGACAGCAGCGGAGGGAGTAAATTGGAAGGAGGAGCTGAAGGGGAGGAACTAGGATTCAGACAGGATGATCTATGGAACAGCTGGGCTGGGAGGCAGCAGCAG
>NW_005842145.1:390849-417755 GCF_000455745.1 Alligator sinensis
AATGAACCAGGGCAAAGGGTCTACACGAGTAGTTCTCAATGTTTTTAGACCCAAGGTGACCGTTGAAAAATGCCAGTTCTAAGCTTTCACTCATTTTTTGACTACAGAAAAATAGAGCAATTTTTCTGTATGCAAAGAACTGAAAGCCCAGAACAGGTTGGAATGCTTTTAACACTATAGATTCCCATTTGAAATTTCCGGGTTTCTCTTGTGAATCACGTTTGCACACCTACATCCACTAATATGGGGGATCAGGAGGGAGGAGACACTGGCAAAGGTATTATAGTGCATGCAACACCACCTTCCAAAACTGGCGAGGAAACAGGATTGTTCAATCTCAGAGCTCTTCTACTAATCAGTCAGTGTCTATGAAACCCACTGGCTAGGGTCTTATCTCCAATTAATGACTGAGCTAGATGGCAACCTACTTCAGCTATCAATTACTTTATTACATCAAGTAGCAGAGGTCTGTGCTCTGAATCTAGAGATTGCAACCTTGCCCACATGGAGTGTTAGTCTGCTATTAGAGGATGAAATCTGTTTGTTCAGGTTTGTTTGCCGTTTAACTAGGAAATCACCTACAAAAATACTATGTTAAAAGCATATTCAGGTTGCAAAGTCAAGGACAAAGAACTTAGGCAATGCAAAAATAAGATGGTGCATGCAGCCCTCTAGTGCATACTCATGATGAGGTAGGTAGAAATATATTTGATTCTTACAGCATATATTTATATTTATATGCACTTGTAAACAACTCTGCCAAAAAACTGACAAGCTAACTGGCTCACATGTGAGTTTACAATGCTCTTCTCTCTCCTCCTTTGGGAGAAAAAAAAAAGCATTCCAATACCAGTAAAATACCAGTCTTATTGTAGAAGCTAGTACCATGCCCCCTCTTTGAAATCCTTTGGACTGATGCTCTTCTGGAGGAGAAAACCTGCTGCCACCACCCCACAGAACCCGACTCATTTAAGATCTAGGTTTGTCCATCTTCAAGAACTACAAGACTTAGGATATAGACAGACATAACAATTGTTTCAATACCACAATGCCAGTTGCCTGAAGCTTTAGCAATATAAGTATAGCAAAACCATGCTAACTTTACCCTTGCTTCATTCATGACCAACATTCGGGTAATTTAGCTAACTGGCATCAGTATAGGTACAGGATCATACATACGTGAGAGTTGGATTGTTAACAGCTGCTGTGTGCTCCAGAGCAGCCATTCCCCCTCCTCCTCTCCTTTTACAGCAACTAAAATATGTCTGCTGCTGTAGTGCTACAGTCCAGGCTTCATCCTAACTGAATTTTAGAGGCATGCAGAAGCAGTTCCTGTTTGAAAGAGTTTACAATCTAAATAAAAACAAATGGTGTGGAGAAAGGAAGGATTTTTATCCTCAATTTACAGATGGAGACTTGAGACAGATAAGTGACTTGATGAAGTTCACACAGAAGTTTGAGAACTAAACCAGAGAACTGAATCCAAATTGACTAGGTCCCTGTTTAATGCTTAACCCCAAAACCAGGTTTTCTTTAGAACAATTTGGAGAGTAGTAATTCCACCATCAGAGTCTTTTTGTGTGTAAGGGACAATACCATGTCAGCTCCCCAAAGCCTGGTAGCTAAAATAAAACTCAAGACTGCATTCTGTAACACTGACAGATTGTTAAATCCTGTACCCACTGCCAGCACTTACACCAGTTAGAATTTGTGAATAAATGTATCCTGTTTAGTAGTTTAATATGGCAAAAGGAAGAGAAACAAAACAAATGAAATAAAAATCAATTCATTTGCCAAAAGACATATTCAAAAAACAGGATTTTAGTGAGACAAAAGCAAAATGAGAAAAAAATCTATGAAAAAGGCCCAGCTACAGGTGATCTGCCTTCTCCTAGGCAACCATTAGCTAAAATTCTACTCAAAACAGCACCTACTCCTGTTGACACAGATACTGCTGGAGTACTGGCAGAGAGTCAGATTGGTTCCTGCAGCAAGAAAACCACAGGAAAACAGTGTTTATGAAGCAGAAAAGGACAAAGAAGTCAGCAGGGAAAAGTTTTGTTTTTGTGTTTTCATGGGATTATAAACAGCTGCTAAATTTAAACTGATTAATGGAGGGTTTGTATTTTAATTATTTCCTGACTGCGACTCCGTATGTCAAGTTCATGCTAACATGAAAGTCATTACAACTCAAAGCCCCTAACCTAAATCTTAGAAGTTCAGTGCCCAAGAGCCCAGATACTGCTAAGGAAGCATTAGGAATTATTATTTCTAAATCAAGTTAAAAATTATTATTTTTAAATCAGTGGCTATGGTTTTGCAGCACATATAGAGAATCCCTAATTTATTTTATTCTCCCTTGTTTGTATTGTACTATGATGAGATGCCATCTCTTTGCCCTTCAGAGGCACTTTACTCAAGACTCCTCTATTCAGATGCGTGGTCGGTAGCTCTACCAACTCTGGATGTGAGCTTGGCAGATCTCAAAGGTAAGTAACATGCAAGACCATAACATGAAGTCAAGCCTATTGCGGAAAAGGAGGAGGAAGGGTAAATTTCTTCTACTGAATGGGTACCCCAGCCTGGTATTTGGGGCAACGTGCATCTGGAAATGCCGTCTTTCTGGTAGCATGTAAAACAGAGGTGGGCAATTATTCCAGCTGGAGAGCCACTTAATGAGTTTTGATGAGCTGTTGACATGCCCCCTGCCCCCTGGTCACCATCTTGGGACTGGAAGTCCCACCTCTAACCCCTGACCTTTGTCACCAGAAGTCCCTCCACTTGGCCTAGCAGTATTCCTTTTGGGAGGCAGCATACTGCCATCTTGAAACTGGAAAAAAAGTCATATAAAAAAAAAATCAAACATCTTCTATAACTTATTTTAATTTTATTTAAAAAAAAGTTTTGTCCTGATTTACATGCATTTGCATCATGTGCCTAGAGGCAATTGCATAATAGCTCAAAATACAGTCCTGCTCTTATATATTGTACATGGGACGTAAGGAAGTGTATGGGGTGGGGATGGGGAGTGTGTGTGGGGGGTAGGTATGGTGGGTGGGGTGTGTGGATGGGTATGGGGGTAGGGTATGTGGTTATGGTGGGTGGGGTGGGAATGTGTGTGGGAGCATGTGTTTGAGGGAATGGTGGGGGTGGGAGCGTGTCGGTGCATGTGTGTGGGGGTGGGTGGGTCCTTAGAGTCCCCAAAGTGTGCCAGTCCTTGGAGCTGCCTGGGGGGGCAGTGAGCGGGGCCAGCCCTGCCTGGCCCCATAGCGTGCACCTCCCTGTGCTCTCACCCTAGTCCCTGGCTGCAGGTGGCAGCCCCACCAAGCCCTGTGCAATAAAGCCAGTGGTGCAGGTCATGGGGCTCAGCCAGGGTGGCAGAGAGAGGGGTGGAGCCGGACCTGCACGAAGTAGTGAGCAGGGCCAGGTTGCCGGCTCCATCACACATGACTCTTCCCAGAGGAACACTGCTTGGGCAGACTGCGTGGGAGCCACACATGATGCAGCCGGGCAGACCCCGCACCCAGGCCCTGTGCTCCTGCTGGTACCAGCATGGGTCCCATGCTCCCGCCACTTCCCCCTCTGCCACTGCCGTCCTTCCCCTGCTGCTTCCCTACTTTCCCTCCCACATGCCCACTTGCCACTGCTGTTGCCACTCCACCACCACTGCCACAGCCTGCTGCTGCTTCCTGCCCCTCCCCTCCTTCCCTGGCCGGGCTGGGCCAGCTCCATGCTGCGTCGTGCAGTCCCGGCCATGCAGCTGGGAACCTCATGGTGTTGGCTGGCATGGGCTGGCTCTGGCAGGACATGGTTCCCAGCTACATGGTATGGCATGGAGCCAGCTCGGCTCAGCCTGGCCCCTGCGGAGTGGGGTGACTGCCAGCGAACCTCCCCCACCATTCCCTCCACCAGTTCTTATCCGAGTTTCCACTCTTGGATGGACAGAGGAGGGGGAACAACCCCATGGTCACCAGACCAGAAGCCTCTGCTAGGCAGAAGCTTCCAGTTGCAGGGTTGGGGGTGGGCCAGGGCACCTTGCTGCTGCCACCACTGGGTCCTGCTGCCAGCTCCTCCTGCTGCTGGCACCTTGTCAGTTTGGACAGGCAGCCACCAGCAGGGAATAATTTTCTAAATTTTAGAGGGGCCCAGCAGGCTGGATAGAATGGCCTGGCAGGCTGGATTTGGCCCACGGGCCATATTTTGCCCACCCCCAATGTAAAACCAAAGCACCAACCTTCATAGCTCCCACAGTTGCATTGCTTACAACAGCAAAGGTCTGAACACCTGTGTTCTGCATGCATTTCCCACTAGATTATCCTGAATTTTCCTGCAATTCCATTGGCTTTGCTGTTCTACACTTCCAGCTCTGAGCAGTCAGGCAGCACTGCAGCCTGCTGTCAAACAGCTGTTTGTTGCACCTTTAAGGTAGATGGTGGGTATGAACTCATAGACACTGACTGTTTATATTCAAGGCACTCTTGATTTCAGAGGGCTGTAGGTCAGTCTTTCTGCAAGTCCTCCCCTTAAAAGAAAACACTTTCCCATTTGTCCTGGCTACTCCAATGGCAGCTGTACTTCCTCTGTCTCCATGATAGGAGGGGAGGGGGACCATGGTATCTCCTCACTGGGACCTTCCAGTCTACCTTGCAATGGGATAAGAAGCCAAGCATCTCCTGCTTGCCTTCCCAGGCCAGAGAAGACTGCTGGTGCTGAGCAGGTGACTGCAACAAGGGCAGCCATGGCATAAGAGGAAAACATGAGTCAGCACAAAAGGGTGCTGGGCTTGACCTCAGCCAGCCAAGGAGGACAGCAGGCAGGGGCTGGAGACCAAACAGAAATTTATCTTCTCTCCCCTGATTCACTGGCTCAAGGGAGTAATGCTGAAGGAACTGGTGGGGACAGCTACAGTTCCTCAACATGCTCGGGAGCTGACCCGAGGTGAAATGAATGCAGTCCTGCCTACAGGTCTGGCAGCATGACAGCAGAAATTGCTCTGTCCAGAGTGGACACAAATATTTTTTTTTCTTAAAAGGTTTTTTTCCACAGGTATAAAATCTGGAAGCTTTTTAACAGGAATCCCTAGATTCTGTAGAGGAAGACAACATTGGACATACTTGTATGAGGAAGCTTCCAGTCAGCTGAGCTGTCCCCAAAGTAAATACACGCTCTTTATCTTCTTTATCAACAACAGTGTAAAAGCCTCGCCAATGCACAAAGATTTCCACCTTCCTTGTAGGGCTGCGCGAAATTTCAGTAGCTGTTTCGTTTCAGAGGTGTTTTGGCTCATTTCGGCGCCTGAAACACCAAATCCGAAACAAAACAGAAGGCTCCGAAACTTCTCCAAAACCATCTGAAACGTTTTGGAAATGTTTCGGAGGTGCCCCCCGGGAATAGTTTGGCACAGCCCTGCAGCCCTCCTTCTAAAGTGCCGGGAGGGGGATGGGGCTAAGCAGGACAGCCGTGGAGGCTTCTCCCGCAGTTCCCCCGACAGGGGCAGAGGCAGGCACAGCTGGAGGAGCTGCAGGAGAATCTGCAGTTGCTGGGCTGTGCCTGCCTCTCCCCAGCTGATCTGAATCAGTGCAGAAACTCCGAAACAGATTCAGCCGAATCGAATCAGAACAGTGATCCAAAACACCGAAACAAATCACGGTCCTCTGAAACGGCTGAATCCAAAACCGAAAAAAACCATAGCTGTTTCACACAGCTCTACTTTCTTGGGGAACTATGTAACTGAAGGCTGCATGGGGCTCTCCAGGTAACTTATGGAGCGACTCTCTTCTCATTCTAATTACAGTTGGAAAAAGCACTTGCCTTTGCAGCAAATTTTTAAAAATATGCTTAATGTATTTACATTAATTGGCTTTTCCTTCTCTCCCCACCCCCAAATTAGGAGGGAATGTCTCGGATAGGGGTTCCCAACCTTTTAAGGATCAAGACCAGGGGTGGGCAAAATGTGGCCCGGGGGCCGGATGCGGCTCGCCAGGCCATTCTCTTCGACCTGCAGGGCCCCTAAAGAATTTAGAAAATAAATATTTGTCTGCCCCTGGCTGCCTGTCATGTGGCCCTCAATGGTTTGCCAAAACTCAGTAAGTGGCCCTCCACCCGAAATAATTGCCTGCCCCAGCTCAAGACATTGCTCCAGAGCTACTGTGAATTTTGCAGCACTGCAGCTGAGGATCGTTATATTCAGAAAAGATATGGAGGGGGGGCCTTGAGGCTAACAAGGTTGAGCACCACTGATCTAGCTGGAGCCAGGTAAGGGTGACAGGGGCAGGACCTCACACTGGAGTCCCCTGGTTTTGTCTGCCCCTTCCCTGCACCCAGTCTGTACCCTTCACCATAGCACTACCTGCTGACAAAGCTGCTCCTCCAGGGTCTCACACACTGGCAGCTGGAGCCATCTGCCCCCCACAGTCCCTCCCACTGGCCCTAGGCTTGTGGGAGGAGTGGAGGGGATGAACCAGGCTGAAAGCACAGCTTCAGCCTTGCACTCGCCCACCTGTCTACATGTCTGCAACAGAGCATTTTGCTAGGAACGTGGGGGTGGCCACCCACCAGGGGTGCTGGGTTATGGGGGAGGGCAGCCACAGTGCCAGTCCCCAGAGGAGCAGCCACAGGCTGGGGTAGCTGGCACAGGTGCTGGACTGGAGGAGGAGAGCACTAACTTCCTCACACAGGGGCCAGGCACCATAACACACTTAAAAGGGATCTTGCAGCACCCTGGTTGAAAATCACTGGTGTAGGAATTATATAAGTTAATTCAAACACGATCTGCCTACAAAATGATCAAAATCAGGTCCATTTAAACTAAAATTACCTTTATTTGCAGGCAGTGCCATGCAGGACAATATTTTAGGGCATTTAAAGCTCGGTCTGTAAAAAGTTGCACTAGTTTGAGTAGAGGCATAATTTAAAATCATTTTAGTTAGGCAAGTGCAAAATCCTTTGCGCGCACACATAAAATGAGTTTCTCTCTGCCTTTTATGGATACATTTACTGAGTAAGTTAAACTTACAAGATGCAAGTTAAATCAAGATCAACACATCTGTGCAGAGAGTTTGTATTTTACTGAGAGATTTTGAACCAAGCATAGTTGAGCAGGTGCAGAATTTAAATGCAAACAAGGGAGGCCACAGGGAGGCCTGAATAAAGGGCACATGGACACGTTCATGAATATACCAGAATTACAGTACATTAAGTTTAGTACCTGGAATAACAGGCGCTACTGAGCATTAGTGCAGATGAACGCTTTTTATATGCTGCTCAGTGCCCACTGGATTAATCTACTGTGCATTAAGCATGGTTTTTGCCAGCCACAATAATAATGCATAGTAGAATTAGTCCAATGGGCATTAAGCATCTCTCATGTAGACACGCCCAGAAACATTTTGCAGAATCAAGCCTAAATGTTTAGATGCATGTCAAAACTTACTTGAAAACAGCAGTGAAGTTGGAGTGCTATCACCTATTGAATTCTACAGGGAAAATCCTATCCATTACAGCTAAGGGGACATAGCTAACTAAAGAAGTCTTTTATATAGGTATTAACTTGTTTCAATTAATACCTAAAATTACAGCATCTGAAAGATTAGAGAAATGCCTTTTTTCAATTTCACTCTGTTGGTTTTGACAGTACTTTGTGTATAAGCAGTTTTGTGTGGGTGTTTTACAAAGGAATAAAGGAAAGAACACATTTAAAAATGACAGAAAAATGAAGCCGTAAAGCCATAAATGCCAGCAGGGGGTCTAACATCTGAAAATATATTAATAGCTTTTTTATTTTAAACTAACTAGATTTCCAGTTGACAAAGAAGTCAAAGAAGGCAGCCTCCAACCAAAATTTGAAATGAAGATACCAGTGCTCTTCCCCAAGAGTTAAGAGTTTTTAAAAGGACATTACCTCAGCCTTTTACCCATATGATTTCCTTAGCCCATTTCTGCAATGGGACTATTAAAATGGAGGACTGTAAACCATTACGAATGCAGTTCATGGCAACGATGGTTAATTTCATACAGTTATTTGAACTTTTGTTCCTTTCAGCTTTTTTCTCCCCTGAAGAATCAGGCTGTTTCCTTTCTGTGAACCGATTTGTAACTGGAAGGCAGTTAAGTAAATTATGCACAATATTTCTGCTGCTATAATCGAGTTACTGTTGCATGACCTTTGTTTCAAATGGTTTGTGGGCTTCATTTTAACATCAGTGTAATTCTGCCCAATTCAAACAGTAAGAAAGATTTCTGTTTCAAATGCATTCCCTCCTTCACCCCCACCACAAAAAGATTCAGGCACAATTTAATCTTTTATGGTGCTCTGGAGAATCAGCTCATCTGATCTTCTAGGATGAAGAAAGCAAGCTGGCTGGAGCCAAATGGCAGGACCCAACATGAAACCTAGAAAGACAGCTCAGGAAAGCTGTAGCACAGGCCTGGAAGAAACTTGAGTCTGGAGCAGGATGCAAGGACATACTGGTTTGGAGGAAGCCATAAACTGAGGGTAGTTATACGTGTCAAAACAGAATAAAACCACTCTTATTAGATGTTCGGTGAAAAGGCTGAGAAGGGGGTTGCGGGTGGGAAATACTATTCTGTTTCCCTCTGTTTTATTCTCTCTTCTTTCACTTTGATTTCTGTTCCATCTTGGCCTCTGTTTCTTTGTTTTTCCAAATTTCCCCTGAACACTGTTTTTTCTGCTGCATTTCCTGTACTAAACCAAACCCAATTTCTCAAGTGTGTTTTCTCCTTCCTTCCTCATGTTTTCCCTATTTTTGATTTATTCGTCCCCACTACCTTTAAAGTCCAGCCTTTCTTCCCTTTGTTCCAGTCATCTTTTCCTCCCAGCCTCCCACAATTCTTTCTGTCTTTATCCTGCTTATTCTTTCATGTTTATTGGCAGAATAAATTGGGGAAGACCATTGAGACGATCTCACAAGTCTAGACAGTTTTCAGTGTTACAAATTTGTTTACATGAGGGGTGTTAAACGTACAGTCTGTGGGTTGCAGGACTGTGTCATCTGGCCCAAAAGGCTCCCAGAAGCACTAAAAATTCAGGGGTAGGGTAAGAAGGGGCCGAAAGTCCCAGGTACAGAGGCCCACTGGGGACATGTCAGCAGCAGGGGTCAAGCAATGAAACAACTGCACTAACCTCCACAGCCGCTGCTTTGTGTTTACTGAAAACATAACACAGTAAGGATGCAGAATATACTTCTGTAGAGAAATAATGTTTATCAACTACTCATGGCATCCTACATGATCCCTCTCTCAAAAATGTACCCTGACCCTCAAGAAACCTGGATTATAGGGCAGATTCTTATGGATATTTAAATAACTACCTGATTACCTTTTATGACCAAGTAACTAAATCCTTGGATGATGGTGTTGCCATGGACGTAGTCTTTCTAGACTTTAAGAAGGCTTTTGACACTGTCTCTCACCCCATCCTCATCAATAAATTAAGCGACTGTGGCATTGATGACTACACAGTTGGATGGGGAAAAAATTGGCTGATGGGGCGCACTCAGAGAGTAGTGGTGGACGGGTTGTACTCAACCTGGTGAGATGTGAGCAGTGGGGTACCCCAGGGCTCGGTCCTCGGGCCTGCACTGCTTAACATCGTCATCAGTGACTTGGACGAGGGGGTGGAAAGCACGCTGTCCACGTTTGCTGATGACATGAAAGTGTGGGGCGAGGTGGACACACTTGAAGGGAGAAAGAGGCTCAAACTAGATTTAGACAGACTACAAAAGTGGGCAGATGAGAATAGGATGGGGTTCAATGTAGACAAATGCAGGGTGCTGCACCTTGGGAGAAGGAATCCACAGCATACATACAGGCTAGGGGGGTCCCCTCTTGAAAGCACAGAGGGGGAAAGGGATCTTGGAGTCATTATTGACTCCAAGATGAACATGAGCCGCCAATGCGCAGTCAGCAAGGCCACCCATACCTTGTCACGCATCCAAAGGTGCATCTCAAGACGGTCCAGAGAAGTGATATTCCCCCTCTATGCGACTTTGGTCAGGTCGCAGTGGGAGTACTGCATCCAGTACTGGACGCTGCCCTTCAAAAGGGATGTGGCCAGCCTGGAGAGGGTTCAGAGGAGGGTTACCTGCTTGGTGAGAGGGCAGCAGGGCAGGCCCTATGAGGAGAGACTGAGGGACCTGAACCTGTTCAGCCTCTGCAAGAGAAGGCTGAGGGGGGACCTGGTGGCTGCCTACAAGCTCATCAGGGGAGATCAACAGCAAAAAGGTAGAGCCCTTTTCTCCCCAGCACCACCTGGGGTGACAAGGAACAATGGTAATAAGCTGATGGAGAATAGGTTTAAGTTAGAGATCAAAAGGCAATATTTTACAGTTAGGGTGGCCAAAATCTGGAACCAACTTCCCAGGGAAGTGGTCCTCGCCCCTACCTTGGGCAAATTCAAGAGGAGGTTGGACGATCACCTGTCTGGGGTCTTGTGAACCCAGCATTCATTCCTGCCTGTGGCAGGGGGGCAGGCTAAATGATCTGTTCAGGTCCCTCCTGGCCCTAGCTACTACGATACTATGATACTATGAACTAAAGGTACAGGTAGCTGCCTGGCAGGATTTTCAAACCTATCTAGAGGGTGCAAGTACCATTAACCCCTATCTGGCCTTACGACTTCGTCAAGAGCAATATGTTGACTTGTTATCAAGTCCCAGCTGGGAAATTTAGTCTTGGTGGTTGGATCAAGTAACCAGGCATCATGTAATGGTATGTAACAAGGAGCCTTCCAGGGGTGGCCATAAAGCACCTGGAGTTCTTGCTCACTCAGCTCTCCTTGGGCAGTCACCCCTTTTCTCTCCTGCCATGCCTTGATGTTTTGTTTTTATAAAGGAGGCTGTCTCAGGGCATTGGTGACGCATAGGGGGTGCACACGGGTGCATGTGAACCCCTCAAGATCAGCTGCACACCCCCTGGAAGCACCAGCCACGAAACTGGAAGTGCTGGTGGAAGTGCACTTCTGGTTTCGCCACTGGCTCGGCAATCGGCCGTGGAACACCCCCCCCTGCTGATCTGGTGCCCCACCACACTTGGGAGGCACCAGTCACCTATGTCCCAGGGCTTCCCAATCTAAATCTTACTCTAATGACCACCAGGTGCTCATGGTCAATGCTTTAAGGGCTAATTGTGTGGCTCTATTCTGTCCCTATACCAGTGGTCTCCAACCTTTTTATGGTGAAGATCACTTTTTGGAACTAAAGGATCTACCACACCCCCCGCCCCGACAGATTGATCTGATGGGGCTGTGGGGTAGCGGGTGTGCACATGCATACACACCCAGGTGTGCCCCCAGCCCAGAATCTACCAAAAGAGGCTCTGGGATCCACCTGTAGATCAGGATCCCTGGGTTGGTGACCACTGCCCTTCACCATGCCATGAGCCTCACAGATGTTATTTTATAGTTGTTCGCCTTGAAGGGGTCTTGGCCTTAGCATAAGGAGAGGAGGCTGATCTCGTGGGGCCTTTCAGCCCAGGCCCGTACTATCAGACCCGGCTTCTAGGCTCCTGTCTCCCTAACTTCAGGTCCCTGACCCCACCAGTCTCTGGCAATGGTCCCTCTTGGACCTTTGGCCCCTCCTGGCCACTGGCCCTGCTCCTGAGCCAGTCGAGGTCTCTGGGCTCCCCAACTCTGGCGGTCTCTAGCTGTGGTCCCCCTGGATTTTTAGCTCCTCCTGGGCTACCAGTTCTCTGGACTCAGGGCTAAACCACCAGTGTAGTTTTAAAACAAAACACCTATGCCTACTGGCAGGCACGCAAATGCTCTCTGGGTTTAACATTAAATAAGGAACACCTTCCTGCCCAAAGAAGCTCTCTGTCCTGGACAGCTTTCCCCTGTTCCCAAATCTGTAGAGCCATTAACCCTCTGCTGCCAGGAGCTCCTTTTAGAGCTCAGGCTTCTGTGCTGTTTCCAGGCATGGCGTGCTCAATCGGTCCTCAGCAGGCAGCACCTCCCCCACCACCAGCCCTGCAGGGCTCTTTCCCCTTCCATTTCCAAAGACAGACTGTTGGCTCTGGCTCTAGCCAGGGCTTATAGGCTCAGAGCCCTGCCCACTTCTGGTCATGTGCCCTTTCAGCTGACCTGCTGGCAAGAATGCTTATTAACCCCAGCCTGCCTGGCTGCCTTTGTCTGGTTAACAAAACCCTTTCTCTTAAGGAGCCATTCTGCTTTTCTGTTACAGGATAAGGCTTCCCTGTTGCACGATAACCCACCATATTGCCTGTAGAAGAGGGAGGGTGATGGGGCAGCATTTCTAAAGAAAAGCATATAACAACCAGAAAGGGCATGGAGGCTGAAATTTAAACTAATAAACTGGAAGGCTTCCCTCCTCCCCAAGATGCAATAATGTCATTTGAAGCACAGGCAATCCAACTTGAAAACACATTGTTTAAAGAGTTATTTGGACAGGGAGGAAAGCAGGAATTGTTTTGGAACTTAATGTAGTTTCATTACTTACTGAAGGATCAACTTGATCATTTGTTACTCCCCTGAGGATAATTCTTAATGGATGCTTCACAAAAGGTGCCAGGCACAACAGACTTTCCAAATAATAACCAATGCTACGGTTGGGGCTGCAGTCATGTTCCAAGGAACCCCCATATAGAAGGCCGGGTTGATAATATAACGTGGTTCCTACAGAGGGCAGAAGAAAACAAAGCATCAATGCCACACTACAGACAAAAAGTATAACAGACTCTCAGCTCTGCAGCAATATCCCCACCACATCAATGCTTAAACAGAGAGGAATTTACCACAGCAGCCAAGGCATCAATTCCAGTAAATTCCTCCCAACCCCATTTAGCTCAGTGACTCAATCAGCAGTCCTAAGCACTCAGGAGCTGGGGCATGGGGTGTCCGATTTTTTGCACCATGCACCTGCTTTACCCATCAATCAAGGAATTTCTTAGTCACCATGACAAAGACCAGTGAATGCCTTCACCTTCCAAGATAGCCATGCTATTACTGTCCCAAAGGCGGCAGTGCAGATTCATGATGGAGTGTATGCTGTGAGATCACCTGTTTCATTAATTCTGTGCCATATTTACATAAGCACAATTCCTACTGAAGTTAAACTGAAAAGGCTGGGCTGAGGGAAGGCAGAGTCTAGGAAGTCACTTCTATAACAACACAGAGAGAGCATAATTTTTTAGAGGGGAATGGTTTTTTTCTAAAAACAAACCCTCTTTTGGACTTGCATAAACATTTTTAAACCCCATCTCCTAAAAAAAATCCTTTTTTTCCTCCCAGTTCATGTGGACTCTTCCACATGACAAACACTGCAGCCTGAATAAAGCACATTACTTCTGAATTCAGGCCACATCTATGTCCTTTCTCAACACTGATCAGAGTAAACAGTAGACTTAGCCTTCTGGGGCAGGGCAATGGGACAAGACATTTGCTCCCTTAGCCTAGGGATTAAGGCAGATACAGAAGTTAAAACATTAGGACTTCTTTCTCCCTTCTAGAAGGCTTTTTCTGACAAATACTCAAGGAAAGAAGGAAGAGACCCTACCACAAATGCCATATCCTAGGAACTTTACTCTTCAAACCCTACCATATTTACTAATCCAGATGAAGCTGACTATTAAGGGGAAGAAAAGAAGTATGCTTGTTCCACCTCTTCATTAAAAAACACAATAATTTTTGCAGTGGAAGGTCACTACCATGCTGCAGGTCAGAGGAAGAAGAGAGAGGTGACTATTTAAGTTTCATAGATGTTGGGGGCTAACAGAATTGAAACACAGATTAAAGGATATCGCTACTGATTTTTATGGAGTGGGTTCCTTAATGGCACAAACAAATTGGGTCTAAACTTTAGATCACATGCAAAAAAAAAGGACAACCATGTCTTCAATGAACTATATTACAAATAGAGTCAGCACTGAGACTCAGGGCTTCTGCACATTAGCATTTTCCTATTTGTGTAGTAATTCCCGTAGAGATGGGACATCTACTGTTGGTATCAAACAGAACTTGCACTGGAAACAACTTAATCCAGTTTTGCCTATGTTGGTAGGGAGGTGGAAGAAGCTACAGACACAGACTCAGAAACAGACACAGACACCTGCTGTATCAAGTTGCTGATACAGGTAAACCCTTGAAGGGCTACTCTGATGAATCAGTGATAACAGCAATTAAAATTATGAAACAAACCAACCCTGCTCTTCCCGCCTGAAAATGTCAAGTTCTGAGAAATATTTTCCTTAACACACCGCATTTTGGTGGAACACTGACTTCCTGGGATATGAACAACTACTTCCTGTTCCTGACCTATAATCTTCTGAGAACGGAGCTACCATCTAGCCTGCCTGCCTGCCTCCCCCAAACAGGTCATGTTTACACAATTGCAAGTAACATACAACCAGTCCTTGACTTACAACGTTTCGAGTTACAATGTTTATAAATTGACACCCTGTTTCAACTTTCTGACATCAGTTTCGACTTTACGACACTTGATCCAACACAACGCCCAGTCAGTGAACAAGTTTGCTACGTTGCACATCTTCCTGTTGAACATCTGTCCAAACTTCCTTGGACACTTTCTTTAAGAAAGCAGACAAAACTCCACAAAAACCTGCAGCCAAGACTCCTGAGGAGACTCCAGTCAAGAACTCTTCAAAAAGTCCACCAACATCACCTAAAAATAAGTTCTTCCAAATCAATATGATTGCTATTTACAATATAAATACAATAATGTAGCTATATTACTCATCTATAATTGACTGAGTACAAAATTCTGGGTTATTTTTGGTGAAAATAGGGTATTGGGCCTTGGTTCAGGAGCCAATCCCCCATTTATAACATTGTCTCCTACGGGAAAATCAGTTCCGAGTTAGAGCGTTTCTACTTAAGATGCGGTTTTCAGGAACCAATTGTGTTGTAAGTCTGAGGACTGTCTGTACCACTGAAGACAGGGACAGAGAAGATGAGACACTCACCTGTTTGATTTATTTCAATCCTAGAGCCATTGGTCACTTTGTCAATCAGCCGTATAAAACTTGCTTCAAAATCTGTTGGGACAAGAAAAAGGATGGATTTTAAAATTCTTTATATTAGGAAGCTCCCCCTGAGGAAAAAAACATGACACACAGCAATAGATCTAAAAGTTTTCCCTTTGTAAACTTTGTACTGCAAGTTAATAACCATCACCCCCACCTTGCCTGTAAGCTTTACGCTGTTTTTAAAAAAAAAGATTTTTCAATCTTTTGTTACAAAGACAGCTTCACACTACAATGTGCTGCTATTTAATAGAAATATTGGTGTCCATCTGGAAGATTTTCTTATTCTGTTTCTATAAAACACCGCCTGAAACAGCTGTCATAAAGATTAGAGTATGTACTTCTCCCATCTGTCCCCACTTGTTTCGTCTGTGTACTATACCACTTAATATACAGCTCGATTCTCCATGATTTGGATTCCTAGAGCGACAGAGAAGAGAGAAGTGTTCAAAGAATTAATGTGAAGGCTCCCCAAATTTGGGGTAGGAAGTATACCATGCCAAAGCATGTTGAACTTAAAAAATCTGGTCAATTTCTTGAGTTAGCAATCCAATCGATAGCATTTTGATTTCTACTGTATAATTTATTACTTTATGCAGACACAGTGGATTATTTGCTGTTCATTGACCGTATTTTCACATTACAGGTGGACCCCTGTACAGAACACATTAGTTCTGTTCTCTGATTGAATTGCTCCTGAACTCAAAGCTAGCCAAAATGGCCCAGTGATCATTTCCAAAGCAAATGCATGTCCTTCTTCTCCAAACAGATTGCAAGTACTTGCAATCTCACAAACAAGGTTTTACTTGCAAAATATCCAAGTCACAAAAAGCAAACAAACAAACAAAAATCATATGTGGTTTACATTTTGAACACATTTTGGCAGTAGCCACAGTTTGAATGTTAACCCATACTGAAGGGAAAAAAGTGGCAATAAAATTTGTGAATTCTGCCACCCAACAACGAATCCCCTTATTGTAATAATTAACTTAGAGTCTCATAGCATTTAAACCAGGGGCAGGCAAAATGCAGCCCACGGGCCAGATGTGACCCACTAGACTATTCTATCTAGCCCGTGGGGCTCCTAAAAAATTTAGAAAATTAATATTCATCTACCCTTGGCTGCCTATCATGCAGCCCTCGATGGCTTGCCAAAACTCAGTAAGCAGACCTCCACTCAAAATAATTGCCTGCCTCTGATTTAAACTGAGTACCCACGTATGGGAATGTATTGGCTTTGCAAAATATATGGTTGACTGCCCATGACCTGAAGTTTTCTAGTTATTAGCAGGCAGGCACAGTAGTAGTTGGCAGAATAGTATGGTGAAACCTGCAGAGTGTACCTCTACCCTGACAGAAGAGGAAAGGCATTGCTTCTGTGGGAGAGCGTAGCTCCAAGAAGATTAAACTATTGACTTCTCAGCTAGGAATATTACAAGATGTTAACAATACTAAATGCAGTAGCTTTTATCATGATCTGTACTAGGAAATAAATGGAAATAGGTTCTCACAAATTTGTTTCACAGAGGCCATCTAAATGCAAATGCTATTTGCCAAAGAAAACCAAAGACAATCAAATGGAACTAGAACTTTTTTTAACTACGTGCACCCTGCCTCAGATTTTCCATAAACAAAACATTCAGTAGAACAGAAGTAACGTTAGATGGCATTATGTCTGTAGTCCTATGGAATCACGGAGAAAGATGGTGGAAGGGACCACACAAGGCCATCTAGTTCACGTCTTGGGTCAAGATAGGAAGACCCATCTCTTAACCATCCCAAATAGATGTCTGTCTAACCAACACTTAAAAGTTTCCAGAGATGGAGATTCAGCAGCCTCTAAGTAATATGTTTCACTGCTAACCACTCCCAGTTAGAAAGTTCTTCCTAATATCTAACTTAAACCTCTCTTGTGGTAATTTAAAGTCATTACTGACTGTTCTGTCCCCAGCAGGCAGAGAAAAACTGATCACCCTCTTCTCTATAACAACCTTTGAAGACTTATCAGATCCTGTTCTGTCTTCTTTTTTCTAGGCTACATAGTCTTGATTCCTGCAGTCTTTCCTTGCATCACATTTTCCAAACCAGTGATTCTTAGCCAGGATGCCACACCACCCTGAGGCATCTTGAGATCCTTTTAAGGGTGCCATGCAATGTTAGCACTGTTAGGTGTTCAAACATGATTCACAAGATAAACCCAGAGATTTCCAACAGGGGTCCATACTGTTAAATACATTCTGACCTGTTCTGATCTTTGAGTTCTTTGCAAAAAAAATTGCTCTCTTATTTTCCTGTAGTCAAAAAATGAGTGAAAACTAAGAGTTGACATTTTCTGATGGGTCTCCTGGGTCTAAAAAATTTGAGAAGCACTGCTCTACATCAGTGGTGCTCGATCTTCTGGCCCTACAGGCCAGATGAGTGGCAGGGGCTGCCCCTACATGCCAGGATCAGGCCCTGGGGCCCCAAGTTTCATAGTTTCATAGCCGGTAGGGTAGAAAGGGACCTGAGCAGATCATCGAGTCCAACCCCCTGCCATAGCAGGAAAGAGTACTGGGGTCAAACGACCCCAGCAAGGTGTTCATCTAGCCTCCTTTAGAAACCACTAAATCTGGGATTGCCCAAGAATCCAACTTAAAAAAAAAAAACCCTAATAAAAATAAAATGCTGGCTCCCCAGTGAAAGCCAGAGGTCCACAAGTGCCATGATTGGTTGCATGGGGCAGTACAGGGCCCAATCTAGTGCATGGGGCCAAGTTATCCAGCCTTCAGGGTTCCCTACGGGTCTGCAAATTTGGCAAAAAGGGAGCAGGGTGAGGGATGGATGACTTGGCACTGGGGGCCAGATCTGGCCTGCAGACTGGGCATTGAGCACTCTTGCTCCAGACCTTTGAACATTCGGTTGCTCTCCAACTGCTGACCTAAAGAGCTCGTGGCTCCCTCTCAAAGCTCTATCCACTGTAGGAAGCCTTCTGATATGAAGACTACACAACTTGATCCCCATTGTTGTTGATCTATTTGGGCTGAATGCAACCCTTTGGGCAAAAACTCCAGAAATCAAAGACATCCTAAAGCAGAATATTCAGTCCTCTATTAATCCAAATCAACCTCAGAACTAGTACTTCTAGGAAGCCAGGTTTGCTTATAGTTTAATCAGAGTACTAGAAACCAGATTCATCCTTGATATACCCACTTTCTCCACAGTATCAGCTAATTTTGCCACAGTAGCAAAAGCCATAACACAGACAGAATGAACTTCCATTGTCTGGAGGACCAAAACTAACCAGCAGTCCCTGATAAGACTTTGCAGTAAGACCCTGCTGTAAGAAACCAAAAAGGACAGGCAAACTAGGGAGGCGAACCAAGCTGAATGTAAATGAAGAAGCCAGGATAATCAGCTGCCTTAAATCTGCTCTCAAAGTCTGCCTAACGAATATGGCCAGTTATGAGGAGGCCATGTTACATGGGAGACAAATAAAACTCCAATGAAAAATGTAATGGATTTTAATTTAAGACACAATCATAGCAAATTCCCCCTACTTCAACACCACAGCAGTTCTCCTCATCATGTGGAGGCCTGAGGCAGACACAGGTCCACCTGCTGTATCCTGTAGAAGTTTGCCCTGTCTACCTCTTTTCCTGCACATTTCCATAGCATCTCCCCTCTAAATTATGCAGGCTCGTGCTTTTGATTTTCACCCATATGGAAGTTTCTCTCTACCTCATTTTATTTTAATGTAAGGAGATGAGAACTGCACATAGTATTCCAGGCAGTGGTCATTGACTGATTTAGGTTGGGATTTTCAAAGAAAACCCGAAAATATTCTGTAGGCTTCCCAATCCCAAGGAATATTAGTGGAAATTAACCACCTAATTCTCTTAAAGTTTCCTGTAAAAACACCAGCTTTACTCAATCTTACAATGTTTTCTGGCTTATCTGTCACCTCAATTTGCGTATATCTAACATTTGGGGAATTTCAAGCATGGTTGCACATTAAACAGATTTGTTCTTCGTAATGTGCAAAGTGATGCTCAAACCTCTTTCCCAAGCTAATTCAGAAGCCAGTAATATGCCTGGCATTTCACTAAGGTTCTCCGGCTTCCCAGTCATGACAAAGCACTCTGCCCTGATGTGCAGATATAACAGCAGTTCAGCCAGACAAGGCATTCTGGCAGAAGTCAAGGGTTGAGCCTGAGAAGGAAATGTGCCAATCAAATAATCTGAAAGAGCTCAGTGTAAATTAATGTATCTGACAAGGCTGCAACACCAGAAGCTGCCAAAAATAAAGGGCTGTTTTCTCACCCTCTGTTTCTGGAAAGAAATCTGTCAGCAGTTGCTTAATGTTTCAGGGGCAAGTTCCATAGAAACATATGGGGGGGGAGGGTGGGAATAAGTAGAAACAATACTTCTATAATTAAAGGACCTTATATTTCATCATGTCCTTAGTAAAATGCCTCCCTTTCCCTTGCCAAGCAATCATGTTATCTGTATTTATTTCCTACTGACTTGCACTGTATTTCACAATCCCTTCACCTCACTCATCAATTTGTTGAAACATTTCACAAGAGACTAAGTGCAGTATATAAGGCCAGAGCAAGCTCGCCCATCAACATACCCTGTTATGCTCTGCTGAGAAAGGGATTGGAAACAGAGCTGGTCCATCCTCACTAGGATGCAGCAGCTTAAAAAAAAAATGAGCTTGCTTGATTTGCCAAACCTTGCTCCCCTCAGACTGCTGTTGCCTCCTGGATAGCTCCCCTGTAAACTCAGAGACCCTTTATGTTCTGGGAGCCCTAAAAATCCTTGAAAACATGTGCTTGTCATTTGTTATGGGATGGTTTGCATAGTGATCCTGCCTCAGGCAGGGGGTGGGGTGGGACGGGATGAGATGACCTCTGGGGGTCCCTTCCGGCCTGACTTCTCTATGGTTCTGTGACAAGATACAGCCCTGGGAGAGCACTTCGCTGGCACATCCAACTCCAACAGTGCTGCCAAAGCACACATAAATAAATAAATATGAGAAAATACCCTCAGGTCCTCGGTGGCACCAAGAGCTACAAGCCATGAAGTGCCCTCCCTCTCTACGGCTGCGCAGTGTCTGGATCCCGGTGTGCCCATTGCAACCACAGGGGGGTCAGCTACAGCTCCATGTCCCTGGCATCCTGATGGGGGTGAGGGCAGGCTCCGCTCCCCACTGGGGAGAAAGTGACTTCCACCCGGACACACACAGCTGCATTTGGGAGTGTCCCTAATGCTGAGCCCACATCCATGCTGCTTCCAAGCAGAAACCTAGCCCAGCCTCCCCTCCTCCCTCACCCACACCCCCTCCGCTTTTAGTCCAGCCGCCGCCCCTGCCCCCAAGCAAGCCACCATATCATGCCCACCCAGCTGCGCCCCGGGCAGGGAGATACCTCTGAGGCCGGGATCCTCCTCCTTGGCCCGGATCTGGCGGATTTTCACCGGCCTCCCGCTCAGCGTGGCCAGCACCAGCCTCTGCCGGAGGAAGTTGCAGCCCATGTAGCTGAGGGAAGGCGACTGCCCCGCCATGATCCCGCCGCCCAGCCAAGCAAGCAGCCACCCCCACCGCTGCAGCGATCACGGCGGCGGCACCAATGCCCCGCAGTGCCCAGCGCGCCCACGTGGTTTGGAACAGGAAGATGGAACGCTGAGACAGCGGGGTCAGAGGGGAAGGGGCGGGGCCTCTGCGGGAGCGGTGCTGGGGCTGGGGCTGCTGCGCCTCCCGCTGCCTGCTGCGGCCCCGGGGTGGCAGTGCTGGCAGTAGCCAGGGCCCGGCCCGGGAAGAGTCCCAGAGGAAGAGGACCCCTCAACAAACCCCAGCTTAGCGAGGGCGGTGAAAGCAGCAGTGCTTCCAGTCTGCATCAGAATCCTACAGGGTTTGGTTTTTATTATTTTGGAAATGTTTTCGTGGTCCAGGTCAAATTAGCCAGATCAATTCTGAGTCCTTTAAACGCCGTATGTGGCGCTGCAACCGGCAAGTATCCTCCATCAAAGACTCTTCAGCCTGGGGATTCAGATACTTCCAAATCCATGGCAGGCCTAAACCCAGAGGCTTGGGGTTCAGATGCCCCCTGAGTCTCACTTGCCCTCAGCCAATGGCCGCAGGAGCAAACTAGGGAGGACTCTCCCATTTCCATAAAGTTGGCAGGTAGCCGAGATGCTCCCACTGAAAGCTGGCCAGTGGGAAGCTAACTATGAGGCTCTCATAGGGAGTTCAGTCCATATCTGAACAGGGGTGCTCCCTCCACTACACACTGCCATTGAAATCCATTTTGGCTTGGGTATCAGAGTGCAGTGACTACACTTGATCATATTCGTCTGGTGTCAAGAAAATGCTCAGGCACAGCTTTAAGGTACATTTAAAATTAAGTGGGCTTTTTTCATTAGGGTGCTTTCCTGGTAAGAGTGGTACTAATTAATAGCAAGAGTAGCAGGGCTAATGAAGCACGTCTTAGTCAGGTACAACTTCCCAAGAAAAAGAAAAACCTCTTAACATTTGCTTTCATGTGTTTAAATCCTTTGGTCAGAATAAAATAGTACTGGGTGTGTCTTCACTGCTCTGCACAACCATAAATAGGCCAGGCCTATTCAGTTTAGGTGAAGAGGCGCTTTGGGGGGGTGGGGAAGGAGTACAAAATGGGAAAAAGAAAGTCAGTAGGGATTTATTATTGATTCTCTTTCACAATCCAAGAACTAGGGGCCACACAATGAAATTGGTAGATAGTAAGTTGAAAACAAATAAAAGAAAGTTCTTTTTATGCAGCTTGTCATTAAAGTGTGGAACTCATTGCCACCAGATGTCATGGAAGCTGACAGTTTAGCCAGATTCAAAAAGGGATTAGACAGATTCTTGGAGGAAAGGGGTGTCAGTAGGTATTGAGCATGGGAGATAGGGGTACAGTCTCTGAATTAGAACTTCCTAGACCTTAAGTGGTGGAAGTTGCAAGTGAGAGAGGAACAGTGGGAGGAAAAAAACCCTGCTCATCCCTAGTTTGCTCTCCCTTTCAGCATCTACTTTCTGCCACTGTGTGACGTACAGTACTGGGCAAGATGGACCTATGGTCTGACCCAGTAAATGGCAAATATTATGTTCTTAACTAATAACGTTACGTTGTGGCTCTTGTGAATAATCAAGTCACATCCTACAATTTTATTAAAGTCATTATACATTGGCTGGACTTTATTTACTCTCTTGGATGGCCTGTTCAAACCTTGGGACCAGACCTGCAGTGACTTGCTATTCTTCCTTAATTGTCCGGGGGTAAAGCCTTGTCTCTGCTACTAGTGTCCTAGTCAGCAAAACAGACAGTGGGCTACAGCGGTACAGTAATGTGCTGCGGACTCTAGTTAGGAGTAGGACTGTGTGAAGCTTCGGTAACTGATTTGATTCGGAGGAGATTTGGCCCGTTTCAGAGACTGAATCTCCAAATCAATTCGGAGGCTTCCAATTCGATTCGAAAAGGGTTCAGTGCCAATTCGGAGATTCGGCCATAGACTAAACAGGCATCAGTCTTCACCACGCTGGACATAGCTGCCTTTAGCTGGTAAGTCTGTTGTGGTGGGCAGAAGGGGGAGGGAAAGGGTTGGGGGGGAGGGGTAGATCAACACCCCCACAGCAAGGGGAGGATTGGGGCTGGAGCTGGGACAAGCTGCCCAGCTGAGGCAGGGGGACGCAGGACTCAGGGAGAGGGGCTTCTGCCACTGCGCGCTGCTGCGTGCTTCTGGTCTGGGAGGTCATGGGTGCGGGGATGTGCCCCAGGATCTGCAGGGGCACAGCTGGGCTGAGCTGTGCTCCAGGAGGCTAGTTCCAGCTGCCTGCCACCAGGCTGTGCTCCATGGGGTGGGTGGAGCCAGGGCTGTGCTCTGGGTGGCTAGACCCAGCCACAGCCTGGCGCGCAGCCCTGGCTCCGCTCACCGTGCAGAGCGCAGTGGAGCACTCCTGCCCTGCTGGCCCCTCCCCTGTCTGGGTGCATGAACCCGGCCCCATGCCCTGCCACTACTTGCCCAGCTGGAACAAAGCCGCAGTTTGTCCGAGAGGCATGGTGAGGCTGGGCGAGTGGTGGGAGGACATAGCCCCCACTCCCAGCACCTTCTGCCGCCCATCTGGAGCGCAGCCCACCCCAGCCCACCCCGCACAGATCTGGGGGCACATGCCCACTTCCATGCCCTCCTGAACTGGTGGCGTGCAGTGGTGGGAGCCCCCCTTCCCAAGTCCTGTGCCCCCCCACCCCAGCATGGTGGCTTGTCCCAGCCCCAGCCCCAATCCCTCCCTTGCTATGGGGGTGTTGATCTCCCCCACACACCTCTTCTCTCCCCTCTCTGCCCCCCACAACAGACTTACCAGCTGGAGGCAGCTGTGTCCAGTGTGGCGAGGACTGCTGCCTGTTTAGTCTATGGCTGAGTCTCCGAATTGGCGCCAAATCTTTGGAGCCGAATCGAATCACTCTCCCTCTGAATTGGCAGAATCTCAATCAAATACTTGCTGCTTTGTACAGGCCTAGTTAGGAGAGTGCAGAGATAGGATTGGAGTTCCTTTAAAAAAAAAAATCTTGTGTGGGATGCTCTTAAAGTCATTCAGCAATGCACCATGCTTTATTTGTAATTGTGTTTTTGTGGCTCAATCCAACCTTATTTAGTTGAGAGCCAGCTGCTAATGTCTGCCTAAGCCTGACTGTGGTTACTAAACTTCTTGAGGCATTAAAATTGAGAGACTGGGAGAGAGTAGTTACTGTCACATACCTGAATTGTTCTTTAATGGTAGTGTTGACAAATATTGTGTTCAGTGGGAATACTCATGCAGGTGACATTTTACTCACATAAGGAAGAATTACAGAATCTGATCTTAAATTGTGATGTGATGTATTGATTCCTGAACCTAGGGCCAAATAATTCTCTCATCAAAATGATCCACAGAATGGAGCTATTGGTTCCATCAGGTTTTTACCAAAAGAGAAAAACTGTCCACTAAAATTTAACTTCATCCAGCCTCCACAGGTTTATCTCTAGAGACTGTCAGCTTACTGTAGATTCAGCTCATCTCAGGTAGCAGGGTAATGTAGAAGGATTGTAAGGCCTATATAATATTTGCTAAAGGGCTCTTGGGGATTCAGATAAGAGATGTTGTGAAACATCATTTATTTTCACCAGAAGTTTTTCAGTACTTGACCACTTTTTTTAAATTTTAGATCAGTGTTTTTCATTACTGTATTGTGTGTGACTGAAGGACTAGCATCTTCCTATTCTGGAAGGACATACATTCTCTGAGAGTTAAGCATCAAGAATCATGTTGCCAACTAGCTACTTGCAAGGAGAAACAAACAGCTGAGAAAAGATTTTAAATACAAAATAAGCGGATTGCTGCAGATTATACACAGAAAACAAACCAACCCCAAAACAGCTCACACCATTTATAAGGGTAGTGATGGTAATAGGGACCTTGGAAATACAATACATAATCCTCCAAGCAGAATTATGGATGGAATGCCTTACCTACACATCAAACCAATCATCACTGTCAGACTAGAACATCTGTTTTTCAGTGGCACGGAACAAAGAAATAAGGAAGCAGTCTCATCAACTTTCATGACCTTTGTGTTTTTCTTAAAGCCCAAGTCCTAGACTCATATGACTATGTTAAAATCTTATTTTTTATTGTAAAAGGAAATTTCCAATCCTTGTGGCTACAAAGGCCATTTTGAAAATATTATCTGATTATAACCCAAGGGATGGAAACTAGAAGCAAGTAACATGAACCCAAGGCATATTCTTATAGGTTGAGCTAACGTTCCTTGAAATCATTGGGTGTAACAGACACACACTTGGTGTATCTACATGGGATACTTTACTGTGCATTAGACTACTCTAATTAATCTAAATATAATATAATCTAATTAGTCTAACGCTCAGTAAAGCATCACTGTCTACATGTGTGCTGGAGTTGTGCATTAAATTAGTCTAGTGCACCATTTGCTGGTATCAGCAAATAAAGGTACTATCTCAGGCGTGTCCAACATGTGGCCCACCAAGGCATTTTCTGAGGCCCGCAGTGCTGCGACGGGAAACTAAAGTAAACACTGTTTACTTTCATTCTCCCCCCTTGTCCCTCCCCCAGCCCCTCAGCAGCTTCCTAATGGCTGCTGAAGGGCTGGGGAAGGGACAAGGTTCTCACACGCACCGCGTCAGCTTGATGTTGCTGATGCGGTGCATGTAGGAAGAGTAGCAGCCATTTGCCTCTCGGGACAGGATGAGCCCAGCCGGAGCAGGAGGGGGCTCAGCTGCACTTTCCCCCTACCTGCGCCGATCAGTCCCGAGTGGCACATGGCTCCCCTGCAAGCTGCTGGGGACGGAAGGAGCCCGGCCGGGTCTGTGCCGGCCAGCAGAAGCGGCAGCAGAGCCGTGTGCCGCTTGGGATGGGACGAGCCTGGCCAGAGCGGCAGGGGCTGAGCTGCATTTTCCCCTGCCTGCACCAGTCAGTCCCGAGCAGCACATGGCTCCGTTGCTGCTTCTGCTAGCTGGTGCCGACCTGGCTGGCCTCCTCCCGTCCCCAGCAGCACGTGGGAAGCCAGCACTGGGGGGCCTCGGCAGACGGGGTCCTGGCATGACCTCTGCGGGGCGAGGCGGCAGGAGCCAGTGTCTGCTGGACCCTGCGCTCCGGCCTTGCAGCGCTGAGGCCACCGGGGCTGCGTGTGTGGGTGGCCAGGCACCATGGTGAGCAGGGCTGTGCGGGTAGGTGGGTGAGGGGCTGCGGTGCAGCAGCTGCCTCGCTCCAGCCCCCCCCAGGCAGCGCCGGCTCCTGGGGGCAGCGCTGGCTCATGGGGCTGTGCTGCTCGGGGGATGGAGATGTGGAGCTATTTATTTCTCCGCTTCAGTCTCTGGGGCAGTAGCTGGCTGGATGCAGAATGGGTCCCTCCTGCCTCTGCCCACCAGCAGCTACCATGAACCTTGCAGTAAGAGGCAGGGGCAGTAGGGCTACACAGGCAGAGTCTCTTTGGCCATGGCTCGCCAGCCCACTGGGTGATAAAAAGTTCATGATCCGGCCCCACATTCAAAAAGGTTGGACACCCCTGTACTAGAAAAACAACACATTAGGTAATGCACAGTAGTGCATGTGTAAATGCTGACTAGGAGCAATTTTGCTCCCAGTCAGCCCAGGCAGCAGGGGACCACTGATGCCTGGCTAAGCCCCTGTACTGGGGGAGCTGTGCCTGCTGCAGGGGCAGCTGTCTCCTGTCCCTGTGCACATGTGCATGGGTCTGGGAGAGCTGTGCTGGATGCAGGGGAAGCTATCTCCCCACCATGTGGTAATTGTCAGGATGGGTCCCAATCCCCATGTGGCTGGGAAAGCTGTGCTGGCTGCAGGGGCAGCTGCCTCCCTACCACGTGGGGATCTGGGATGATCCCCATGTGATGGGGAAACAGCTGCCCCGTAGCAGGCACAACTCTCCTGGCCCCATGCACATCGGGATGGGCCTTTGTGCCCTCTGCCAGTCACCAGGCTGGTACCTGGGGGAGCCTAGAGATCCCCCTGGCTGCTGCAGGGGGGCAAAGAAGAGTAAGAGCAGCCCTGGACCGAGCTGCCCCATTGGGCGCAAATCTGTACCCGCAGTACAGATGTAATCCTGGTCACATCTTACCGCACCTTATTTTACTGCGCAGTAATTTTATTGTGCATTAATTGCACATGTAGATGCACACACTGACGACTAACAGATATGCTCCTTTGGGGAACTAGATAGCTAAAGCTGTAGCAGTCACCACCCAAAACATAGGCACATGTGGATAGAGAGGTTTTGCTGGGCATTATTTGGCAGTGGTATTTACATCTGTCTGTGAGAGAAGGAAGAGAAGAAGCAGAGCAGCTGAGAGAATCAGCAGGA
>NW_005842145.1:417786-428072 GCF_000455745.1 Alligator sinensis
GAAATAAGCACTGGGAAGTTGGCTCAGAGAAAACCCTAAAAAGAGAGCTATTGGGCTTGGAATTGAGAGCAAATCAACTCTCCTGCTGTTTGATTTCCCTTAATACAGGAGGACTGGAACTGTGTACATTCTTTCTAAATACATAGGCTCTCTCCTCAGAATGATAAATGACTCCAACACCAGTTTCTGCCCCTAACCAAGCAATCTGTTGGACCTCATAATTGTGCCAACTACTAAAGTCAGAAAGGGGTAACAATATTAGTTTGTTTTTAAAGACAGCCTCCTGGTTATTGAGGCCAGACTCATGACATGTAAATGCTGGCAATAGCAGTAGAGCTATGTCAGCAGGGAAAACAGCAGAGTGAGAAGTAAATTAGTCCTGGCTGCATGGGGAAGAAGAGAGGAAAAGTCAGTGTACAGAACAGAGGAATAAAAACATGAGCTCTGGGAGGAGACAGAAGGCATGGAGAGGAGAAGCAGCACTTTCAGAGCATGGATAATGGAAAAAAGATGACAACTGATTTTATATGGTGGGATTATAATTCCAAAGGATTCTGGTTATATTATCAGTTAAAAGAATAAAGATCATTTGGTTGATGCAGTCACCAGAACATTTTGCTGGATTTAGTGTCAGAGAATACTGTTGCCCAGACTCATAGTTATAATTTAACATCCATAGCCTCTATTTAGTTAGATAGAAAAGTTACTCTTTGGTATGGTGTGATAGAAAATAGCCTTACACTGCAGAAAGTGTGAAGAATACTTGAATGGGTTGCTGGTAACCAGTTAATATGGCTGTACTGTGCTCATTACCCAAGTTAGCTTTGACAGAGTATGCAAAACCAACCAGTTTTGTATCGGAACTTGATGATTTCTACAGTCCCACTTTCTGCAATGTAGACATGATATATAATATAAGGTACTAAGTGGCAGCAACTGCCACCTCATAAGAGTGCTTAGCAACATGTGCAAATGAGACCACAGTAACTCATTGCTTAGCATCACCTCAGGAGGTTATTCATTTTTTGGATCTACCTTTAGGTATTTGTCCAAATATCGGCAACAAAACTACGTCAGTGGAAAACCTAAAAAAAGTAGCAAGGTTAATCTTTTCACTCCCACAAAACTAGAGTGCAAGTTTTGTAGTCATTTTCCTTATGATGACTAGTGAGATTCACTTGCATTGGTGTCAGCTGAATAAAAGTGTTCACAATAAGCTGTCCTATAATGAATTTAGCAGCACAAAATACTGGGTCATCTTTCTAACTCATTTGAAATGAGTGGAATTGAAGCAGGATTGAAGCTGGCTCATGAACTTCTGGATTTCTTTTTATGTCTTACATTGAGGCAGAGGTTAAAAGAATGGCCCATCTGAATGACAAAGTGTGACATCCTACAGCTCCTATAGGTGGAAAAGCAAGACAAGTTGTAGTATAGTTCCACCTCACTTGTCCCACCATATAGGCAAACTCTTTTGGTGCTTCCTTGCTGATTATTACTTACCACTTAACTGTTTACAGAGCACTCATTCCACGATCAAACTCCTGATAAAGTTGCAACATATTTTGAAAGAGGGCTATTTATCACTCTTACAGCAGCAATTGCATGCTCAATTGCTGACAAATTGGTGCCTTGGTCATAAACAAGAAGCATTTCTGTATTAGGAAAACTCAGAGATTTGGTTTTGGTAGCATAATCTTTCAGCCCTATTCAACACTCCCCTCTGCATCATCAGCGTTGCACCATTTATGCTTGACCACTTGGCAGGTAAGGAGGCAGAGCAACACAGAACATTGCTTGGAGTCACCTGCTAACAGTATGAACATAACAATGTTTCCAGCTCGCAAGTGAAAAATAAATATTAAACCTGCTTTTGTTTAGAAACTTTTTAGAAATGTAATGCTTTCAGTATTGCACATAAATCAGCCCCATGTATTTAGGTCCAGTTTTAGGAAAGCAGCTATTACTTTGAATGTTGTCAGTAACTACCTTGCCCTTACAAGATCAGAACAGAAAATCAAATAATCAAGGAAGCAATCCAAAGGGTTAAATGCATTAAAAATACTAAAATAAACACTTAATTAGAAAAAAAAATGACTCAGTATTTTTATTGCAAGCACAAAACTGCTGGGAGCACAAATGTCAAACCTGTAGGGGCCCTGACTGTAGGCTGATCATGCATTTAAGTAAAGTGCAAGTATTATGATTCCTTTATAGGAAAAAAATGTAGACTTATCATCAATAATACAGTATACCTGCTCCATATGCTTTTCTTTAACCATTCTATAGTAGTATGGAAGATATAACCCTGAGAGAAGACAAAAGTGGATTAAGATTATGTTTGTTTCACCTGGAGTTTGGGCCTGCTCACAGCTGAAGTACCCTTTGGCATAAATTAGGGAAACTCTAAGGGCTTCCCTAGTTTATAGTGGCCTTTATGATGACCTGCTAGGGCTGCTCTGCAGTCTAGAGCAGCCTGGCATCTCTGTAGCGCTGAAATGCTACAGAAATGTCCTTTTTAACCCAGACTCAGCCCATTCTACCCTACTTCTCTTCCAGGATGTACCTTATCTTGGAGGTTGCGTTAAGGGCAACATAAGCCTACATTCAGAAATTGTGTGTCATTTGTGCACCAGATTAATGGTTCTTATGCTAGAACAATATATGGGGTATCATTTTCCATGGATTTCCCTCTCCCCCCACCAAAAAAAGATCTCCCTTACAGGATTAACCAGAAGGGACTTTTCTATACTAGGATTGAAACAATGTTAGCAGCAGCAGCTCTGTGTTGGGCACCTCCTGTTAGCATAGCTTTCTTGAGTAGTACACATTGGGTTTATGATGTTCTTCTCATTTTTGTTATACAACTATCCTCCAGACATCTCTGGGGGGGGATCTATAATGATTTGGCTAGCATGGGTCTTGGAAGAGAATTTGGCCCTCCCTTTTCAGGGAAAATAGCTTCTGAGTAAAGCTGTTAGGGACAAGAGTATAAACATCATAGCCACAAGCAGAGCTTCAGATGTAGTGGGGGAAAAAACAGCCCATGTGTTTGCTAGAACAGGATGATTATTGATCCCTGAGGCCTATGTATACCATGGATTGCAGACTCATCTGTATAGAAATGCATTATGATATTTTTAAAAGGGACTCTTATATAGTGCAGCTCCATTATACTTTTTTCTCATGCATTGAATTTTTCCTCGATTTTGTTTCAAAATGTGGGCATAATGCTCTTTCATGTCATGAAGTCTGACAGCATCTTCTGATCACCCTGACACCAATTCTGCTTTTCTCTTAGCCGCTCTACTGGATGAAAGCTCATGAAAAGTTTGAAATGAGATTTCTACAGAGTTAATCTTCCTTTCCCCAATATGTTGGCTCCTGCTAAGAACCATTTTTCACCTGTTTAGTCACACATTCATTATTGTGCTAAAAAGCATTTCAAATCAATAGTGACAAAGACACCACAGTAGGCACACAACAAGGACTTTTATCTGTCTCACAAAGATCTCTTTGGAATAAAATCAATATCAGAGATGTTCAGGTTTCTTACCCAGTAAGAATCCACATCTGATAATTGGTGCTAAATCATAAGTGGTACATGGGTTTTTCACATCCATGGTGATACTTTTATTTTCATGAAGTACTGAGAAGAAGGATTTTTTTTAACAATCTGCACATAGTAACACTGATCCAGCTATGTAATTCAAGTACCACAGTGTAGAAACCATCTGGGACTCCATGGAGTATATCTGGAGAAAACTAAAGAAACAGCAGAAGTTTGTCTACTGACCTTCCTGAGCTGGAGAAGACTGAGAAGCAGGAGAGGAATTTGCCTTTCTTTCCTAGGCTGAGCGCCAGGGTAACATTGGAGAAAGACTTACCTAGGGAGCTCTGAGCCAGAGTTAGAGTAGGATGAGTCATCAGTCCAGAGGGTCACGAGCCATCATTTTGGTGGCCAGTCATTGACTGCTGTCCTGGCAGGAAGCTGACCACATCCCAAACACAACCTTAACACCAGCAGGGCATATATTAATGTACTTGTGGACTGTCCTGTTATTTATACCTTGCTTTGAGGCTGCTTCCCTGTTCCTATCTACATTTGGCTTCTGGCCCAAGCTACCATAGATGGCCACTCATGGCCTGGTTTCTTAGACTTTCTTAGAGGAGTGGGAGCCCTCAGCCAGGTGAATGAAAAGCTCCACAATAAAGAAGCTCACTCTAGGAAAAACAAGGACTGCTGTGGCTTTTGACAAAGAGGACTGAAGAGCATTAGAGGTGGAGGGACTGGAATTTGAGGACTCTTAAGGCTAAGTGGGCAATAACAACTCTTTCCATGGCTAAGTAGAAAAATGGCATTCCTGTAAAACTGGCATCAAGGGATACTGCTTGGGATACTGCTTGGGCAGCAAAATAAACTTGTTCCTGAGTAGATTACTTCTCCAGACCCTTTTACTTCCACCGAACCTGGAGCCTGTTAAGCTAAGTATAGACAGTCAAAAAAAACCTGAGGCTGAATCAATTCAATCCTGGCAGGTTACTTTAAGCTGTGTAGATTGAACCAATAAGCAAGTGAACAGACATTTACTTTTGATTCCAGAAATGCAGCCTCATGCCTGCAGTGGCCCAGGCCAGAGGCCAGGAGGTGTTAGAGAGCACCTTCCTGCTTGGGTGGAGAAGACAGCTTGAGCCAAGGCCAGCCCGCCCACCCTGCAAAGGAGAGGTTTGTGGGGGAAGCGACAAACATCCTGGGATACTGGGGGACTGAGTTAACTTGAATCTGGAGGGGATCTGGGACAGAAGTTCAGTAAACCAATTTAATCTAAATCAGTTAAGTCTGATACTACATCCATCCAGGTTTATCTTAAACTGGTTTTGGCTATTTTGAAAGTGTTTTTTGCGCCCACAACTTCTGTTGTGTTACATATTTAAACTGGTTTCTGATCACTTATACTGGTTTATGTGTATTTTCTGTCCCTAGCCTTACAGTCTAAAAAGGTTTCTTTCTTGTTAGTTTCTAAGTGCCACAAAACTGGCATTTATTTTCACAATTCAAATACATTACATTGGTTTGTTATAGAACTTACTTTGGAAGTCATTCAATAATCCTGGATATTATTGAATGACTTGTTAATTGGCTGACAATGGTAGAAAAGTTCTAGTTTGACATATTCCAATATGGGATCTTTCAGAGCATAAATTGGAATTAATAGGCCATGGCTTTGATCTTCAAGGTCTGTGAGCAATGCCTTAACTGAGGCAAAAAAAAATATGCTGGATGTACTTTGAGAATGTTTGTAGGTAGACAAGTCCTGCTCTGTAGCCAAGTGGCCCTTCAAATACTTCATGGGTAAAACTGGTCAAGTTTTTTGACAGAGCGGTTTTTAATTGAAAAATGCTGTCTTGTCAAGACTGAAATATTTAATAAGAACATCTTGAATTCAGCAGAAATATTTCAAGATTTCATTTGGACAAGGTCAAAACATTACATTTAGACTTGCTTTTGCAAAATTGTTTAGACTTTTAAAATCAGTGTTGCCTCCCTGTAACAAAGAATCGGGTTTTTGTCCTCTTGCTCTCTTGGCAAGATGCCCTGTGGGCAGTCTAGTCAAGGTGAGAATCCTGTAATTAGGATGAGTGTCATAAGCCTTGCCTTCTGAGATGTATGGAGCCTTTTGGCACCATGCTCACTGTGACATCCCTGTAACTAGGTTTATGGGCTCTACCATTCTGGCTGTATGCCTTGTGAGGAATCTAGTCAGTGTGACAACCCTACAGTTAGGGGACTGTCATAGATTTCTCCCTTGTAGGGTACAAGATGCCCTTTGGTATTTGAACAGCATGATGTCCCTGGAATTTGGGTTAAGCCCTGCACTTTCCCTTCCCCTCTCCCGCTTCACACCACACTTCTTTAGTTTAGTAATTGGATTGACCAGTTTGTATAACTGGGGCATTAGTTGCATCCCTCCCTGAAGTACAGGTAAGTAAGACCACTTTGAATACAGGGGACTCACAGGGCTTGAACCTCTTCCTGTTATCCTGTTGGCCAGGGGTGGGCAATTATTTTGGGCGGAGGGCCGCTTACTGAGTTAGGGCCGCATGACAGGAAGCCAGGGGCAGATAAATAGTTTCATAGTAGCTAGGGTCAGGAGGGACCTGAACAGATCATTTAGCCTGACCCCCTGCCACAGGCAGGGATGAATGCTGGGTTCACAAGACCCCAGACAGGGGATCATCCAACCTCCTCTTGAATTTGCCCAAGGTAGGGGCGAGGACCACTTCCCTCGGAAGTTGGTTCCAGATTTTGGCCACTGTAACTGTAAAATATTGCCTTCTGATCTCTAACCTAAACCTATTCTCCATCAGTTTTTTACCATTGTATGAATTTTCTAAATTTTTTAGGGGCCCCGCGGGCTGGATAGAATGGCCTGGTGAGCCACATCCAGCCCGCGGGCCACATTTTGCCCATCCTTGCTCTTGGCATATGCTACTTCAGCTAGCTAGTTGGACTGAGCATCCTATAGATAGGGTACAGGTGCCATCAGCAGCTAAGTATTGTGTCTCTAAGAACATGTAGATGTAGCCCTGACCCTGCATTCTCCATTATGAATGTTCAGGATTTCTGCAGGCAAGCTTCCTTGTTTCTATCTCACCGTTTTGTTTTGTTTTTTGAGGCAGAGATTTTGCAGCAGTTGTTGCTAAGTTCCGAGAGAGGTCCCTCTACCAGTTTTGGGACAAATGACAATCGTTTGTCGCTGACTTGAAAAATACATACCCATTCATGTCATGCTGCCCATAATCATCTCAAGTCTGATGGCTTTTGGGTTAGGAATTTTGAGCCGTGAAATGTAACAGTTTTTCTAGGGACAACGAGTTTTTTTTTTACTTTTGAGGAGAAAGTATTTGATTATGTTGCCTGCTATTTTATTTCCTTAGTATTGTGATATTTTAAATAGTATGTGAGAATTAGAGGGGTTTTGTTTTGTTTTGTTTTTTAACACTTGTAACACCTTCACTCAGTCTTCAAGGGTTCTGGCCAAGTTTACTTCTCTGCCTACAGTGAATATGTAATCCTTTAGATTTTTCTTCCAGTTTATTGTTGTTTTCCAGCATTTTGTTCATTAGTAACTTTTATAGGAAAACGCATTGTAAAGTAAATTTAATTAAACAGTCTTTTCATTCTGGCCATTTTTAAGAATCTATTTTGCTTCATCTAATCTTATAAACTGTCTGTTGGCATTTTTATTGCAATTTTAAAATTTAATTGGGATTCTTCCGAGTCTGTAGTGTACTTTTTTTCAGCCTCTACAGGATAATTGAACAAGAAGAAAGCATCCAGCTAAAAAGGAAATAAAGAGAAAGACAAGGAATTGTGGGCAAGGAGAGAAGATTTACATGCTGAAGTGTAAAACTGCAATTATGTATTTCATATGTAAGTCATATAACAGTTTCATGGTAAATAATAATTAAGCTTAAATAATACATTAATACATTTTCTTAAGCAATGTTAAATACTCCTTATTTATCTTATGAGCAATATTGTAACGAAAAACCACTTCCTTGTTTCTTCAGGTTTATATGACATTCATCGTGCCAAGTTAAGTGCTTTGGAAGGATAAATATGACTTACTAGCATCTGACTCATGATACCAATGAATATTAAAGCCAAGATGCAACAAACAGCCTAACTCAGTTATTTGTGGCACATTAAGAGAAAGTTGCAATTCATCACAACAGATGACTGAAAAACAGTTCCTGCTATAACTTTTTACAGTCACTATAACTACCTCTGCTAGTAGCTTGTGTGATTTCTCAAGAAAATATATCTTATATGCTGATTACTAAAGCATTCTCTGCATCATACACTCACATTCTGGTAAAAAAAAGGGACGTGTTTTTGGTTTAATTTATTAAACTTAATCTTTACCATTCCTTCCTAGTCAATTGCTTGGGAACCTGGGCTTTATATTCCTCAAGTAGTTTTTCTGACAGTGGTAAATCTTTGCCTACAGTAAACTGTTCAAAACTGAAGAACCATTAAACCATTAAGAACCCCATAAAATGAAGATGTATGATGGCCATCCTGAAGAGGCTGTTTCAAAATCAAGGGCCTAGGGGAACACAGCTGTTCTCCTCTGTCTTAGCCCTCTACTTTTGATACCAATGCAATGCTATGAATATAATGTCATGTGAAACTGAACTCAATTTCTAATTATCTTCAGATGCTGGTCAGTTGGAAAAGATCAACAGAACTGAAGAATTACATTCTAAATGTTGTTTCAAATATAAGTAATTTATTTTACCTAGGCCACTACTTGGCTTTATCTAACATTTTCCAGAAATATTTTAAAAATATTTAAACAATATTTCTGAAATATTTAAAAAATATTTAAAAAATATTTCTGAAGGTGGCTTAAGACCATTAATTTTTCAACTGCATACATAAGGTATACTTCTACTCTTAATAAGATTTTTTTTCCTTGCTGGCTACTTAGGAACTGTAAATGCATAATGCTATACCGTTACAATTTATGACTCTTGATAAATAATTATTTCCTATTGGAAGCTGCATTTTAAAGGGAAGGACTTGCTCATATTTTGGATAATGCATATTTTAATATTTTTTAAACTCTGTATTACAAACCTGTAATAAAAGAAAGCAAAACTAAATGTTTGTCTGCATACTAGCAGTTGGCATTGTTGGCATGCCCTCCTAACTTCGTAGCTTTCAATTATCTACTCTGCCTCACCTGTCACACCAAATTGAATTGAACATGGAATTTTAACTCCCAATGAATTGTGTATATGCATACCTTTTCATAATGTGTATTTTATTATAAGTAACGACAGTGGTATTCTACAGTCTTGTTTAAGTGCTATTTTTAAATGTAGGGGTTTAGGTTGTAGCTGTGTTGGTCTAAGGATATAGGCAGACAAGGTTCCTTGGGTGAATTTGATATCTTTTATTAGACCAACCCAAATGGTTGGAGAATAGTTATTAAGCAAGCTTTCGGGTTCAAAAGCCCTTCGTCAGGCTCAGGAAGCTGCAGCAGTTGGTGTGTGCTCTTTTTTTTTAAATGTATAACTTTTGGATGTTCAAGGGTGAGGATTGTATGGAAGTTTTGTCAGCATCTCTCTATCAAATGTTAATACTGTGACTATAGAACTGTAGTGTATTGTGACTACTTTTTTGAGAGATGGTATGAAAACTGGGTACATTGGTGTGACTGGTTGAAAACTACAGATAGTTTTTGTCTGTGTACATTATTTTACTTGTGTATATGGCAAAGTGGAGTTTGCCTGCATTGTACTATTTAATTGGTGTGAAAGTTAATATAGAATGGGTGTATACCTTTTGTGAAGTCTTAATTTCAAGATCAATAAGTAGTCAGAGTCTCCCTGCTTATGCCAGTTCTTCCTGTCCTCCATTATTCTAAGGCCTGAGATGAAGAGTGTCAAAGATTTCAAATATTCTGAGGGATATTCAAGAGTTTAGCATCTTGACAGGGCCCTGAGAGTTTCATGGAATTTTCATAGACACTAGGGCTGGAAGGGACCTTGGAAGATCATCAAGTCCAGCCCCCTAGCCCAGGGTCAGGAAGTCAGCTAGGGTCAAAGGATCCCAGCAAGATAAGCATCCAAACGTTTCTTAAAAGAGTCCAGATTAGGTGCTTGCACCACCTCTGGAGGGAGTCTATTCCACGCCCGGGGGGCTCGGACAGTAAAGAAGTTTTTCCTTATGTCCAGCCTAAAATGGTCTTGGAGGAGTTTGTGACCATTGGTCCTTGTCATCCATTGGGGTGCTCTGGTGAACAGGCGTTCTCCCAGATCCTGATATACTTATAGGCTGCCACCAGGTCCCCCCTGAGCCTGCGCTTTTCCAGGCTGAAGATTCATAGATTCATAGATGTTAGGGTTGGAAAGGACCTCAACAGATCATCGAGTCCGACCCCCTGCCTGGGCAGGAAAGTGGCTTTAAATGACCCCAGCTAGATGCCTATCTAACCTCCTCTTGAAGACCCCCAGGGTAGGGGAGAGCACCACCTCCCTTGGAAGCCCATTCCAGACCTTGGCCACTTGAACTGTGAAGAAGTTCTTCCTAATGTCCAGTCTAAATCTGCTCTCTGCTAGCTTATGGCCATTATTTCTTGTAATCCCCAGGGTGAGTAAAGTCTCACCAATTCCCTTCTGTGCCCCCATGATGAACTTATAGGCAGCCACAAAGTCGCCTCTCAGCCTTCTCTTGCGGAGGCTGAAGAGGTCCAGGTGCCCTAGTCTCTCCT
>NW_005842145.1:428817-435645 GCF_000455745.1 Alligator sinensis
GAACCCGTGCTGGTTTCCCCTCAGCATAATTTTTCCTGCCGGGCTCTCGCAAATGTGAGCCTTGATAATTTTTTCAAAGACTTTGCCAAGGATGGAGGTGAGACTGACTGGCCTATAGTTTCCTGAGTCCTCCTTCCTCCCTTTCTTGAAAATGGGGACCACATTGGCCCTTTTCCAGTCCTCCGGGACCTGGCCCGTGTGCCATGAGCATTCAAATATTCCCTCCAGTAGCTGTGCAGTGACGTCAGCCAGTGCCTTCAGTACCCTCAGATGGAGCTCATCCGGGCCTGCCGACTTGAATGCATCCAGTTCCCCCAAGTGCCTCTGCATCATCTCAGGGTCTACGCTTGGTAGTCTGGTGTCTTGCTGTTGCCTCTCTACAATCCCAGTGAGAGCCTTGTCTTGCCCCTCGCTTAGGAACACTGAGGCAAAGAACTCATTGAGGAGTTCAGCCTTGTCCCCCCTGTCCGTCACCAATTGCTTATGCCCATCTAGTAGGGGTCCTATTCCACCCTGGGCCTTCCTTTTACTCCCTATATATCTAAAAAACAATTTTTTGTTATCCTTAACTTGGGATGCCGTCCTCAGCTCCATGGTAGCTTTGGCCTGTCTAACTGCCTCCCTACAAGCGCGAGCAGAGGAGGTATACTCCTCTTTAGTAATCTCTCCCTGATTACTAAAGAGGAGTATATCTCTTGAGTCCCATGGCTTGCAGCCTCTTTTCATAAGGCCTATTCTCTCTCATACTCTCTGATCATGCGCGTGGCTCTTCACTGGATTCTCTCAAGCTTCCCCACATACTTCTTGAATTGTGGAGCCCAGAATTGGATGCAGTACTCCAGCTGCGGCCTCACCAAGGCCAGGTACAGTGGGAGGATGACATCCTGAGATTTACTTGAGAAGCATCTATGGATGCAAGCCAGAGTTTTATTCGCTTTACCACCTGCGACATCGTATTGGTGGCTCATGTTCATCTTGTGATCAATAGTGACCCCCAAGTCCCTTTCCCCAAGTCCCTTTTGACTGTGGTGCTAGCAAGTGTAGCACTGCCGAGCCTATTAGTGTGATGAGGGTTTTTTCCCCCAAGATGGAGTACCTTGCATTTTTCTGTATTGAATGTCATCAGGTTTCTATCTGCCCACTTACTAAGCCAATCAAGGTCAGCCTGGATCACCAGTCTATCCTTGGGTGCGGATGCTCTATCCCATAGTTTGGTGTCATTAGCGAACTTGGCCAGCCCACATCTGACACCAATATCTACATCGTTAATAAAGACAGTAAAGAGTAAATAAAGATGTTAAAGAGTAAATAAGTTTGAGGGAGTAAACCCAGATCAACTCTTTAAAAATGTAATAATTGTATAAAGCTGTGGTATCAGGTAGAACCTGAACAATGACTTGTATTGAGAACTCCACATTTTTATACTAGTAATGAACTGTTCTGTATGAAGATTAGTTTGCTAAAAACACACTTTGTGGTAAGAATTTGTGAAATAGAATGGACAATTTGCTAAAACTTAAAATAGCCCATGTTAAATTAATAGTTTAACTTTTTTAATATCATTATCTTGCTACAATTTTTCTTTGTAAGCCCTTACATAGTGTGACTAAGCCACATACATGTGAATAACAGTAGTGTAGCAAGGGCAGTGCCAGCAGTACACTGGCACCAGGTGCCCTTACACAGGGGGCACCAAATCAAATTAAAGTAATTCTAATAGTATAAAAGCCATAGTCTGTCTGTAACACTTTATTTGCACCCTGATTGTCTGATGGAAACAACCAATCAGAGTGTGAATACAGTATTTGGACAGGAGGTGGTGGAGTAGCAAAGGGTGTCATGATGGTGGGGACACAGGGAATGGAGCGGGGGAGCACAGCTGGCCTCGCCCCCCCTGCCCTGCTCCCTGGAGGCAGCGGCAACGGAGCGGATGGAACAGGGCAGGCAAGGCCAGCTTCACTCATTGTTTCTTCAGGTTTATATTGCTCCTTGGAGGTGGTGGTGGTGGTGTGAGAGGGAGCGGGTTCGGGATGGCGCAGGAGGGGCGAGCAGAGGGGATGAGAGGAGCAGGCCTGGCCCCAAAACAGCAGCAGAGAAGGTTGGGGGGGTGTACCGGGCCTGGCCCCAAAATGGAGGTGGGGGGGAGCATGCCAGCCCAGCCCTGAAACGGCAGTGGGGAAGGTGAGGGTGCATGCTGGGCCCGGCCTGGCCCCAAAACGGAGGGTATGGGGTGGGGTGTGCCAGGCCCAGCCTGGCCTGAAAATGGCAGTGCGGAAGTGGAGGGAGGGGAGGGCCTGGTCCTGCAATGGCAGCGGGGAGGGTTGGGGGGCCAGGCCTGGCTCTACAGTGGAGTGGGGGAAAAGGGGAGCGGGCCCATCCCCAACGGGGGTGGGGGTGTGGGGGGGCAGATGCAGGCCTCTGTCCTCGCCCTCACCTCCCACCCATCATTCTTGATGGGCAGTTGGCCAGTGTTACATAATAGCGTGTAGGTGTGGCATGCTGCACATGACATTCACCAGGCACCAAAATGCCTGGCTATGGCTTTGAGAACAAGAATCGGTTCTGTCTTTGGCTAAATAATGCAAGTTTATTTTTCTTCTGTTCTCTAGGACCGTTGCTTTTTGCAGACTACTGTGTGATGTTGAAATGAGGATGAGCACCTTGCTTCTGAGGTGCTGTCATGGAGCCACAAGCAGACACTCTAGAGGATTCTCAGGCTCCCCTGAAGGTAGGCGGGTGATTTTCTGGAGGCAGTGAGCATTAGGGAGTGGTTAGAGAGCTCCCAGTGATGAGAGGGGGAATGGAGGGCCCTGGTTGAGGGAATTAGCTTTGACTGAGCAGAAGTTCACAGTGGGAGATTTTCATAGGAATTGTTATGAGGCCTAGGTGGTAGTCTGAGCATACGGTATGGATTCTATCAATTTTGTTTTACAATACGCTGTTATCAAAGCATTTGATCACTTTTTCTTTTTTAAACCATTTGCTCTTCCTTGTAGTAAATCTTTTTGTTTTCCTGTTACTTTACCTAAGTGCCTGTGGTAAATCCTGATTTCTGGGCATGCACGCCCACCTGGGCATACCCACTTGACAAGAATGGGGGACCAGTAAGCTTACACAAATCCGGGGTGTATCTCTGGGAGCACCTTCACACCCTAGGGTTTTCTCATAGATGCATATGTAGCAAAACCCCCAGTTATTCTTTTTTTGTAAATAGAAATACATTGCCCTCCCTTCCCCAACCATTTCTGACTTTCTCTTTGCCTGTCTCTTCCTTCTAAGTAGCTATGATAAGACATAGTGAAGATAAGACATAGGATAAGCTCTTGTATTCTGCTGTTGTAACAAGCCCCTTTTATATTGTCCATGTATCATTGTAACTAGTGTTCTGTTATTTTGGTATTGATTTTTACTGTTTTATATTGTATGATCACTATTCTTACTATCGATTTTTACTGTCTTATATTGATATTATATGATTCAGGCCTGTTTTTGTAAGTTAGCCAAAGTAATGTCAAGTCTCCATCTTGTATTGTCAAGTCTCCATCTTGTGTCCTATGCCCAGACAGACCCTATTGTAATTGTGTTGTAACTGTGACTCACACCTACCCCTCCTATGGAAGTTGGTTCCCTGGATGAATGGGAGAGAACGAAAGTGCTGGAGACATAATAGTAGTAGGCCTAAAAATAGCTCCTACTGAATGACTGGACCATCAGCTTAACAACCCTTCCACCACTTTGCGCTGACTCTCCCTGAAACCACAGACCTACTTCCAGAACCAGAGACAAAACCCAACATTTGAAAGATAAAAACCCTCCAAGATACCAGCAACACGGAAACAAAGGACAGAACAGAAACCAGCAACTCCACCATTGTACTACACCGGACAGTGAGAACACCTAGAACTGCATGTCCTCATCTGAGCAGGGCGGGACCTTGCCTGGGCATGCCCTCCCCATTGGAGTCACAGGTAGCCCACCCCTATAAAAGGGGTGATAGAGGATAGAGCGTGACCTTCTTGGGACACCCTCTTCATCTGGACTGGCACTATACCATGCCACCTATCCACCCAGAGGCCCTGCTGGTAGCCCCCCTCTGGACAACACCTCGCTGGAGAAGACCCCGACTGGCCATCGACAATTGGCTCACAGCCTAGATAGGTAGCTATCACCCACATCTTCCCTCCAAACAAGGGACCTGAACTCTGTTTCTATACCCCTTGGCTTCAATCTCTTTACTAAGCTGTTTCTTCCCTGCTACCATTTTGTGAGTATGTGAGTGTAAGTGTGTGTGTAGGAACCAATAATTTGTAATCTGAATATTGCGTTACCCCTTTTTCTGTCTAATAAAACTGTTATTTGGAACCCTGAGTTGGGTTTTGTCTTGCTGCGGCCCCGGCCCTGCTCCAATCTCTGCGCCCCACCCCTCTGACCCCCATCCCGGCTCTTTCTCTATTGCCTCCGGCCCCTCTCTCCCATTTCTCACCCCAGCTGTCCTGCCACCTCCGACCCCCGCTCCCAACCTGCTCCCTGCTCACCTTGCTCCCAACTCCCTCTCTGCCGCCTCCAACACCCCCGTTTCTCTGCCGCCTCTAACCCCCCGTCCTGGCTCCCTCTCTGCCACCTCCAACCCCTATCCTGGCTTTCTCTCTCTCTGCCGCCTCCAACACCCCCTCCCCGTCTCTCTCTGCTGCCTCTGATCCTCATCCCAGCTCTTTCTCTGCTGCCTCCAGCTCCCATTCCATCTCTGTCGTCTCTCACCCCAGCTCTCCTGCCGCCTGTGACCCCCCGCTCCTAATCTGCTCCCCACTCACCTCGCTCCCAGCTCTGCTCTTAACTGCTCCTTGCTCATCTCTCAATCCTGGCTCTTCCCCTCTACTCTCACTCATTTCTTGCTCCTGACTCTGCTGCCCCGGCTCTGCTCTTTGACCTTGCCACTGTCTTTTGGCTCCCGGCTTCTCTCGGCTCCAACCCTGCTCCCCGCTCACCCTGCACCCAGCTCTGCTCCCTGCTCTGCTCCTGGAATCTCTCTCTCTCTCTCTCCTAGTCACCAAACACCCCAAGCACCCCCAAACATTAACACACTGTAACCTGAGTGGGTGTTCACCGGTGTGTGTGTGTATGAATTGGTAATTTTTGTATGTGCATCGTGTGTGCGTGAATTGCATGTAATTTTGTGTTATGCCCTCCTGCCTAACAGCGTGATATTGAGATCCCGAGCATTGATCTTGCTTGTCATGTCAACACATATGGCAGTATTGCCGCACAGGAGAATTCAAGAGAGGCAGAATACATTTTAACATAGTAATCCCATGCTCAATTTTCAATATGCTTCCAAATTTGATACAGAAAATGAAAACCAGTATGTGGTTGGGGGAGACCTATCTGTTTTCATAGCTGGGGAAAGGGTCTTGCAGCAGTGCACGTGGTCTTGTCCATGGCTAAAGTTTCTGAGTGAGAATATAGGTTGATTCATTTTGCTGTATGAAAAGCAGGTACATAAGTCTAAGGAATTGCAAAAGCTAGAGGAATCTATATCCATATACCCTTTTTTCTTTAGTTTTTTTTTTCAATAGAATAATGCTAGAAGATGAAGATAAAACAACTAAAAAACAGCAAGCTTATGGTAAAATTTGATTATTGCAATGGCTTTAATTTGAATGCAGAGGGAAGGGTTTTAAATAGAAAGCCTTGACTCCGAGACTGAATAAGTTTGAACCTCAAAGTTTATGCTAGGTCTGTTCTCTGCAATTTACTCTTAGGACCCAGAATGGCATGGTATGGATACCACTGTGCCATCCATCTTTAACAACCTAGGATGGAAATTTCCTCTAAGCCTCTGTAGCCTTGCTCTCTCTAGAACACTGGTCACCAACCTTTTTATGATGAAGATCACTTTTTGGAAGTAAAGGGTACCCCAGGATCTACTGTCCCCCCTCACCCACCCTGCCCCACTTCTGGGCGGGCAAGGGGGTGAAGCTCAGCCGAAAGAAAATGTAGAAATAACAGTATATAACAGTAGGCAGCCAGGGGAATGAGTAGGGCCATAGGGAAGCCGGGCCAGGGGCTCTGGCCAGCTGCAGCAGGGGGGAAGGGGCACACATGCAGCCAGGATTGCAACCCAGATCCCACGTACGCTCAAGGGCCACTCAACACTTCTGCACCCCTGATCGTCCCAAGGGCACGGGCAGGGGGAGCTCCTGCCAGTGGACGCAGCCTGGCAGAGGCCCCAGGGGCCCCTGTCCACCCCACCTGTGCTTGGGTACAACAGGAAGTCTGCAGCAGCAGCTGCCTCCATCCTGAGCACAGGGGTGGGGGGATCATGGGCTCCAAAGGCCTCAGACCCCCCCAGACATGCTCCTGGATGACCAGATCTTCCCAGACCCAGTCAGGCTGGGGCCCAACCCCACTTGTGTACTGCTGCTGCACTGAGCTGCATCCACAAGGCAGCTGGATGCACGTGGCATCGGGTTCAGACCTGGCTGGGTCTGGAAGTCTCCATGATCAGGAGCACATGCTGGGGAGGTTCCCGCTGCTGGGTGCACCCTGGCAGAGGCCCTGGGGGCCCGTACCTCCCCGACCTGTGTTCTGAGTGGAGGTGGCAGCTGTTGCCTGCCTGCTGCACCTGGAGTACAGATGGGGGGAGGCTCGGGCCCCTGAGGCCTCCAGAGTAGAGGTGGGGGAGACACAGGGGGTGCCTGATGTTATTTCTCTGCTACCTCTGGGCTGAGCTGCATTCAGCCCTGGCCTGCCCCAGTCTGGGTCTCTCTGCTGAACAGGGGCAGTTGTGTGTGTGTGTGCGTGTGTGGTTGGGGGGGGGGGGGGGCCTGC
>NW_005842145.1:435655-442665 GCF_000455745.1 Alligator sinensis
AGAGCCCAGTGGAATCCCCAGGAGCCCGTGCCTCCTCTCTCCTGTGCTCTGGGATGAAGCAGCTGCTGCTAAGGGCTGCTGCTGTGCCCAGAGCATGGGTGGGGGGTGGGTACAGGACCCTGGAGCACCAGGGGGAGCACCCCTGCATGCTCCTGGGTGGTGAAGAGTCCCAGACCGGGCCAGGCCAAGGCCCGACCCCACGTTCCTTTGGCTGCTGGGGAGGCATGGTTCAGCCCAGTGGCAGCAGAGAAGTGATGTCGGGCCTCAGCCTGGCCCAGTCTGGGACTTTCTGCTGCCCAGGGGTGCATGGGGGGAGGGGTCCCACTGCTAGGCACAGCCCGGCAGGGGCCCTGGGGGCCTGTGCTCCCTCCCCCCCATGCCCTGGGCATGCCCTCAGCAGCAGCTGCTTCGCCCTAGAGCACAAGTGCGGGGCACGAGTCTCTGGGGCCCCTGCTGGGCTGTGCCAAGTGGCAGGAGCCCCCCTCACATACCCCGGTTGATGGAGAGCCCCAGACCTGGCTGGGGCCCATTGCCACATGAGTTCCCAGTGCTGAGCTGAGCCACACGTGGCCAGCTGCAGCAGGGCTTAAGGTGCAGCAGCAGCCACCTCTGCCACCTCTGCCCCCACAGAGATGTGGAGGGAGACCCCCCCCCCGAAGAGCCCCCCCAGGCTCCTCCCACCACCCAATGAGGCTGGGGCCCTACTTACCTTCCCCTACTCCTGGCTGAGCCACAGGTCAGTCACTCACTGTGGGGGCCTTGATCTGGCCCCCGCCCCTTCCCTCTCCCACTGATTGACCTGCTGGGGCAAAGGGTGTGTGCATGCGTACATGCCCAGCTGTCCCCCCAGCCCAGGATCAACCTAAAGAGGCTTCAGGATCGACCAGTCGATCACGAGCCCCAGGTTGGTGACCACTGCTCTAGAAGTAGCAAGGTCAATTTGTGAGGCAATATCTGAGCGATAAGAAGATAGCTTTTGGTTTTAATGTGCATGAGCCAGTCAATTAGTTTTTTCTTAGGTCTGTTTTAGAGGGAATTTTTCCCTTTATGTGTTAAAACCAAAACACTGCCTTGTTGTCTCAGCTCTGTTTGAGCTGGACTACTCAAAGTGTGAACAGCTACAATTCAAATTGGTACTGTCTTCATTAGTGCTGTACTCACTTAATTATGTGCTAGCACTTCTGAAGGCACGTGATGTGAAATTTAATCTATTTTTAATTAACTCAGACTAGCCAGGGACAAATATACACCTTTCCTTCCTAGTGAAGAATTTTCCATGACTTGGTTTGCTAAGTCATGTGAAAATTACATCTTGCCTTGCTTCCACTAAGCATATGTTAACTCAGGTTAGGATTTTTGTGGGTCATGTCTTTTACTAGACCAACTGCATATTTGGGATAGATTTAGATAATCTTTCAGATGCAAAGCATTCTTCATCTGGTATCTTAATTCAAGTTAAGTACATGCCAGGTTTTTGAGTAAAGGTAATGCTCCATATATCTCTTTCTTGCAGGGAATTTACCTCCCATTTTGCACACTGGTTCTTATGTGCTTTGTTTACTTGAGATTAGATCAGGGGTTGCCACCACAAGCCTGGGCTGTGAGTCCATGCCTCCCTCATAATTAGTAGATGGTGTGCTGCAGGCCAATCTAGTTTTATCATGAGCTGGATCCAGCCCATGGGCCTTAGGTTGCTGACCCCTGGATTATATAATTGCTGATTCTCTTCTAGAGTTAAAGCCCATCCACACAACTGCTTTGGTTTCAAAGGGTAGGAAAAATCTCAAGTATTGATTTAAGCAGAGCAGCACTGTCAGTTATGGGCTTCAGAAAGTGGAGGTTACTTCTGTCTTAACAACTTTCAAAGGGACAAGAGAAAAAAGCAATTTTTGAAGGAATTTGTGAAGAGACTGGTATCCCCAAAGACAAGCTTTAAATCAATTCAAATAATTTCCTTTTGAATTTATCATTTCTGTATAATACAATCTCATTTTCCCATAGGAATGTACATTTCTTTGTTTACATGTATCTATAAAAAACTCTTTTAATTGATTTTTTTTGCCAATAAGAACAAAGAATGATCTAATCTATCTATAGATTTGTGGAATTTATAGAGTCCTAATGAACTATATGAACTTTGAAACCAATACAATGTTACACACATGTAAAAACTTTAATACAGGAATCTGACTTGCTTAATTTATTTTACATCAAATATATCCCTGCAGTGATCCAGGCTCCAGCCTGGAGTTAAGAAATAGGTACTAGGGGTGTGCAAAGCTTTGGTCGCCAATGTGATTTGGAGAAGATTCGGCCCAATTTGAAGGCCGAATCACCAAATCTGAATCGAATTGGGAGACCGAAAAACCCTCTCCGAATTGCTATGGAGTCTCCAAATTGATTTGGAAAAGATTCAGAAAAAGATTTGGAGATTTGGAAGGCAGTCTTTCAGAGGAACAGAAACTGAGAAGAGGGAGGGGGAGAAGGGAGGGGGAAAGACTGACATCTGTAGCTGGCCAGTGACTGTGATCTTTCCCTGAGTCCCCTTCCAATCAGTGCTCTGCGGGAAGGACGTAGAAACAGCACATAAGCCTCTGTCTGCAGCTTTTCTGTCCCTTTTGTGAGCTGTTTCTGCCTGAGCAACAGCATCTGAAAGGTAGTACTGGCCTGGCTTGGCTTCCTAGTCAGTCTCCTGCTAGTTTCTGTTCTTGGAAAGGATTGAATACAGCTTACTAATTACCCTTGCCTAGAATCCCTCTACTTATCCCTCTCCAATCCATTTCTTTCAAATTATTCTACCCCCCAAAACCTCTTATTTGTTTTTGTCATTTTTCTTTTTCCCCACACTTTAAAAGAAAGCTGTGTTTTCCCTGGCAGTGTGATCCATCACTGTGCAGGAAAGCACATACATTTCAGACACGCACACACATACAATAAAGACAACAGAGAAGAAGAAGAGATAGCAGTCAGACACATACAGTAATCAGAGAAGAAAAAGAGATATTAATCTTATTAATTACACACACATAAAATAAACAGAGAAGAAGAGATAGTAGTCAAACAGTAATCAGAGAAGAGATATTAATATTATTAATTACACACATGTATAGTAAACACAACAGAGAAGAAGAGATAGTAGTCAGACACATACAATAATCAGAGAAGAAGAAGAGATATTAGTTAGTTACACACACACAGAGAAGAAGAAATATTACAGCTGTACACATACACATTTTCCAGCACAGCAAAGATTAATATAAAGCATGCTGGAAAGGCAGGTGCCAGGTCTTCTGGCAGGGGAGGGAGAGGGGCTAGAGAGGGTAGGGGGAGAGCTGCAAGTTCCAACCCCCAAACATAGATGCATTCTTTTTCCTGGCAGCGACGAGTCTTCTGCTGCCAGTGGGAGCAAGGAGGTGGAAGAAGCACCTGTCCCTGCACCTGCACCAGTTCCCCTAACACCAGAAATAGCCACCAGCACCAGAATGACAGTCTCCTCCACCCCAATTTCATCTCCCAGCATGAGTCTTCCAGTGCCAGAGGGGGAACCTGAACGCCCTAGCAAAAGAAATTCTGGGGAACGATGGGAAATCTGAGTTTCTGCTCCATACCCCTCAAAGTTCCCCTAGAGCCAGGTCTCCTTCTCTGGAAAGCACCTTGGAGGAGGTTGAGGTTGAGGCTGGGGAGGCAAGTGGCTCATCTGAGTCAGCTCCTGCTGTTGTTGTGCCTCTTCCTGCTGGGGAGGGGGGCAAGGCAGAACGGGGGGGTGGGGGGGTAGTGTAGTGTGGGATCATTTTGAGGTGACAGATGATCCCAAGTATGCTATCTGCCGGCACTGCTGGGGCAAGGAAGTGAAACACTTCACCACAGTGATGCTGCTGCATCTCAGGAGGCAGCACCCCTTTGCCCTTGCTCCTCCTCAGCCGGGCACCAGTGGGAGCATGCCCAAAGGGAAGTCCCCATCTTGCTCCAAAGCCCCCATCCCCATGAAGCAGAGGCAGGCCACTCTGGAGCGGTGGGGGAAGCCGCAGACAAAGTGGGGGCGCATTCCGAAGGCGAGCAAGGTCACCTAGAGCTCTGGGGAGACACTTGCTCTGGGTGGCCAGCCCTCCTTCTTAGTTGAGCTGCCAGGGTTCAGGTGGCTCATGGCACTCGTGGCCCCATCATACCAAGTGCCACATACACCACATTTAGCAGGACAGTGGTGCCCTCCCTGTATGAGGCATTCAGGAAGTCCTTGAGGGAGGAGCTGTGCAAGACAGCTATCAGTCAGGCTGTCGGTGGGCTCTCCTTCAAGTGGAGGTGATGTATGAGTCCCACACGGCAGGGGCAGCTTGGTTGGGAGGGTGAGCTCCCCTGCGGGTTCATGGTCACTGACAATGGGGCCAATATGGTCAAGGTGGTCCGTGATGCCAACTTTGTTGCATCTGCTGTGTGGCATACAAGTTCCACCTCATAGTCAGGGATGCCTTGGAGGGGGACAGGGCTTCTGGTAATGGCACCATCACTACCGCCCAGCGGATTTCAAAACGCAGGAAGGTGGCAGGCTACTTCCACCGCAGCATCCAAGGAGGCAAGATGCTGCGGGACAGACAGGCAGAGCTGAGCATCCCGCAGCAGAAAATCATGCAGGATATGGAGACTTGGTGGAACTCCACATACCTGATTCTGGAAAGGCTGGTCAAGCAACAGAAAGCTATCCATGAGCTGACCTTGCTTAGGGAGATTGGGATCAGCAGTCCCCTTAAAGTGGAGTGGGATCTTGGTGGTCCTCAAGCCATTCCTCAAGGCCACCAAGACCCTCAGCGTTGGTGATGCTCTTCTTAGCCAGCTGATCCCCATAGTCAAGGAGTTTGAGAACCAAATGGAGAAGTTCCAAGGGATCAATATTCCTGGCTGGGGCAAGCTGCTTTCGCCAGAGGTGCAAGCACTGGTGAAGCGGCTGAAGGAGGGAATCAAAAAACAGCTGGATCCCTTGCGGTCTGGTACAGTCCACATGCTAGCAGGCATGTGCAACCCAAGGATGAAGGGGAACATGTGCAGCAGCAAAACCCTTGATCACTGGATGGAGGTGCTGGTGAGCAAAGCCAGGGAGGCAGAAGGGCAGAGGTGAGGGGATGTGGAAGAGGGGGATCCACTTTTCTGTGCCAGCACTCCCAGCAACAGCCAATCTCCTCCACTCCAGCCACTGCCAATGTGGGCCAAGGGCATGGCTTTAATGTTGGGGTCCAGATGCCCCAGACCCCAGCCTCAGGCAGGCAGCAGCAAGGCTTTGGTGGTCCTGTCCATTCTTCAGATCCTCCGTGCACCGGCCTGTGCACTGATGCTGCAGCTCTTTTCCACAGCAGGACTGAGACGCAGCTGCCTGCTGCTTCCCACTCGGTAGAAGCATCTTCAGGGCACTTCTGGGGCAACTGTTCTGCCCCGCTGGTCAGCTCCACCAGCTCTTCTGCAGCCCGTCTTCATCATCCCTCACCAAAGCCGCCTGAGTGCTGGGTATACGGGTTTTATCTCTTTTGGTGGCTCCATCCCCCAGATTGGAAGCAGACCAATGGGAAAGCCTGAGGGGTTAGTTCCCCCCCAGGTCCTCTTCTTCACCTCGTCCCTAGGTCAGGGCAGGGCAAGCCTTCCTCCTGCCTTATCCTGATTGGTGGGGAAGGGAAATGCACCCACCAATCAGCCTGAGTCATTCGGCTCAAGCCGTCAAGCCAGGCTGCCACTGGCAAGCCTGCCACATCAGAAAAGGAGTAAAAGCTAGGAACTGGCATTTTCCAAGTGTCTTGAGTCTAGAAAAGTTGAGGACCACTAATCTAGACCTACATGTACAGAAACCTCTAGGAAAGTGGGAGGGCAATAACATTTTTGACCAGCAGGACAAACCCTTTCATATAGTAAATATGAACCTCTGGCTTGCATCAAGATCCTATCAGTATACTTTTGAGAAGTTAGGAGCCTCATTACCTGGGACTGGTATGAAGCCCTCCTTCCTCCTAGAGTACATGAGCCTGTCTCAACAATGCTCTGTGCCTGTGTTACAGCTCCTGCCATTGCAGCAACCAGGGGAATTACTGGTGTTTGCAAAGCACCATGATTATCGACATTGGCTGTATATTCACTGGCAAGAATGTGTGTATTTGTGTCGGCGGGTCTTTTTTTCTTGTCCCACCACAAGACTACTAACTCACATGAAGTATTCTGCACTAAAATCCTACTGTAGACAAGATACTGAAGTTTCTACCTTACTAGTAAACCCAGCTGTAGATGGGAGATATGGTACTGACTTGTAATGACACATACCCAGTGAAAATTCTGGGCCTTGAACATGGTTGCTTAATGGGAAGAAGCATATTAATCAGACTTGTGCTTGTGATGATAACATATTTAACCAGCTCAGCTGGTATGATGATCAGGGAAGGTGTTGTGTCTCTCTACAAGTATATAAAGTTATTTGCATAGCTATGCCTGTCCTATAGACAACAGCATATTAATAAAGTACAGGAATTCCACATGTATGCATATAAATTCTTATGAATATTTTTACCTATGTTTTTCCACATGGGATCATCAAGTTCAGTCTACAATATTTTGGGGTTAAGTTACAACAATGTACAGCCACTTGACCCTGAATGTAAGCATCCACTCAATTTAAACCATATTGACACCTATATTCATTTGACATCACACCTTTAGTTTACTTGCCTTCATTTTCCTAGGTATATCTGTACAGAAGACCCTTGAATGTATCTTCTTCTCTGATTTTCATTTGCTTCTTGCAGTGTCCATAGACAACATGCATCCTTTCCTCCTTCAGAAACATGTGTAGATCCTACTGAAGTTGCCCTATAAAGATTCTAAGGCAAAATAGTAGCTGACACTACTATTTAATCAGAATGATGGGCTGACAGCCTACTGAGAGCTCAGTGCAGAATATTTTGCTCTCTCCAGCTAAAATCATGGGGAAATTGAAGATGGGACCAATTAAACTTAGCAATGTGAATACCCCAGACTTAGGG
>NW_005842145.1:442696-446108 GCF_000455745.1 Alligator sinensis
AGGGAAAGAAAGATTTGGGTATCATCCATATTTCTGCAATGGACTCAGTATTCCTTCACACTCCCTGATATTGAAAAAAAAGATCATGTTAAATATGAGGAGAAGTAGTTATTATATGTTCATCTACAATGAACGAGATCTGGAAAATGTAAATAGTGAACCCAGGTGGTAGTATTTTTGTAAGGAAAATCAATGGCGATCAAAGAAATTGTATTTGTCAGCAGCCTGAAGAAATATTAACAAGAGGAAATACTTGTCATGCATCAGGCTGCTCTGGGCAAGTTCTGGGATGAGTTTTGTTCCCAGGGAATTGGAAATGGAATGCGTATTTCCTCATTTTAGATTATTACTTGAGATATTTTGAAATAGTAGTAACTTCCAGACTTCAAAAACTAGGTTTAAAAAGAAAATACAAGGCTTGGAGCTACAGTGAAGAAAAAGCACCATTGTTAGGAAGAATAAAAACTACATTTAACCTACAATCTTATTGAAACTCACTTTACTGGTATTTCAGTTATTAAGTAAAATCCAATTCTAAACTACTTTTCTAAATACTTGAAACTCTGCAAGGACTTGTCCAACTCTCTCTCTCTCTCATTCCATAACAAGCTACTCTCTTCCCACTCCTTCTGATTTTGGCTCTTCTCTCTAAACATTGGAAATTGCTCCTTCACTTGTATTGTCCTATGTATTGGATCACAGTTTTTCTCTCCCTCTCTAAGAGCCACCAAGTAATTTCTTCCATTTATATTTTTTCCTCCAAATCTCATTCTTTATAATCTGTAATCATATTGGAAATGAGCCTTATCTCTGGATTCAGAAAATAACAAATCTGAGTTGGAAGAAGACCTTAGAAAAATGGTGTGTGTATAAGTAGAGTGACAAGGTATACTACTAATTTAGCAATACCATAACACAAAGACCCCTGGGCTAGATCTTTGATGGGGTAAATGACAAAAAAGACAAAGTCATCCTTATCTGGATGTGTTTGAAACACTTTTTTATGCTGTCTGATTAAAAAGGCAGTGAACAGTTCTATTACTAGTAGGTAGTGTAAGAACTACCAAGATCTCTGGCTTTTATTTTCAGTACCTGTCCGTGACATTCCCAACAAGCTAGTTCTGATCTTGACGTGCCCATATTTACAAGATTCACTGGAGAGGAAATAGGAGGAAATTCAAATGCAGTCATCTGCAAAATAAATTGTTAGGACTGGATCTTCCTCACTTTGCCAAATATTATTAGGCAGCAGCCCACTTAACATGTACCGCCCATGCAGCTTGGCTTCCAGAATAAAGCCTGGAAAATAAAAACAAGAAAGCTTATGTCAAATAATGATTATCTGAACCTCAGAATATGTGCCTATGCAGCCATTATATTTTACATGCCATGTAGACTTCTAGTGACACCTAGTGCCCACAGTGTTATTGATACAGATCTTAAAGTTCCATTTCTCTTCAGAAGGCACTAGGGGCAATTCATTTTGAATGGATTGCTATAAAATAACTTCCATGAAAAGCTACATAAGATATCCTTTGAGACTGAGCAAGTCCTGTAGACACCTAAAATGCAAAACTAAGGAGAAAAATGTTTTTTTCTGAACTTTATGACTCCTGAGTATTGCAACACCTGTGATGGTCCAGGTCTTGTAGGATTTGTTAGAAGCATTAACTCTGACTGTCCTTGCCTTTCCAGATTACTTAGATACATCATTAAATCATGTGGATGGCATACCTGCCATGGTTACTTACTGCAGAACTTCAAGAAAATGAAATTGTCATGCAATAGGGGACCTGCTGAAAATGGAAGGGTGAGAGAAATCATTGTTTGTTCAGTTCTTTTAAAGAAACAGAATCCATGCTGGAGGATATTTGTGAGAAAACTCAGCATGACTACATGGCATGACACAGTGCCATGCAGAGACAACTGGATGAACCTGTGAAAGCTCTAGCTTGTATTCCAAAGTCAGTGCCATGAAAGGCAGGGTCAGACAGATACCCAAAATAGCTCTGCACATACTAGTTGTGAAACCAGAAGCAGTAGTTTAATGTTGAGCCACGGTGAATAATTCCGTTTTTCAGCAGAGCTATAATTGGCCCCAGTGCCGCACTTTGTTAATGTGCCATACTTACCATAACTAGTGTGTGAAAACACTGCATGGCACTATGCCATGTAGACATTCCCTGACTCCAGTATCCTTAGATCGTGTCTCTGCTTGATAGGTAATTCAGGTTAAGATAGGGTGCAAATTTAAAAAAATAATAGGGATTCCTAAATGCCTTTCAGTGTTTATAGGCTTTTATGTCTCAAGCAGTCTGTGTAGTCATATATAATGGAGTATCTTTCTATGAAGTTGGATATTGTTTCTAAAAGATCTTCCTAGAGCAGCATGGTTCCAAGGGGATCCATAAAGTATGGGAATATAATCCCTCTTTGCTGTAATTCAAAGTATGAGAAAAAAAAGAGAAGTTAAAAGGTGGAGCTTCAGTCTTCAATCTGTATTGTCTGACTTTCAGGTACTCAGTTTCCCAATCTTGCTATTGTACTGATGCTCCCTGTTTGTTTTTAGAAAAGGAAAGGAACAAGACTGGCTGCGCAGAAGATTTTTTTTTGGTCTAGTGCTGTTTGAGTTCACATTTCTTACACGTGTGATTATCCTTAACTAAAGTCTTGGAGCCTGGGTGTCCTTGATTGATGACTTGAAGAACTACCTACCTTACGCTCTAGATTACCTCAGAATTTTAACATCCACAAAATGGTAAAGGCAAAAAAAGAACCCAGAATTTAAACAATTTCACAGTATTGATCACACCTAACCTAGTCTGCTGGACAGTTATTTTTTTCACATTTCTCTTCATGTTATCTGAATGATTGAATGTAGTACCCAAATTACTTAAAATACTGTAGGTTAGGAGTTGCAAAGAAACACAACACTTCACTCTAGTTACTAGAGTCTAGTAAATAGCCCCATTGACTTTCATATGAGTACAGTTAAGCATATGTGCTAAGTGCTTGTAGGAAAGGGCTTCAGGTTTGACTAGTAAAAGTTAGAGTGCTTTAAACTTCCATTTCAACCTCCATTTTAAATGTTTTAGGATGATAAATAAAAACTAAATCTTACAAGTAAATTCTACCATGTTTGTATGAAATCTCTTACTGTAAATGCTTAACTATAACACTCCTGAACCAGGTTTCTTCAAGCTTCCCCTGCATTTATGATTTACATAGCATGTACAAAACTGTGCTCAACAAGTAAGTGGAAGGTCTGATTCAGATTTTGTGGAAATCAGTAGAAAGATTATTACTGAGTTCCACTGGCTTTCTAATAGGCATTTAGCTTGTCTTCCCCATATTCTACCAGTCATTATTGCATTATCTGTCCAAAAATATTTTAAATGTATGAGGAAAGAGT
>NW_005842145.1:446118-470670 GCF_000455745.1 Alligator sinensis
GCGTTTAAAGCATACAGTAAGTTCAATAGGTTGTTTCTGATATTGGGTCAAACTTTTACAGAACAAAAAAAAATGGCATGTGACAAAGCATGGAAAATTTCACTCAAAATTGGCTGAGAATTTTTTGAAAAAGAGATATTAGAATGGAACCTGAAATTCAGTCACCTAGAATGCACAACAGCCAAGCCAACTGGAATACTGGGACCCTTCCAGTTACAGAAATACATTCTAATCTATATGTAAAAATATAACTGCTTTCAGATCATGTTTCTGATGATTGAAAGCAATGTAACTATGTGTATGAATTCTTCTACACTTGAGGCTGCCAAGAATGCTTGCTAAGACATTCTTGACAAGTAAAATTTGCTTTCCTGCTTGCAACCAGTAGGATTTAGCCAAACTCCTCAGTGTCCATTTGTTTTTTGAGAAATGTGGGTGATCGTTGAAACTCAAAAACACATAATGATGAAGTCTAGCTTAATAATTGGGGAGAAAGTCTGATACACTAAGAGTTACCTCAGCTAAGCTATATTCACCCGTGTTTTTCATTTGCAGGTCTCTCTTAGACATAACTTAAGGACACTAATTATACAACTACTGTTGATTACAAAAGTGATGGGTATAAGAAGCGAAAGAGAAAGAGAGAGAGAAATTTCCATTAAAGTCAGTCAGAGTTGTTTATACAAAACAGCTGTATAAATGAACTCCAGATGTTTCCAGCTGGTCCACAGATGTTTCCAAATGAAACATCAGAGAAAATCTGCACAGAATATTCTCGTTTTCCTCTTTCACTCATTTCTACTCTACTTTCTCAAGTACGTTCTCATTCTCTCTCTCTTCTCCACCCCCCCACCCCAGCACACTGACTTCTTGGGGTATCTACATCAATGGTTTCCAACCTTTTTAGGTTCAAGGCACCCCTTGTCAGACTCAATACACCCCTTGTTAGAAAATGCCAGCTTTTACTTTCACTTGTTTTTGATTATAGAAAAAGAATAGAGCAATTCTTCTGCTGCAAAGAACTCAGAAAAACCACAGCAGGTCAGAATGTGGGGCCCTTGCAGGACGAGACGGGGAATCTGGTTGTCACACCAGACGACAAAGCCAACATATTTAATGATTTCTTTGCCTCTGTCTTCCTCAGTAAGGACCAGAACTGCTACCTCCCTGCTAGGCCCCCATCGGGCCCCGAGGGAGGCACACCTGAGCCCAGGGTAAGTGAGGATATAGTTAGGGAGCTGCTGGAGGGGCTGGACGTTTTTAAGTCAGCCGGTCCGGATGATCTCCACCCTAGAGTTCTAAAGGAACTGGCCAGGGTCATTGCGAGTCCCCTGGCGCAGCTTTATGAGCACTCGTGGTGCTCTGGAGAGGTGCCGGAGGACTGGAAGAGGGTCAACCTGGTTCCCATCTTCAAAAAGGGGAGGAGGGAGGACCCGGGAAACTATAGGCCAGTCAGTCTTACCTCGATCCTGGGCAAGCTGTTCGAGAAAATTATTCCGGCACACATCCAGGAGGGGCCAGCAGGGAAATGCATGCTCGGGGCAACCAGCACGGGTTCATCAGCGGCAGGTCATGTCAGACCAACCTGGTGGCCTTCTACGATCAGGTCACTAAATCATTGGATGCAGGGGTAGCAGTGGATATAGTCTTCCTGGACTTCCGGAAGGCTTTCGACACTGTCTCTCACCCCGTTCTCATTAGGAAACTGGGGGACTGTGGCGTAGACACCCACAAAGTCCAATGGGTCGCCAACTGGCTAGAGAGCCGCACCCAGAGGGTGGTAGTGGATGGGTCCTTCTCGGCATGGAAGGACGTGGGCAGTGGGGTCCCGCAGGGCTCAGTCCTCGGGCCCGCCCTGTTCAACATCTTCATCAGTGATGTGGATGAGGGGGTGCAAAGCACCCTGTTCAAATTTGCTGATGACACCAAGATGTGGGGGGATGTGGGCACAATAGAAGGGAGCAACAGGCTACAGTCAGACCTTGACAGGTTACAAGGATGGGCGGAGAAGAACAGGATGGGGTTCAACACAGACAAGTGCAAGGTGATGCACCTGGGGAGGAACAACCGGCACCATACCTACAGGCTGGGGAACTCCCCTCTTGTCAGCACGGAGGTGGAAAAGGATCTTGGAGTCATTATTGACTCCAAGATGAACATGGCTCGGCAGTGTGGGGAGGCGGCTAGGAAGGCCAACTGTACCTTGTCGTGCATCCACAGATGCATTTCAAGCAGGACCAAGGAGGTGATCCTCCCCCTCTACGCGGCACTGGTCAGGCCGCAGCTGGAGTACTGCGTCCAGTTCTGGGAGCCGCACTTTAAGAGGGATGTGGACAGCATCGAGAGGGTCCAGAGGAGGGCCACTCGCATGATCAAGGGACAGCAGGGCAGGTCCTAGCAGGGCAGGTCCTATGAGGAAAACCTGTTCAGCCTCCAGAAAAGAAGGCTGAGGGAGGATCTTGTGGCCTGCTATAAACTAGTCAGGGGGCAGCAACAGGCACTGGGGGAGTCCCTGTTCCCCTGAGCGCCGCCAGGAGTGACCAGGAATAACGAGCGCCGCCAGGAGTGACCAGGAATAACGGTCACAATCTGGCGGAGGGGAGGTTCAAGTTGGACATCAGGAGGCGCTACTTCACGGTCAGGGCGGCTAGGGTCTGGAACCAGCTTCCAAGTGAGGTGGTGCAGGCCCCCACCCTGGGGGTTTTTAAGAGGAGGTTAGATGACCATCTTGCTGGGGTCGTTTGACCCCAGTACTCTTTCCTGCCATGGCAGGGGGGCGGACTAGATGATCTGCCTAGGTCCTTTCCGACCCTAGAAACTATGAAACTATGAAATTATAAGAATGTTTTTGGCATTGTGGATTCCTATTTGAAATGTTTGAAGTTATCTTGTGAATCACATGTAAGTGTTTGCACACTTACTGCTAATATTACCTTTTAAAGGATTTCATGGAACCCCAGGGTGCCACAGCTCCCTGGTTGAGAATCGCTGATGTACATGGAATGAAGTATGAGGCTGGGATACCTGAATTAGCTCTAACCAAGCTGGCTGGAATAGCACAGTTGCATTAACTGGGTAAGAAGCCCATCAAGAGGCAAGATATAGTAGTCTGGGTGGAGCCTAAACTCAGAGGTGTGACAGCGCAGCTCTGTACCCAGGGTAGCCACAGGTGCACAGGTCAGCGTGAGCTGCTGCTATGCCAATTGTGATGGCAGCTATTTTTGCGCTCCACACAAAGACAGCACTCAAGGCTGCTGCCCCAGTAACCCCCTCCCCGCAGTTATGTTACTGTCTGACCTAATATGTCTACGCTACCTAAGTTAGCTCTTTCAGAGGTCTGCCATTGGAATCTCTCACAGAGGTCAGGACATCTGCACAGATTTTTACCACCTCTTGTCATGGAAACAATTTTGGCATTTGTGGTGAAACAAGGGGAGTGGACGTCTATTTGCTTGGGCTCTGTGTCACATAAACATTGTTATGGTGGCACAAAGGTGACGTCTTTTTGCAGCCATACTCTGCATGTGCATCTCTGTCTCATAGTTTCATAGTGGTTTGGGGGCTGGAAGGGACCTTACAGGTCATTGGGTCTAGCCCTCTGCACTTGAGCAGGAAAGACTGCTGGGATCAGATGACCCCAGCAAGATGGGCATCAAGATGCTTTTTGAAGATTGCCACAGGGTAGATCAGTGGCAACGCATAGTGCACCCCCTGAGAGCAGTGGTGAACCCCCTGACAGCCAGTGTTCCCCGCTTATGCAATGGGCAGGGGGGCAAGTGGGAGCACTGGTGCCCCCCCTGAGAGCGCTGGCCGGAGAGTGGGGGCACCAGCAGAAGTAACCCTGGCACTTCCAGGCATGCTGCTGGCACTTCTGGGTTGGTGTGATTGGCCACGGGCCCCACCCCGGTCTCTGACTGGTCACTGGTGGGGCAAGTGCCCCCCACTCCCGACTTAGGAGGCACCAGTCACCCATGGGGTGGATGACTGTACCACCTCTGGGGGGAGCCTGTTCCAAACCCTCAGCACTCGACTTGTAAAGAAGTTTTTCCTTATGTCTAGCCTGAAGTGATCCTCAATTGGCTTGTGCCCCTTATTTCTTGTCCTTCCCTGGGGGGCTTTGGTGAACAGATGCTCCCCCAGGCCCTGATGTATGCCCTTGATATACTTATAGGCTGCCACCAAGTCCACTCTGAGTCTTCTCTTCTCCAGGCTGAACAGTCCCAAGTCTTTCAGCCTCTTCTCGTATGACCTTGTCTCTAGGTCTCTAATTATGCACCTGGCTTTCCTTTGGACTCTCTCGAACTTCTCCACCTGAAGTGCAGCACCCAGAACTGAATGCATTACTCCAGCTGCGGTCTCACCAAGGCTGAGTAGAGCAGGACATGAACAACGCATGCCCCCGGTGGCTGGGGGGGCACGGTGGCGCTGGCGGCAGCAGGAGCACGGCGGCGGTAAGCGGGGAGCTCCTGCAGATGCCGCCAGTGCTGTTGGCACCCCAGCGTTTCAAAAGGGGTGCAGAGGCCTTTTCATAGGGGGTGCACTGCTGTGTTCAGGGGGTGCATGTGCACCCATGTGCACCCCCTATGCATCACCAATGGAGGATGACATCCTTAGTTTTGCTTGAAATGCCTTGGTAGATACATGCCAGTGTTTGATTAGCTCTGCCAGCTATGGCATCACATTGGTGGCTTATGTTCTTTTTGTTGTCTATCATGACACCCAGGTCTCGTTCAGATGTGGTGCTAGCAAGTGTAGCACTGCTGAGCCTGTAAGTGTGTTGTGGATCATTTCTCCCCAAATGGAGCACTTTACATTTCTCTGTATTAAACGATATCTGGTTGAGGTCTGTACACCTCGCAAGCCTGTTCAGGTCGGCTTGTATTGCTTGCCTGTCTTCAAGCATGTCCCCTGAGGCCTTTTATTATTTTTATACAAATTCCAAGCATTAGTTTATGTTCAGCCACATCAGAACAAAGAAAGGCAAACAGCACTTCCCAAAACTGACTCATTCCAGTGGCAGCCCAAACTATCTTGGTATTAGTGGCTCTGAGAAACCACAGTAAGATACTTCAGAAAACATCACTGGCAAGTAAAGAGCAGAATACTGCTTAGATGCTTTGATGTGATTAAATATCATTATAACATGTATTCTAATGTAAGGCATGGAGGTATCCTGTTCCCCTTGTCTCCTTGGCAGTTCCAGGAATTCAGGGATTTCTGGAGCCACAGGAGAAAATGTCTCCAAGGGCTACTCCACCCATCCTTGTTTCTGATTTACTTTCAGGGGGCCACAGAGATATGAACAGTAGCAGGGGTTCAACTCCAATATTGATGCAAATATTGTTTATTCATAATATTATATTTATTTATTATTGTAATGTTTCGTTATGATGGGCTTGCCGTGTCTTTTTATTGAATTTTTACTCGTGATGTCAAAGGAAAATGATTGCTTAAATATTTATACTTTAGTTAGTTATCGGATTATATGGAATATTGAAGGCAATTAAAAAAATCCTAAGAGATCCTTGCTTTCTGTCAACTTGTCAGGCCTCCTAGTGTCAAGGAAAATAATACCTCTTTAACCATATATGCTATTCCCAGGTGTGTTTATATCACTGGCATACAATCATACATTACATCATACCATCTAAGCAGTATTCTGCTGTCTGCTTGCCAGAATGCAGCTCTGCAATTTCAAATTTGCCTTAACATTCTATATTAGTTTCTTTTATACTACATTTTGAAAGACATCCACAAGCACTTGTTGTGATTCATGCTTTGGAAGGAACATCTGAAAAGAGTCTTTAACTGCAAACTATATGTACTAAAACTGAAGGCTGGCAATCTAGAAACCATTTGATCAAAACTGAAAACACCCAGCAAGATTGTCCTTAGCCCATTGACAGTGGTCAGCAACATTTTCTGATGCAGGGCTAGAATGACACAGCTCAGGTCTGATGTGGGTCAATGCTAGTTCCTGTCCACTGCTGCTACTGCTTCTCTCCACCACTGGGCTATGGTAAAGCCCCCCACTTCCCAGCTGCAGTGTGGGTGGAGGCTCCCACTGTCAAATACTACTGAAACACCTGGCTCTATGATCAAGTCTGGTCTGTGGACTACAGGTTGCAGATCCCCACCCAAGATGCCAGTCTGGCTCAAGGAAACAAAGTGCATAATTATTTATATTTTTGGAAAAGTGCTTGTTGTGTGAAAGAGCAGGAGCTTCTTCTCTAGTCAGGAACACAGAGAAGCCATGCTTAAAGAGTCTTTTATTTAAGATAGAAACTATGTCACAGAAACCTGCCTTGACTCAAGCATGATGCCACTGTTATATGACTAGAAAGAGGTTTTATGTACAAAAATTACAAGAGCCTATGGTATTACAACTCATACTAGCATAAGAAGTCATTTGAATATAAAAATATAGGAATAAAAAGGGATTAATTAGTTACTTGGTAGTATTTAAGCAACCTCTTACCAAATGCAGAATGACAAGGGACACCTGAACAAGTAAGAAGAAGGCACAATGACTTATCTTATGCCTAAATTTAAAGACTCTTTAAGAATTATTTAAATTTAAAAGCTTATTTTGGGAACTGAAAGATCTCTGCATAGGAAATAAGAAGGTTTGGACTAATTTAAACTCCAGTTAAACCCAGATGAACCTTAAAGGATGTCTCAGAAAATGGGCTGATTAAAGAAAGAGTTAAAATTCTACTGTATAAATGTTACATACTATATTGACTAGAATCCAAGACAAGGTTTTATTTCCCCATTTAACATGGAGGGAAGAAAGTCCCTTCCTTTGGATTTGAATACAAGGTGGTGAGGGGGCAGGTGGCAGCCATGACTGACTCTGGCCCTGAACTGGGGTTGGGGTCAGAGCTGCAGCTGCTGCCCACCCCCTGCTGCCTGTGCCCCTCAGTCTGCCTGCCCCACCATAGCTTCTGTCCCCACTCCTGTCTCCCCTCCCTGCAGCTTGCCCTCTGGCTAAAGCCCTGTTCCAGCTTGGGGCATGGAGATAGTGGTTGCTCTAGTCCCAAACTAACCTGGTGTTGGTGGCTGCAGTGGTAGCAGTTTTGGCCCAGGCTCTGTCTCCAGAACCCAGTGGAAGCTGCCACCACTACAACAGCTGCTGCTTGGCCAGACTAGGGCTGGCACAACCATGTGCTCTGTGCCCCACATTGGAGCAGGGCTGGAGTCACAAGGTAAGTAGCAGCTAGGGGGACAAAAGCAGTGGAGGGTGGCAGGCATCGGTGGAAAGGTGCCAGGGAGTGTAGGCATGGGGGGGCACATAGCAAGTGTGTAAGGGGTGGAGGTTGGGGAGGCAAGTAATGGGGTGGGCAGCAGTTATTGGAGTGCCCAGCAGGCACAGGGGAGGCATGTGTCACAGTTGCAGGCATTGGGGGGTGCAAGTAGCAGGTGGGGCAGATGCTGGTGTAGCAGGCAACACAGAGAGAGGCAAATTTGGGGCACACCAAGGGCAAGCAGGCAGAAATGGGGGCAAGGGACAGGTGTTAGATTGCTTGACTCCCCCACTACCTGCTCCCTCTACCTACCCCTGCCCCTACCACTGCTTTCTCTCCTACAGTGGTGGGGGGGAGGATATTAAGACACCCTCCAATAGATAGATTCTATATCTGGTAAATTATAACAAATTTATAAATTTTCCATGTATATAATCTAATTAATAGGGGGGTCATCTTAAATGCAGAGTTGTCTTAGAGTCAGGTAAACATCGTACATGAACAAGGGTAGCAGGATCAGGCCCAGCTCTAGTAAGAGGTACGTTCCACATAGAATGCAAGTAACAGTTAATAGCTGGCTAGTGTCTTTAAGACAGTGATAATCAAATTTAAATAAGGATAATCAAATGTCATGACTCAGGCATTAAGGTAGCTGCTTCTGGCATCAGAACAAAACATGGCTATGTGCTGCATTGTACAACTGTGTAGCTATATTATTAAAACTTTGAGGGACCAAAAATCTATTTCAAGTACAGTAAAACCTTTAAGATTGCCTGTCAATGGTATGTTACTACTGCTATGATACCCCACTGGAAAAAATACTGCTGTATGTGGGAGTTAGTGAGCTTTTTTACTGCAGGCATAAATTTTATAATGTATGTTTTCCTTATTTTATGTCTCAAATGCTATACAGTGACAATGAAGGGAGGGAATGAACATTGTCTCTTTCTATTCTCTATGCATATTCTCTTTGGTAAGCCCCATAAATTGCCCTCTCTGTTAAGTGCTGTCTGATAGATAGAGGGATTCTTTCCCTTCTTTCATTGCATGAATTCCTTCATCTGTCAAACAGTATGTTTGCCAGGGTGATAATAAGCTTTATTCTTCATATATGTCCCACATATTTCCATGTACTTTTTTGGATAACTATGGAGATAAAGGATTATTGAACTGATTGATATATCATAGCTTTTGTTATAAATCAATGTAATTTAATATTTAGTATTTTTGTAAGGCATTCACTTCTGAGGTATTAAACATCTTTCAGTACCTTTGATGGAATTCCAGCTTTCATATCCATTTGTTAAATAACACTTGAACATTTAGAGTTTGGTCTTTAAGCTGCAGATGTCTCAATGACCAAATCTTATTTAAACTGGTGAAAATAACTGCTGTCTTCCCATTTCAAAAGCTTATTTTCTTTTGGATTTTCCTAAGGACTTGCATGCTACTGACAAAATAGGTACACTGGCTCCTCTTATTATTCTTCTGCCTATTACAGTAGTGCTTGAGTTGGGAGTTGCTAGGGTTCTCCTAATTGTTTGTTTTTCATATATGATTAACTCTGTCTTGTGATAGTAGACAGTTCTTTGGTCTCTGTTTTAATGTTGGCTCAGCTGTTTCTTGAAATGTTCTCTATTGTTTTATACTGTATACTTTTATTCACAAACCTTCCCTCTTCCGTTTTATGAATTCTGGGTCCTGAGTTTTCCTTTATAACTTCACAAACACTGAACACAAAGGACACAAGAAAAACAGACAGACAAAATAATTACAACATCAATCGCATCCCATTACAATCTGATTGAAAGAGTTCAAAAACACTTAATTGCAATGTACCTCCAAATAAACAGTAATTTCCTGTAAACATATGTCCATGCACAAATGTTTAAAGAGACATCACTCATTTAAACATTGCATTTCTGTTGGAGTATGCTTTTCCTATTCTTGCTGCAAGTAATATCTAAAATTACTATAAATAAGAGATTAGAGGAGGGAAAATACATTTCAGTGTATTTTACTTCGCATTCAACAACACTTTCTGTATACACTTATCTCCACAGTTGCCCTTCTAGTTTCAACACTGGTTATGAACCATTGATGGCTGTCATTAGGGCTAACCCCCAGTATGGACAAGCCCTTAAGAAATTCAGCAAGTGTTATGCCCTTCAGCATCACTTGGTGAAAATATCAATGTGCAATCTAGCACAAATGTATGTATAAATACCCATCTTCATCACAAAGATCAGGGCTATCTCTGAAAACATAACCTTTACTAGAGTAGCATATAGTGTTATTCGTCACTAATATGATACCAAATAAAACCTGATGGCTGACTTGAATATTTCAGTTTCTCCACTGATGCATTTCCCTTTATTTGTCTTGAAATATTTCTTTTAATTTATCTGTTTGCTAGAACATTCACTTGCCAAAATAACTTGCATAAAGTTATTCTCTCAGAACATAAACTGTCTGTCTTGCAGCAAATCAACTATTCCATGTCACTGCTGGCTTTGTCTCTACTGGCAAAATGGATTTGGTTAATAGAATAATGTTTGCACCTAAGCATCCATATTGCCAAATATACCTATGTTCCAGCCAGATCCTTCCATGGAAAACTGGAGCAGAGGTGGGAGTGTCACAGAGATTCCTAGACTTATACAGAAATCTCCATCTGTATTCTGTCACCTCTGGCTCAGAACCAGGTATCATATTTTCTCACATATAACCCATACTTTTCCCACAAAACCAGCTAGGGAAAATTGGGTGCACATTATATGCAAGGAAAAGGGATCACCATGGGGCCAGAAATTTGGTGGGCATGGGGCAGCATTAATTACTGTGGCTCTGGGAGTCCAGCAATTAATTCTGCCACTGTTCCTGCCCTCTGCCACCAAATTTCTGGACCTGTGAGGAGCTCCTCTCCCTAACTATGTGATTAGGTAAGCATGCAGGGTTGATATGTGGCCCTATTTGGCATGCCAGGTCCAACCCAACACATAACCTTGGATCTGGCATACCAGGTGTGACCTCACAGGAAGGCTCTGGAGCCATGTGCTGGGTTGGACCCAGTGCACTGAGTACAGGACCACATGCTGGATCTTAAGCCACACGCTGGCTCCAGAGTCATGGTCTGGGTCTGATCCTGTGTACTGGCTTTGGGGTTGCACACTAAGCCTGGCTCTAGAGCAGGGGTGGGCAAAACGTGGCCCGTGGGCCAGATGCAGCTCGCCAAGCCATTCTATCCTCTAAAAATTTTTCTAAATTTTCTAAAATTTCTAAAAAATTTAGAAAATTAATATTAATGTGCTCTGGGCTGCCTATCATGCAACTCTCGATGGCTTGCCAAAACTCAGTAAGCAGCCCTCCACCCAAAATAATTGCTCACCCTTGTTCAAGAGCCACATGCTGGGATTGATCCAGACTCAGTGCATGGTCCCAGGCTTGGTGCATGGCCTTGGAGGCAGCACAAGGGGTCAGACTTGATGTGGCTCCAGAGCCACTGCGCAGTCCCAGGCTCAGCACACATCCCTGGAGGCAGCACACAGGGTCCGACCTGGAACATGGCTTTGGAGTCAGTGTATGGCTACAGATCCAGCATGAGATCCTGGACTCAGTGCACTGGGTCCAACCTGGGATGCAGGTCCAGAACCAGCTTGCTGGGTTGGACTTGGTGCATAGGCCTGAACCTAGTGTGCTGGGTTGGTTTGTGGGCCCTACTGGTATGCAGGGCTCACAGCAGCCTTGGGAGCAAGCTTTGCTCCCTAGTTGCTGCCATTCACTCACCTCAATTTTTTTAGGCTTCCTTTCAAAATCATGGTGTGTCCTATATATAGGGGTGTGTTATATGCAAAAAGCATGGGCAAGTGTCCTGATGAGTGGAGAAAAACCTTCTGAACCAAGCCATTGATTTCTGATTGTGGGAAGACATTTCTGCAGCCCTCCCTGGTCTTATACTGCCAGACTCTTGCTTTCCTTCTCTGCCTCCCTCCTTCCTGTCTGACTCCTTTCCCTTCTCTTTATTACTTGCCCACCCATCACTCTTGGTAGGATAGAAAAGCATCACAGGGAAGACCTAAAGGGCCCAGCCTGTTAAAAGGGACTGTTCCGCTTTGATGTGATGGGTGCACATAGATGAACTAGGCAGAGCATCTCAGAAGCAGTACTATTTGCTCCAGCCTTTCCTCCTCCTCTTTCCACTTGACCCCTTTTGGTCCCAGGGTCATCCCAGGGGACGGGGCAGCACTTAGTGGGGAGGGAGGGCCTGTACCAAGGCCTCTGGGGCACATCTTGCCAGGCTAAAAACAGTTTAATGTAGTCCTGATTAGGGATATGACTTGCACCAAAATACATGCAGACCAGCACTTTACACTGCCCTTTAAATAGCAAGTAAGTTGAATTAGGAGGCAAAGTGTTAATTTGGATAATTCACAGGAACTTGATATGGGGAATCAAGCTTAGTTGTCTGTAAGGTTTGGATCTGATGAGGTCCAAAGTGCTCTGATGCCAATTAAACCTGTTGCCTATGGAAACAGACGTTCCCCCATGTCTCATATGTGCCGCCATAATTTTTTTTATGAGGACGCAAATGCTGAGCAAATAGACAATGATGCATATCAAAGGAAAATCAGTGACACAACAAATGGTCATAGACTTTGCCACTCCATTGTGGGAGACTTCTTTACCTCTGTGGCACTTTCCCTGCTCAATCAGACCCCTGTCTCCTGCCAGGCTGAGGTCCTGGAACCTCCTGACCAACCTCCTCCTTGCCCTAGCCAGACTCGGGATATACCTGACTGGAAAGGAGGACTGCAGGGCCGTTTTCCTGTCCCTGATCCGTTCACATCTCCAGACAGAGTTTCACTGTGCAGTGTCCACTGGCTCCTTGGACACATTTGAGGACCAGCACACACTGTTGGATGTACTCTGCTCCATATCTCCCCTTGCTGCACTGGTTTTAAACCTGTGACCTCACTCATGTCCCTCTTTTCTCTTTAGTTGCCCCCTGAAAGCAGCCGATGTGTTCCCAGGGACCAGAGCTGACCCTAGGGGGATGCAGGGCCTGGGGCAAATCAGCCTGTGCAGGGGCCCCTTAACACTGCATGGGACTGTGGTACCCCCACAAAGGCGGGGTCTTCTTCTGCAGTGCAGGCTGAGCCACCAGCTCCAGGCGGGCCCCGCGGGAGAGGCAGAGGCAGCGGCTCCGAGGGGGCCCCCCATAGTGCAGGGCCCAGGGCGGTCACCCCTATTTGCCATACCCTGGAGACAGCTCTGCCAGTGGCCTCCCTACTAAAGGAGGCAGCGTTTTATCTTGATGGGCCCAAGCCCACAATCCATGGGGCACATGAAAAGGCTGAAGGGAAAAATGCTTCCCTGCAGGTCTGGCTGGGCGGGGAAAGCCCTGCTCTCCCTCTCCAGCCAGACTGTGCAGAGGTCTTTGCAGGCTGCCCAGGGGGGTCCCTGCAGAGGCTGGCTGCAGTGGATTGTCCCGCTCGCCAGCCCTGCGAGGAGGCAACCAGATGCCCGAGGCCCAATGAGTGGTGCCGTGACGGCTGGCCGTGCTTCACCCAAGCCAAGTTTCCTGCCACACATCACATATATTGCGCCTCAGAAGGGTGAAGCGCGAGGGAATTACCACAGCGTAAAAAATAGACCCTCCCGGCTCAAAAAAAAGAGCCAAGGGGCTGCAGATTTAGGGCCTGAAAGCAGGGCTGGATTAACTCTTTAGTGGGCCCTAGGCAAACAAACTCGTTGGTCCCTACTTAGTAGTGCATATTTAGTTATGTTTTCACTCAATAATTATAGTGTGTAAAATGAGCACTCTCGCGCCCCTTCTTCACTTGGTGCCCTGGGCACGTGCCTCGCTTGGCTGCGCCCGAACCCGGCCCTGCCTGAAAGCGGGAGACGGGCCGGGGCGGGCAGGGGCGGGGCGGCGCTGTTGTACTTCCAGGCCATGCCAGCGCCCGCCGCCTACGGCCGTGGCAGCTCCGGCCGGCGCTGAACGGCATGGGGGTGCGGGCGCGGCTGCTGCGGGCCGTCATCATGGGCCCGCCGGGCTCCGGCAAGGGCACTGTGTCGTCCCGAATAGTCAAGCACTTCGCCCTCAAGCATCTCTCCAGCGGGGACCTGCTCCGCGACAACATGCAGCGCCGCACAGGTACGAGCCGGGCGGCCCTGCCAGAGCCGGGGTGCGCGGCTGCTACGCCTTGCGTCGGCGCGCCGCGGCGCTGGGAGTGACCCTGGCCCTGGCCCTGGCCCTCCCTGCCCGGCCCGTGACACCCGAGCTCGGGGCTGCTCCTGGACGCTTGGCTGCAGCACAGCCCGCTGCGCCCTCTCTGGTGCCTCTCAGCTCGACCCTAGCCCCTGGCGGGGCTTTGGGGGCCTTTTACACGGCCTCGCAGTGCATCCACCCAGATAGGACCCCACACAGTGGATCCCCAGTGGGATTCCCCATAGAGGATCCTCCTGAATGGGACCCCCACAGTGGATCCCCAGGTCCACCAGGATGGAATGCCCACAGTGGATCCCTCTGGATGGGGACCCCTGCAGCGGATCTCTTGGCTTCACCCGGATGGGGCCCACCACAGCAGATCTCCCCCGGTCCACCTGGATGGACCCCCCTGGCAGATTCACCCGGATGTGCCCCAACAGAACCCCTGTGGCACATCCATCTTTCCAAGCTGGACCATGGATTTCTTAGCAGGTGTTTTCTGGGAATGAGCCCTCCAGACAGAAAACAAATACAGTCCTGTCCAGTCTACAGGGTTTGTTTTGGGATTCCCTCAGCCACAACTTCCTCCTCCTGGTTACCTGCAAGTTCTGGGCCTGTTTAGCAGCTCCTCATTCCAGCTGTTTGTCTCCATCAGAGCAGGCAGCTCTTACGTGGCCAAGGGTCTGAGATTTTGTTCATTTATATTTTTTATATTTTTTTAATTCAGTTTGGGATATTTTTTTAATTCAGTTTGGGATATTTTTTAATTTAGTTTGGGATGTCCAGGTTGGGGCCTGTGTTGTGTGAAGCAGGGGGAGAGTTTGCTGGAGGTCCCAAGCACTGGTGTGTTTGACAGACTTAAATCCAGTACCAAGTGCTTCTAAAATTGAGGCCCAAGTGACTTGTGTTGAACGTACAAAACTGGGACATCCATAGTTGGTGTTTCTGAAGACCATGGAGTGCAGACTGCTCTTGGTTGCTTTTATGGGAGCATAAAAGCAAAGGAATAGGGGAGAGAAACCCCCAAAGAAACAGCAGATCCTTTTCTTTCCCAGGAGCTCTGGAATGAGAGATGAGTTGGTTTAGGTGACAAACCGCGCCCCCCCAGGACTGCCTTATTAAGTAATAGCCTTCAAAAGTGTTGAGGGCTTGAAAGACCCATCTGACGTGGACAAATATATTTAAGTGTGAAAACATAACACGTGCCAACATTTTGTAGGCAAGGGAGAGGGTTTAGTGTCCCAAATAACTACTTGAAATAGTCTCAGTACTCAGTGTTTAAAAGTGGTGCTTCTTGGCAGCAATACTAGTGTCTTGGGGTTTTTGGAGAATTGGTTGTCAACTGATAGCTAGCAAGCACCATGTATAAATGGAAAGAGGAACATGTAGATAAGGGGTGGCCAGTCTGCAGTACATGTGGGACAGGCAGCCTCTGTGCATGGCATATGACAGACTGGGGAGGGCACAGGCAGTGGCAGAGAAGGCAGGGAGCAGAGCAGTAGATTGGGCAGGGAAAGGGGATCAGAGTGGCATTTAGGGATGATGCAAAGCTAATTTGTGGCAGCTGCCAAAAAGGTTGGCCCCCACTGATGAAGATCATATCCCCTCCATTCCTGATCATGTAGCAGTGACTGTAGATGCCACAGGGATGCTTACATGGACAAGTAATGTTAGGGAACCACATTTAGCTTTATATTACCTGTAATCCCTTTTCTTGGCCACCAGTAGGGAGAACCAACAACATGTGTCAGATAAGGGTCACAGAACACTTCTTCTCCCCACCCCTGCCCTTTCCCAAGGTCCCAGAGGTTTAATAATTTCCTAGCTGTTTGCTAGGCTAAGTGAGATTGATAAAGCACAGTCCTGATATCGCAGATGAAGTGTTGGCAGCTTTAAAGCACACCAGGCTTCAATAGAAACCAGTAGCAAAGAGTTAATATTCATTGCACACACTTTTGAAATAGAAATTCTTATCAATGCTTTAATTCTCTTCTTTTTTTATTACTGTTTTCTAACTAAAAGAAGGCCTGTGTGTGGCTGGAGCATACATGAAGTATGGTTTAGTTAGAGCATTTCTGCTTTATTAGTCTGCAGAGGTCTTGTTTTATTCCCCCTTATGTGTTTGCTTTGGCAACTGGAATGGAGCTCATTTAACAATTAATTATCCCTGTGGAATATTTGTTTAAGAGGCTTTTAATGTCCTGCAAGTACTGGGATATAAAGCGGTGTTCAGCAAATTCAGGCTGGTAGTGAAAGGGTGATCAGCAGTAATTGTACTTGGTTCTTGTAGTTTTTACATTAAATGGTATTGTAAACTTGACCTTGGGTTTGTTATGTGTACACTGATTTGTGGAAAGGGCTCTGAAATTCTTCCAAACACACTGAGATTACATCTACATTGCATTCTCCTCAGTGGGCCCAGTCCAACACCACTTGAGTGCTGGGTGACTAATAGTGGGAGCTGGGTAAAGCCCTAATGTAAGAAAAAGTTTAAAGCAAGCTTCCATGGCTTGGAGCCCCACACACCCCAGTTGAGGGGCTCCCAGGTGTGGCAGTCCTTTGGTTCTAGGGGTTTTCTGCAGCCCTGGGGTGGAGGGGATCGCCCCTGCAGTGATCCTTTGGCCCTGGGGGTTTGCCAGGGGTCATGCTGCAGGGACCCAGTGTCTGCAGCTGTTGGGCTCTGGGTCCCAGAGTCCACAGCTGCAGGGGCTGAGCAAACCCTGCCTGGGCAAGGGGCACCCCAGTGGCTGGGAGACCTCTGCTAATGGGGCTCCCAGCCGCAGGGCAGAGCCTGCTACACGTGCAAAGTAAAGCTTGATAACAACCAGCTATAAAGTTAATACAGATTTTCAAGGTCTGACTTTATAGCTGGTTAGAGCTTTTTATTGTGTGATAGCTCTTTGCATGGTAGCTGGTCTCTAGGTGATTGCACAATTAACCAGTCAGTTGCTGGATACCTGTAATGTGTAGAGGAGACCTGAATTTAACCTTAATTCTAATTTTAAGTGTCTTTTCTTTTTCCACAAACCACTGGATTGTACCAGCTGTGACTGTTTTAAAGAATGCTCAGACTTGGGTGCAGTTTGTTACTTTAAAAAATTTTAAATGTACCCAGTTAGTTTCATAACTTAAAAATGATTTGTTTAGCTCAAAAAGATGAGCTAAACCAATCCTTAACTGCTGCTTTTTGTAGTATATACATGGTTCCTTACATATCCTTAAATTTGCATATGAGCCACTTTTCATTGAAAGAGAGCCACTAATTTTTGCAAAACCATTTTGGGTAACGTGTGAACACACGGTTATTGTTCATAGGTTCATAGATGTTAGGGTCGGAAGGGACCTCAATAGATCATCGAGTCCGACCCCCTGCATAGGCGTTAATGTTCAACATGTTAGCTTTCAAGAGCTATGTAAATAGTAACTACTATTGTACCACCTATGCTATACCAGTTCTTTAGAAGATAGCAACTCAAGATTTTTGGCTAGAATATTGGCTTTCTACTAGCACTTTTCTGAAGAGATTTGTGCGTCTCTTTTCTGTAGATTAAAAATTAGTTTGGGGGAAGTTGAAAGATTCTGTCTTTTGAAATTGGTTGGTTGACTTTTTTTTTTTCCCTCACATCTCTTTCCCCCATAAGTTTTATGTTTATGATTCAGATGAGTCTTTCCTTTTGTTTTTGTGGGGTTTTTTTCCAAATAGTGGTATTTGGCCTGTTAGATTTACTTTACTGCATTCTGTTTAACTTTTAATTGGAGATGCATTGGCAATGCAGTGGCACTTTTATTGTCACTGTCCACTTACTGTCATTGGTGCTCATTTGTGATTTATAAATGTGCATAAAAGCAATGTCCTTGTCTCTCATGATATAAATTAGACAAATTGAGGATCAAAAACACAAAAGGAGAGAAGCATTGTCAGTTCAATGCATTTTCTTATTTTGTGTGGTTGTTTTGCTACTTTCAATAGCAAAAGTTTTGGATGCAAGAGCAGGGTCAGAACCAAGTTTTCAAATGGATAAGCCAGGACTGTATAGGAAGAAAGAAACTGTGAGTGAATGAATGCAAAGCTGATATAGAAATACCTTGTGAGGGAAACTTGAGGGAGGGATGTAGCACTGAAGTAGCTGAAGCTGTGGAAGAAGAAAATGACTCTTGCAGTAGTGTTCTTGACAAGCTGAATAGGTGAAAAGAGAGGCAAAGAATGAGAGGCAAAAGTTGAAATGAGATGGAATGAAGTCATGAAACCAGATATTTTTTGATGGCAAGATGAGTAAAGGAGGCAATTGTTAAGGGAGACAATAGAAGAAGATTAGGTGTGTTGACAGCCAGGGACTTGAGGAAGAGAAAGTAATGTAGAGGTTGAGAGTCAGAGACATATTAGTGGGGTAGCTGGATATTTAAAAAGACATGGAGAGGATGCTGGAAATAATATTAGGAATTTAGTTTTCAGAAAGTTGCAGAATGTCAAGGATGAGATGCAAAATTAACAGAATGAGAAGGGTTATGGGCAAAGAGGTAGATATTTGAGGTGTTAAAGTGATACTTGAGGATGTTGTCTAACTAGGCCAGGGGTAGGCAAAATACAGCCCGTGGGCCGGATCCAGTCCATGAGGCCATTCTATCCTGCCCGCGGGGCCCCTAAAAAATTTAGAAAATGAATATTGATCTGTCCTTGATTCCTTTTTAAAAAATGACAGAAACCAGGGGCAGTAGGACCCAGGGGAAGCCCGGCAAGCTCCTGCAACAGCAGGGCCCACCTGGCCCTGCCCCAACAGCCGGAAGCCCCAGTAGGGGCTTCTGGCCTGGGACCATGTGGCTGCCCCAGTGCGGGAAGCTCGGGTAAGGGCGGGGGAGGACCGCGGGCAGGGAAGCAGCCCGGGGAAAAGCGGCCCCTCACCCGCCCTGTGGCGCCTCCGTGCAGCCCATGCGGGCCTTTCCCGAGCAGGCCCAGGCAGCCCCATGCAGGCTGAGAGTGGCTGCAGCACGGGGCACCGGCCACAGGGCGGGAAAGGGCCTCTTTTCCCATGCTCAGCATCAGGTTTTAACCTGCCCCTGCTGCCAGCCTGGGCCACGCCGGCTCCAGACTTGCCCGTTGGAGCACCTGCGGCCCCCCCACTTGCCACGCTGGGAAGCGTTTGCTGCTGCTGCTGCCCACCTAGAGCTCGTGCGCTGGGCAGCCCAGAGGCAGCAGTGGCAAACACTGCCTAGCGCGGCAAGTGGAGGGGCTGCTTTCCTCTGTGCTGAACAGCTGCTGCCGGTGCAGCGCAGCCCTGATGGGCGAGCCCGGAGCCGGTGCAGGGCCCAGGCTGGCAGCGGCTGCGGGTTACAAGCCGGTGCTGAGCAGGGGAAAAATGGCCCCAGGACAGCCCTGCGTGGGCTGCGAGCAGCTGCAGCAGGGAACGTGGGCCACGGGGCAGGTGAGGGTCTGTTTTTCCCCACACTCAACACCAGCTTCTTACCTGCTGGAGAGCAGGGAGTTGGAGCTGTACGCTGCCCCCTGCCTGTACTGCAGGGCTGGGGGGCACTGGGAGTGAGCGGGTGCACAGGGCTCATACCCAGAGCAGGGCAGCAGGAGTGCAGGGTCCCAGCTGGCAGGGGCTCTGTGGAGCCGGGCCAGCTCCCCCCCTCTGCCTGCTGGTGCAGCCCAGCTCAGCTCCACAGACCCCTGCCAGCCTGTGCCCTGCTCTGGGCCCCACTGGTGCTGGCCCTGAGACATTGGTCCCAAGTGACCAGGGGGCGGGGCACCTGTCAAGGGTGGCGCTCAACAGCTTGCCAAAACTGGGTAAGCGGCCCTCTGCCCAAAATAATTGCCTGCCCCTGAACTAGACAAAGGACTTCAGTGTAGTATAGCAGCCTAAGTATTTAGAAGTACCAAAACTGCTCTAGGGCAGGCCTCTGCATGGGCTACCCACCTGCTTCTCAGGAAATCATGGAACCATGTGAATAGGTAACCACATCCAGGGGATGAGTGTAGAAAGGGAAAACAGAGGGGCAGAGCCCTAAGGAACATCAGCACAGAGAAATTGAGAGGAAAAGTTGCTAAAAGAATATTCTGAGGGAGTATTTCTTCAGGAATGAGGAGTACTGGGGGGTGGGACAATTATGGAAGTACTAGCAGAAAAAAAGATTCTTAAGGCAAAAAGCAGTGGAGAGGTATGGAGAAAGAGGAGAGCGCCTTGTAAGATCTCCTTAAAGGCATAACACTCCTATGTAAGAAAGTTGGGGTTACTTACTTTTTCACAAAGAAGCAAACCTCTTGGAGGTTTGATGAATGGAAAAGACACATTTCACCATTCTGTAGCAGGTATTATTGGGATAAACAAAATCATCAAGTTTTACAACTGTTGACAAAACTACATAAAATTGAGTAGAGTTAGACTTTGTCTTTTCAGCATTTGCTGCCTTGTTAAAATCTCTTCTGAGGGTTCAGTTATTGAAAAGAGTGCAACAAATGTTTTTGAGAGTCCTTAGCAGTCTGCATTTATTACTGGGTTCTCCTGCTTTGGAAAGAAGAGATCCTATGAAGGCTTTTCTCTGTTGCTAAGCAACTGTTTCCTAATGAGCATAGAGTTTGTTCACTCCAGTCTGAAACTTGCCACAACCCTGCTAACCGAGGGTTCAGCAACCTTTTTGGACAGAGTGCCAAACCAACCAGCAGCCTAGACTTGTAAGATGTTGGTGTGCCAAGGGTGAACAGTGAGGGGGAGCTGCGAGGGGCCTGATCCTTGTTGTGGCAGTGTAGCCCTGGCCCCTTCCCCACCATCCACCCTGAGGCGCATGTGCCCACCATGAAGCCCGAGCTGCTTGCAGCAGGCGGTGAGGAGGTTGCAAGGAACTGCACTAGGGTCCATGGAGCCCTGGCCTGTTTTGTTGCTAGCAGCAGGTACACATGTGCCTCCGGGCAGTTGGCGGGGGAGGGGCTGAGGCTGCATTGTCATAACAAGGATCAGGCCCTTTGCGGTTCCCCTGCTGCCTTCCCTGAAGCGCAAGTGCCAAGCAAAATACCTTTATGTGCCACACTCTGGCACGCATGCCAGGGGTTGCCTACCCCTTCATTAACCTGTTGCATAAGTTGTAAAGCGATCAATTTCATCATGCATTAGGCAGGAAAGTAAAATTACAATGCCCTTAGGTCCAGAGCTTGCTGTTTCAAGTTCTGCCTTCTTATCAGAAGGCCAGTTCTGTCTAGAGCTCAGACCCTGTGTACACATAATTTGTACCAATGTAACTCTGCAAGTAGACACGTGATTTTTTTTTTCTCTTTGTCCTCTGTATTGAGATAGTGGTATAACCTGTGGGGCGAATGCTTGTACCAGCATAATGCTTGTACCAGCATAATGCTTATACCAGAACAGCGTCTTTCTTTTCCCAATCCACACTTTTAAAATGCACTGTTCCAGTATAGTTAGAGATGTATAATTTGTGTTTTCTAGATAAAGCCGATCCTACTGGCCTGTGTGATAAATTCCATTGCTATGGTAGCTAAAGTTGCAATAGGTGCTTGAACCTAGGTTTCAGTTTCAGCAGTTTGGGCCTATTTGTATCTGTGATCTCAGCAAAGAGAATTCCCCATGCCTCTTATTTTCAAGCACTCCAGCAATTATGTAGTAAGGCAACAGGTGGAACTGTTAATCATTACACACTTTAAAACTGCATTTTAAAAAGGGGTAAATGTCTCTCTTTAGCCATTTGGTACTGTGGTTCCCTTGTCCCTTTTACTACTCCCAGAACTAGTTTAAGATAGGATCCCTGCCAGGTGGAAATGACAGTAAGGAAGGGAAGCTCTCCATATCTTTACTGCAGTTGGATAAGCTAGGCAAACCCCTAAGAAGGGTGTGATGCCAGCATTGAGAGCTGGTTTCATGCTGATAATTACAGCCTTGATAAATTATTTGGGCTGGACATAAAGATGAGAAGAATAGAAAGATGAGTAAATAGAAACATATCTGGTTTTCTGAAATGTTTGAGAGCTTCCCAGGGGGCTAGATGCTCAAGACCAGCCTTGTCTTAGCTACCCTTACCTAGTAAAACACCCCTTTGAAGTGGCCATACAATGCATAGGGTGGTGTGAACAGCCACTATTAGTCCAGCAAACATCACAGTTATTGACCATATAAAAATATGTTTATTAAAGTTTGGTAGGCTTTAATGCCTTTAGTCATAGACCCTCTGCTTCTAAACTGTGCCCTCTTCTTTGACCTTTCAGCTAAATGATCATTTAATGCCTGCTGTTACTTGAGATCCCTTGTGGGTGGGTGGAACAAATATCATTTCATAAACTGGAGGAACCCAAATGCTTATGCCTGAGGGATAATGTTGCCACTGACTGACCCCACCCTGCAGTTGCTTTGAGAAAGTTATACTGGTGAGCCAGTGTAGTTTTAATGCAACTTAAAACTTAAATTAGGTTCCCACAGCAATCTGAGAGACAGAAGACTGGGTAGCATGGGAACTCGAGTCAGATTGAAGATGACTGTACTGTAAATCAGCTGATCTACTCTTCTGTTCTCCCCTACCACCAGGCTTTTGGGCCTCCATCAGAGGGTAATCTCTGAAGTCCTAGCTGTCCTATTCAAGGTTGTGGAGGGAGACTTCCTTCCACCCGTTCATGATGAAGGGGTCTTCAGACCCTGGTAACTATATTTAGCTCACTAGGATGGCAGATTCCACGAAGGCTGGGTCTTCAAGTTTTCTTTCCCCTGTACAACATTTAGCAGTCTGCTAGTACTTAAAGTAGGATAACAAAATTAACAGATGAGGGAAATCCTTTTTCTAGTGTAATCAATGTGAGAGAAAAGCCCTGACTTTTGGAAAACAGTGGACCAAACATACATCCTAAAAATAGGAGGGAACATAGGCATAAAGAAATGTCTGCGTCCAGGATGTTTTGATTTTTAAGCCACCTTGACTTTGAATAGGACTATTCCTAGATTGTGGGGATATTTAAAAGCTGGACCTTATTTTGTTGCCAGTGCTCTATCCCAATATCTAAAATATTTTTTTCAGTGTCTAGTTGTAAATGGAAACTCATAATCTTAATTTAAGGTAGACTTTAAATTCCTGCTCTTCTTTTTACTGCTGCTTTATAAATGTGAGAGCTATTTGTTCCAGTTCTTGAGCGTATTACTTTCATTTGAGGCATCTTAGATTTGCTAAGGAAGCAGGTAGTAATATTTGGTTTTTAAATGGGAAGCCTTCTGTTGTATTTATTCAGATTCACATATGTTCCCCCATTGTAGTATTTTGCCTCCTAGTAGCAGGTCATCAGCATTTGCTACTGAATTATTTAAAAAAGACAATAATTAGAAACTTGCAGGAAGGTTCCAAAAATCTTGACTTTTTGGCATTTGAAATGTTTAGTCCCCTTCACTCTCGTGTCTGGAGTCCTGGAACTAGATCGAGGTGAAGAAAGCATCTAAATTAGCAATAATATCCAATTCTGCAAACCTACCGGTTATAAAATCAATGCAAATTCCGTCCAAAAACCTCTGGCCTGATGGCTTGTGCATCAAGCCCATAACTTCTGTTTAACGAACATACATTTGCATAGCAATTTGTGGTAGAATGGTGCAATTTTCTTAAAAAGGGAAATGACGGGTATCTAAGCCAGTGGAAGGAAGTACTGAGTAACCTTTTAGTACCAGCAGGGTAGGGAAAACCAGTAGTGTCCACAAACTATTTATGAAAGTGTGCATCACTTATAAAAACCCTCTGTAGGGTTCTTTCTTAAATGCTGACAGAGTACTTGAAATGTTAATCTTATCTTTATGAAAAAAACAGCATCCCTCCAAGGGAAAGACTTTAACATCTGCTATATTTATGATTTAATGCTAAATTATGTTCAGCAAAATCAGACGTTAGAACCTAGTTTTCATGGCAGGCAGTCTGGGGAAGGATTTAGGCTATTTTTAGTTTTATTGGACTCGAAACATTTCTGTTCATGATCTGTTTCCTTTTTCTAAAGAGGCTTTAGTAGTAACGTTTCCTGTTTTTTAAGTCTGAGGGACTGATACTGCAAGCCTTTATGTACATGAATAAAGTTACTTGTGTACATAGCCACGCTATCGCCATTGGAACTGTAGACAGGTTATGGTCTCATCTGTATGCATGCCCTACCATGGTTGCATGTATGCACTAGAGTGCAGAGACTACTGCCTTAGTAGCACCCATGCAGGGTGGATGCGCCCTGCCTCTTGTGCCCTGTGCCAAGGGTAAAAAAGGGCAGTGTACACTTCCTATTCCTCAATTCCTTTCAAACATCTTGGTTTGAGACTAGGATTCCCAAGTCTGATCCAGACTGCATTTTTGGTCTGTTGCCTTTTCTTTTGTGGGGTTTTTTTTTTTATTTTTACTTTCTTTGGTTCAATTACACACTTCTTCCTGGTCTTTGTCAACTTTTTTTTAGACATCTGAGGCTTTTTGGCCTGTGCCATGTGGCTTTTCTGTCAGAGTGATATTCTGTTTTTTCCTACCTGTCAGGCAGATTTCTCCCACAGCCACCAGTATGGCTTATTCAGGGTGCCTGGTTTCAAATCGTCCTCCTCCTGGTGATAGGATTATGCCTACCAAGGACGGAGGTGTTAAGTGTTTTTCCATTCAAGGAAATCCCATCTCTCTGAGAATTGTGCTACTGTATAAGTAGTTTATGACCAGGATCAGAAATTATTATGAAGCGAGACCCCAGTTTTACCTCCTGGGTTAATCCCTGGGGTTAGTCTCTGACCACGGAATGCAGGATTTAGCTGGCCATGGATTCTTTCTTGATAACGAATCTTATCAACCCCAAAGAATTCCTCCTCTTTTAAGTGTAGACATAGGCTTGGGTCCAGAAGGACATCCCTGTCCAAGACTCCCAGAATTTTATCTTGCTCATTTGATCCACCTGATAAGGGTTCTTTCCAGCACCATGTTCTGCGAGGCCTGAGGCATCTCTTTCTATGCTGGATGCAGAAGGCCGACATAGGACTAAACCTTTCTGGAAATTCCTAATGGTGGTTTGCTGTTCATAGATTCATAGATTCATAGATGTTAGGGTTGGAAGGGACCTCAATAGATCATCGAGTCCGACCCCCTGCATAAGCAGGAAAGAGT
>NW_005842145.1:471103-505081 GCF_000455745.1 Alligator sinensis
CCTTTCCACTTCCGTGCCACCCAGCAGGTCATTCCCTAGGCTGTAGGTGTGCTGGACATTTTTCCTCCCTAGGTGCAGTACTTTGCATTTCTCCTTGTTGAACTGCATTCTGTTGCTTTCTGCCCACTTGTCCAACCTGTCCAGATCTGCTTGCAGCTGTTCCCTGCCCTCCGGCGTGTCCACATCTCCCCATAGCTTTGTGTCATCTGCAAACTTGGACAGAGTACATTTCACTCCCTCGTCCAAGTCACTGATGAAGACATTAAAGAGTATTGGTCCAAGGACCGAACCCTGTGGGACCCCACTTCCCACACCCTTCCAGGTCGAAACCGACCCATCCACCACGACTCTCTGGGTGCGGCCCTCCAGCCAATTCGCCACCCACCGGACTGTGTAGTCATCCGAGTCACAGCCTCTTAACTTGTTCACCAGTATGGGGTGGGATACCGTATCGAAGGCCTTCCTGAAGTCTAAGTATACGACATCCACCCCTCCTCCTGTGTCCAGGCCTTTCGTAACCTGGTCATAAAAAGAAACTAGATTGGTCAGGCACGATCTGCCTGCCACGAACCCGTGCTGGTTTCCCCTCAGCATAATTTGTCCTGCCGGGCTCTCACAAATGTGAGCCTTGATAATTTTTTCAAAGACTTTGCCAAGGATGGAGGTGAGACTGACTGGTCTATAGTTGCCCGGGTTCTGTTATAAAACAAATGTTAAGAGGCACAGCAGTTTCCATATAAAGACTGTTTATGTGGACCAGGGGTTACATCAAGGTGTTAAAAAATGCTAAGATGTAATTGCCAGTTGTGCTTATAGCACATTTTCTCTCCCTTCACACAATGGCCCCCTCAGAGCCGAAGTGATGCTGCTGGCCTCCCATTAAAATGTTTCTAGCCCAGGCGTATGCAAGGCAGACACCTGCAATTCCATGTGCATCTTCTTCAAGCATAATGCCATTTGTGAAGGCTTCCAGAGTAGATGCTGCTTGTAGTAAAGAAGTCTTCTTAGGCACTATGTGCACAGAGACCTGTCTCCAAATGGACTGCATCTGGACAATTTTGCTTGAAGGAGAAAAGAGTATTGCTTATTAGTAAATGGAGTTCTTCAAGATGTTTTGCACATGAGTGTTCTGTATCCCCCTCTTATTCAGTCCTTAGCATATTGGGATTATGTGGTTGAGAGGAAATTGTACACTGGGAACCACCCTTTTTGCCATTGGTGTAGACCATGTGGAGAGGCAGGACATGTGCCTGCTACAAAAAGGGGCAAAAGTCTCTGAATCTAAGTGCTTGAGGTGTGCATAGCCTTACAATGAATGTGCACATGAATAACATAACTCAAAGAACTCCATTTAGTTACCAGTAACTCCTCCACGTGTTTGCAGGATCAGGCCCTAATTGATCATCTGTGGGTGTAGTGATAAGGAGAAGTACTAAATTGTAAGGTGTGTCAGTGCCAACTTGCAGCTCTTATGAGTTTGGGTTGCTTTGGATCAAACCAAATTGTATATGGATTTCTGGGCTACTGTACAATATTGATACATTAATGTGAATTTATCTTTTTTTTGTAGAGGTTGGTGTTATTGCCAAGACCTACATTGATCGAGGGCAGCTTATTCCAGATGACATCATGACACAGCTGGTGCTGAGAGAGCTGAAAACCTTGGAGCAGTACAGCTGGTTGCTGGATGGTAAGTTAGAGGGTAAACCTGTGCCAGAAATAGAATAACAGAATTATATAAAATTAGGGTTGGGAGGGACCTCAGAAGGTCATCTAGTCCAACTCCCTGCTCAAAGCAGGATCATCCACAACTAGATCATCCCAGCCAAGGCTTTATCTAGCTGGGTCTTAAAAACCTCCAAGGATGGAGATTTCACCACCTTTCTGAGTGACCTGTTCCAGTTCTTTACTACCCTCCTAGTAAGAAAGTTATTTCTGATATCTAACCTAAAGTTCCCTTGGTGCAACTTGAGACAATTGCTCCTTGTTCTGTCATCTGCCACTACTAAGAACAGTCTAACTCCATCCTCTTTCAAACCCCTCTTCAGGTAGTTAAAGCTTGCTATTAAATCCCCTCAGTCTTCTATTCTGTAGGCTAAATAACCCCCGTTTTCTCACTCTCCTCATGAGTTGTATGCCCCAGCCCCACTTTCATTGCCCTCCACTGGACTTTCTCCAATTTGTCTACATCTTTTCTGTAGTGGGGGCCCCAAAATTGGACAAGTACTCCAGCTGTGGCCTCACCAGTGCTGAATAGAAGGGAAGAAAACAGGAAATACAGGAAATCTGCTTGAAAGGGATGAGGTCGTGAATTTTGTGACAATTAGTGGGCACTAAGTAATTACACTAGGGTTATAGGGGTCAGATGTTTGACAGAAAATGCTATATACAACTTCAACTCTTCCCACTGTGCATATGCATTACAATATTTTATAATCATGTGATCACATATTGCCTTGTATTTTTGCTTTTCCTGCTGGATCCCTCCCTTGATCAATGAATGGGTTTATCCTTATGAAATGGGAATAAGGAAACCTAATTGATTAGATGAACTCTGCATCTAATTTCTGGACACATTCTGTGCATGATTGCAACTGCACGTATCGGAGCATCCAGTGAAATAGCTGAAAACATGCTGGGCCCTCACTGGACAGAAGGATGGTATGCAATGAATGAGGCAGTGGATCTATATTTTTGCTTCAAGCTGTCCCCCCCCTCTACCTAGATAAATAAGATCTTTGGGGCAGGGCTTTTAGGCTGGTCACCCTGGCTGAGTTCAGTAGGGATTCACTAAGCATGTAAGTGCTGAACATGCTTATCATACTCTATAAATAATAGTCTGAGAAACCCCAATTCTGTAACTAGTTCATCATGCTGATGGAGCAAAGTATAACTTTCCACTGGCTGAAAATAGTTTACTGGCCTTACTGAACCACTACAGCTCTAGCTTCCATAGTGGAGGGGGAGAGAAATGATCTTCTTGGAGCACAATTTCTTTTTGCACAGGTGTGGTACTCTGATTAAAAAAAAAACAACATATGCTGAGGTAAAGAAACATGTGCAGACTCTGGAAGTGAATGGAAAAGTACTGCATACAACAGCAGATACTGTTTTCAATAATACGTTGTTGCATACTTTCCACTTATATCAAAGTTCTTTAGTAGTGATGTTCAAATAGCACCTCATTTTTCCAGTTAAATATATGGAAGCACAAGTTGGTTGCGTATTCGACCCAAAGACACGAAGTGAGTCAATAGCAGAGCTGAGAGCCCTGGTTCTTGCTCCATTTAGACAACTTCTTTGGGATTTGTCATTCCCTTTCTGGCAGTCAACAACTGTTATTTAAACCAGCCTCTAGGATTGTAACATATGCATTGTGCATGCATGCTGACACTCTTAAGTGAATCAGCTTTTCCCTTTGTGGACATGTGATTAAAATAACATAATAGATGTAAGGCCTCCCCAAGTCTTTTTTACCAGTGTGCTTTGCTGTAAGGGTCATTTGGCTAATGAATTCCCCTTATTCTGGTGGTAGGGTGGTCATTGATCATTACCACTTCAGAAGGTAAGCAAAAAAGAGCTTTCTTTAGTTTTTGCCTACAGGGCTTGTCTTTACAGTGAGATTTGCTGGCATAGCTATAATGGAATAACAGATTATTCCAAACGAATTGTCTGTTTGTGAGCAGAAATTATTCTAACATATCTGTCGAGGGAAGAGTTCAATAGCTATTCTGATTTGGTTTTCCCATGTAGCTAAACTGTTAGAAGCAGATGCTGAACTTGCTGTGAGAATAGCTTGGCTCATTTGCTCTCTTTTTCCTTTCAAAGTGCACCAGACTTACTCAGTTACTTAGAACTAGTTTATTAGTTTAGAAATCAAAGTTATTTGCCTAGGTTCACAAATATGGTTGAGAGCATAAAAATCAGCATGTTTTTAGTTTGATGTTTTGGGTGTGACAACACAGGCCTTATACAGGCTAAGTGTTTTTATTGACATTGTCAAATCAAATTTGAGATGCAGGACATTTTTAAGGTAATGCCTATAATTTTCTTTAAGGTGAATTCATTCTTTGAATGTCTTCAGTAACTTTTGAGATGCCCAAGAGTGAATATACCCATTATGGCTTCTGAGTTACCTACTTGCACTATCTTGCTTTTGCAGTACCCTGGCAGTAAATCAGTTTTATAACAAATGTTTTTAGGCACAAGCTGGTAAGATATATATCCTTTTCATATATATGAAAAAGGAAATGATGGCATTTCAGGACCTTCACTCTGCTTTGGGAATAATTAACAAGTGAGACCAGGAAAATGGAAGGGAGGGGAATGGCACTGGCTAGGGGAAAACCTGGTCTTCTGTCCCACATAGCATATTATACCTATCACTTATGTGGTTTACATTTTAGATTGGCTGGCATTTTCTCTTGAATCCAGTCTACTCACATTTTGTAATTTAAGTCTGCCTTTGGATTTTTACTGGCTTGCTTATTTATTTATATATTTATTTATATATTTATTTAATCAGGCTTTCCTAGAACGGTCCCACAGGCAGCAGCTCTGGATAAGACATGTCAGATAGACACTGTGATTGATCTAGATGTTCCATTTGAGACGATTAAACAACGACTCACTGCACGATGGATCCATCCTACTAGCGGTAGAGTCTACAACCTCGAATTCAATCCTCCTGAAATCCATGTAAGTGATGCAGGTCTTTTTTGTTGCAGTAGATAAACTGCACTGTGTTTCTGCTTGGGATAAGTAAGTCATCTTCTTTTGCAAGACCACAGAACCTTTCTGCTAACAGTTCCTCTCCACTAGGATAACATATCTGTGTTAGTGAAAGTACTCAAGTCATTCCCACCTCTCTGTGATTAGAACCAGCAATGTTCTGCAGAAGATATCCCCCTCATCTGTGAGGGAGAGGGAGGGAGTAAACTGCACCAATCTCTTATAGATCCTCGCAGCTATTTAATAAAATATTGCTATCAGACTTTGGAAGATTTCAGCATCCTAGAATTGACCTGATACATGACAATGTAACTAATCTGTTCTACAAATGGCAGCTCCTACACTTTGTAAAATCTAAAAAGGAAATCGCAGAAAATGGAAGTGTTGTTAAAAACAAAAATAACTACCATAATCTCGGACCTTCCTATCTTGGCTGGTCCCATAGTTTCTCTCTGAGGTCTATTCTGCCCACACTATGAAACCTTTCTTTTCCAAGGGACCCTTCTTATTTAGGTGAATCAGTGAGTTAATAGATGCAGGGAGTCAGAGCAGCACACTTGGCCCTTTTTCTGAAATATTAACACTTAAAAGGGTGTGGGTGTTTAAAACACATACTAATATTCTGCAGCACACCGTTTCTGTAATTAGATGTTATTTTCTCTCACGTTGGCATAATTAACATCTCAGGTTCACAGTTGTGCTGTGGGGATTAAAAAGGTAGATCTGAACTAATGAAGCACTCTGCAAGCTGTACATTTTCCTTTCCCAGCTATTTGTTGAGAACTTTAATGAATTTGCACAAGTAAAAGCAACAAAGCCTGGGCTGTGTTTCATCCTCATCCCTCTCCTAACTTTATCTTGAGTTATTTTTTACGGGGAGAAGTGTAGTTATAGGAGAATCAGAAGCAGGCTTTTTTCACTTACTGATGCTGTTGGAGGGGGGGGGGGGTTTGTTTGCTTGAAAGGGTTTCACTCTCAATAAACTTTAGGATTTCAGTCTTTCAGAGGAAAAGACCTAGTTGAGAGAACCAAACCCCTCCCTCCTCACATTAGTATACTGAAATTGAATGAAAACATTGGTAGTGTGAAGAAACTCTGCCTCTTTGTGGTTAAACATTTGGTACTTCACTCATGACTACTTGCAGGGAGTCTGGCTGATCTAAGAGTGGAACACAACAGAGCACTGACTTTGATCTGTCAAACTCATTTTGGAACCCATTCTTTTGCATAATTAAGTAGAAATTCACCATACCTGAAACTAATTTGCCCTGATTTGCAAGTTTTGAACACTTGTATAAGACTCTTGTGGATTTATGTGATGCAACAGTTTTGGCTCTGTAGGTTTTACAAATAAGTTTTAAACTGCTTACCTTCAAGCAAAATTATAGAGCCAGGTCAGTTGACCTGAAAATGAGTGATTGAATACATAATGCATATTACAAAATCCAAGCTTTGCAGTAATGCCAATAACAGAGAAGCTATGTTTAGATATCACTGCATTACCTTAAAGATTCTTATACCCAAAATTAATTTCAGCTCACATTGCTTAATGCCTTTTTTTTAAATGAAGTTTATGTCAAATGGAATTTTTTCACATCTTCATAAATATGGAAACATATGGAATCCTTTCCACAAGGGCACTTCTGTCCTTTAATTTGTACACAGATGACTTCAATAAATTGTGTGTGTAAGCAAGGACAAAATTTGGCCCTGCAAACATAGCTGGATTAAGTTGTAATGATTCCCACTTTGGCTAGCAGAAACTCTTTCCTTAGGCCCTTGTTTCAAATACCTGGCATTCTATATTGAAGCTTGAAGTGCCTCTGATAAATCGAAAATGTAGTTTTAAGAGAAAACATTGCTGTAGTTGCCATGTGAAGGCTCAAGCTTTGTTTGCTCTTTTTAGATGCTGATCTGTGGCTTTCATGCTGTCTGCTGTACAGTAATTGTAAGTTCTCTTCCACAGCAACAAAATGACTATTCAGCTCATCACCTTAATTTTTCTAGAGGCCATAGATCATATCAGCCTTTTATGAGTTGCATGTGGCCTTGTTGAAACATTCCAGACATCCACTCTCCATACATGGAGTTTCACAATGAATAAAATCCAAGGAGTAATAGTTATAACTTCATTGGGCATGTCCCTGTGAGCAGGAACTTTAATTTCCCTGGGGATAAACAGCAGTGGCACGATATGTGCTGCTGCTATTTGTCCCCTGAGAACATCCATGAATGCACGCTCTGCTGTGTGGCACGTTGCCCCAGATGGGGTAGGGGAGACTGGGGCCCAGGGCTGGTATCTGGAGTGTGGCTCCAGAAGCCTTACTGGGGGCCTTTGCGGGCTGCAGTGAGCCTGGCTGACACCTGGAGTATGGCTCCAGCCAGGCAGGCTCTGGTTTCATAACTCAATGGACATGCCCACTGAGTTATGCTCCATGCACTTAATGTCTGAGACTGTGAAGAGGTATGCTTTTAAATTGCTGAACTGTACTGCTTGAAAGTACATTTCATTGCTACTGATAAGATATGGTTGGTGATCTCACTAAGTTGAAAACTAATTTTTGTTGGACTAAAAACAAAATTATACAAAGGCTACTTAAATAGAGTTATAAACTGGTGTTTGTTTTAACCCACAATTAGGGCATTGATGATATTACTGGAGAGCCACTTGTACAGCGCGAAGATGATAAGCCAGAGACCGTTACCAAAAGACTGCAGTCTTACGAGGCACAAACAAAGCCGGTTCTGGATTATTATCGGTAAGGAATAAATAATTGAAACATTTATTTCCACATTAAAATGGCAAGGAATAACTTGTGTTTCTCTCAAATTGCAGAGATCCCACTGTGAGGAATATAGTATGGGTACCTCAGTAGCAAATGGAGTCTTTCATCTACCTGCCAAACTAAATATTAGTTAAATCTGTAATGGTATATGCTGTCATTATGGGTGCATCCCTACTACTAGATGAACAAGAAGTATGTTTCTTTTGTGTAGCATTCTTTACTGCAGTCAACAGGAAGTTTTATCACTTTAGAATCAGAATACTCAACATATTAAAGCAATGGCAGTTCCCACAGCTATAGAGCTTTTTCATTAGTCATTTCTTCCAGAAACTTTAATTGTATCAACTGTCTTCCACGGGATCTGGTAGCAGAAAGTTCTGTCAGAGGATTAGAGGCCAATGTCTGGAAGTGATGTAAGAGCAAGCAGAACAATTCTGTAACGAACACCAGGATTTGATATTTGGAGGAAAACAGCACAGTAATGTGTTCGTATAGCTGGTACTTTTTAAGAAAATAGTCTGCTATACTGTAGAGGGCATAATGGAGAGAGTAGTAATCAAGGCTTGGAAAAGCTATTCTTCGATTCCAAGTCTGTTCCCTTAGGCTGAGGTGGTCTGGCAGGTAGACAAGCTTCTAAATAATGTTAGCGTGGTGATGGATTACCAGGTCAGTTTAGGGACACTTACCCATTACTAAATTGGTATTTTGTCACATTAGAACTATGGCCAGAAACATTCCCAGTTTATGGATGTAGGACATCATACAGAAATACTGTTACAGTCATTCCCTGCATGCTTTGTATAAGGGGGAGAGAGTCTTCCAAGGTGAGTGGGGTTGAAGAGAAGGCGATTTGTGTCAGCAGTGACTTTTACTAACTTCAGTAAATCACTCTGTAGGCCCAGGCCATCTGTCTCTTCAGATCTCATTGCAGAATGTGTAGCTATACTGTCATGATGAAATATACTCTAGATATAAATGTGGCTATCAAACTTTTGACAGCTCATCTACTTCAAGTTGGTGCTTTTTTTTTTTTCCACTTGTGCATGCAAATGTGTATCTGATCCTTCATGCGTAATAACTTGTACTGTTTGACTATATGTAATAATAAAGGAGGATTTTAGATTAATGTTGCGCTCGTGGAACAATGGTCTTAATATATTACCTGCCTTCTTTAGAGTCATCTCTTCCTTCATTCCTTTCTTTAATCTATATCCTTCCTGGTCCAGTAATACCTTCCCTCAGTGTTTTTTGACCTGTAGAGAAGACTGGACCAAAATGGCTACTATGAGCATTCTCTTTGTACCACTCAGACAAAACATACTTAATTCCTGTAGCTGTAAGGTTTTAAAAAGGTTTTCTTGCAGCCAAACCCTTCTGCATACTGAGAAGACATTGGTACTACTACACCTCTACCAGGGCAACCTTTGAAGTTATCTTTGTACTCTGAGGTAGCAATGTTAAACATCATCGACAGATGATAGACTTATTTCTTCTTCTCTGTAGGAAAAAAGGTGTGTTGGAATCTTTCTCTGGAACAGAAACCAACAAAATCTGGCCACATGTCCATGCTTTTCTCCAAACCAAGTTGCCAGATGTGAGCCAGAATGAAGCTGCCTCGCAGAGATGAAGTTGGTCTAATCTTTTGATGATGAGAAGATAGCTGCTGTCACACACATTTCAGGAGTGATTCCCTCTACAGTAGTAAAAGTTTACAAAGATGATGTTTTCTCATTTCTGCTAAGTGATGTTCCAAATTGATCAATAAGTAAGATCTAATCTATCATTCTCACTTTTGTGTAATAATACTTTTTTGCACTTACCTTTGTATTCTTATTTTAATGATGTACTTTTATATCAAATGTACCTAATTTTTGTAAAATAGTAATCATAATTTAAAGAAAAACAACGGAATTCTCATGTCTTTGTATAAAATATAGTTATTAAGAGTAGATATGTTCAAGTGACACTTGCTGTCATAGGAATCAACCATTGCGGTCTACCAAGAAACTTTCAGCAAATATAAGAGAACAGTTTTATATACTGTAGTTGTTGGCTTCTATTCAAGAAGTGGCTGAGATTATCAAATAATTGAATGCCCCTCCTCTGAACTGGATCAATACAGGATGCAAGTCACTTATTGACATCTCCAAATATTAGAAGGTGCTGCTACTGATACAGTATTGCACTCTTCTGCCTCCTTAGCCTAACTTTTGTAGTTAATGGGAGGAAATAAGAAGTTTATGATAATGGGTAAGGAGTCTATACCTCAGTTGCCTGTACAGACACAGTATTCATAATCACTCTGGCCTATATTGCCAACAGTCCATTTAGAAAGCAACACAACTCATTCTCTCTTAGCATCTTACAATTAAGAGGGGAAAAAACCTTGATAGCTGTATTACTTAAAGATGGGGTTTAGGAACTACATTGGACAGCAAGTCAGACAATTTTATTAGTCATGAATTTGTAAATCAAGAAAGCAGAAGACCAAGACCAATGGAACCTTGGCTTCATTCACAGCTTACAGTAATTAGAGAGTTCCCCTGGAAGGCTTTAGCTCCCTCCTTGTCAAATGGACAAGTGCAAGAGAGTTCCTACAAGAGTGAATTGCAAGGACAGACAAGTTCAATACTATAGCTATAAACTGTTAAAGTAGTTGAGGGTTAGGGTGCGGGGATGAGGAATACAAATGCAGAATTAATTTCTTGGAGGGGAGGATTTGAACTTGTACAACTATAAGCAAAGGGATCCAATTGACAATATGCATCTTGAGAAGTATGACTAAAATCTGAGCCTCCTCTTCCATAAAATAGCTTCCTATGCCACATAATAAAGTCCTGCTAGTCAGGACAGTAATTAAGCATAGCACTAAGAATTCGACAAGAAAAAGGACTCATCTTCCTTCTTTTTCTTAAATTCATAAAAAGCAAATTTGGGGAAGCCCCCCCACAAATCTTGACACTGATGCTAGGTACAGACATTCAAAAAGCCTGAGGTGGAATCAGTCTAAGTTATATGGTTTCCTGTAAGCAGCATCAATACTGAACAGAACACTTATTCACTGTGGTGGGGGGCAAATCAGACCTGGTTCTGCCATTTTAAACTGGTCCATGTTACGCCAAACTTCTGTTCTGTTACAGGTATACACTGGTTTCCAATCACTTACACTGGTAAAAGTGTGATGTCTGTACTTGGCCTAAGCATCCAAGCAGTAAGTTTGAAGATGTTAAAATTGTCACACAATAAAATTGTGTTTTGTTACAGCAAATGATATCCTGTGTCAGAGTTGTGAGGGAACGGAAAAGTCTTGACAAACGCGTTTTCTAAACTGGCCTAGTTAAAGTAGCTGTTTTTAATGTAAAGTATTTTGGGTAAAATTTTATTTATGCATGTTTGACATTACAAAACTGCCCTTTCTGACATCAGTTTCATTCTACTAGGTTATAACATTATCAGAATGCCAAGGACCTAAAACAAGAGCCACAGCAAGCAAGCTACACAGTTGGTGCAGAAGAATGTAACTTTAATCCCCACCATTACTACTGAGTTTACAGATCAGTCATACCCAAGAATAGTTGGCAGAGAAATGTGCATTATACAATTTGCCATTTTTGTTAACCAGAATCAGTCTTATTCTCATATCAGACTAGACTGATAGAAATGGTCAACAGCTCAAATTCCAGAGCAATCCAGATATTCTAACCACTGCTACTCTTCTCAAAGAACATACCTGACCATGTTTTCAGCATCTCAAGATCCTGAATTCATCTCTCTCCCTCACTCTTTGAAGTAGTCAGTAAAAGCTGGCACAGGCATCAATTCAACAGTCAATCCAGATGGTTCAGATCTATGGATGGAGTAGTTGGCTGGAGACCATTCTGTGACTGAGGTCTTTGCTCTTCTCTCTTGCAGCAACTACAAGCAAGTCGTTCCTGCTCCTGCATCCCCAGGAGCTGTAGCTCCATATATCACATAGCAGGATTTGCTTTCACCACCTTTCAGTCCTGGCACATATTCTAAATTGTCCACTGTAGAATTTGGAAAGCTTTCCACTTCTTGTCAAGGTAAGGCTACTGAGAGTAGCTACTGTTTAAAACCGGTGGCCCATGAGGGGTTAATGTGGCCCACAGTTTCCTACCCAACTAGTTTCCCCCAACGCACTGTACCAGTGACTGTGATCTCTAGTTCCCCCCCACTCCCTTCCCAGCTTCTGCTTCCTTCCTCTGCACCTGGGTAATGCAGCAGGAGATTGCAGTTAGAGCAACATAAGGCTCTCAGCAGGGGACAGGGCCAGGCTGCTCATACAAGGCATGCAGCAGTAGAGGGATCTGGACTGACCTCCCACAATGTAGCAGGGGGATAGCGGCTCAGGGTGAGCAGCCTACACAAAGCATGGCCCCCCCAGTCTGTGGCCTATGTGACCCTGGGCTGCCAAGACATTGTACACCTGTGGTCTAAATTAAGTTTCTAAAAAAGGACCTTGACAAAAAACAGTGTGTAGACTTGTATCCAAACATGCACCATATGGAATCTAGAGTTGGACTGTTTAAATAGAGATCAGCTTCCTTCATGCAGTTGTTGGAACATTCCTACATAAAACCTTGATTTGTCCAGTGCTTCACTTTGACCTCAGCATTTCTGGCAGTTGTCAGAAAAGTTTATAGATCTCACACAGCTTTTACTGCCAGAAGCTGTAGTTGACCACCAACTGCTAGTGCTTTCAACTAATCCTTGACTTCTTTCCACAAAGGCAGTGATTCTCAACCTTTTTGGATTCAAGGCACCCCTCCATAATTTTTGTGAATTGAATGGCACCCAATTTAAAAAAAACTAGTGTATATATTAGTGCTTACTCCCTTGCAGAGAGGCTAGGCAGTAGGGATGGAGAATTGTCCAGGCAGGTGCAAGCCTGAGCCTGTGCTTATCTTATCACAACACCTTTCAAAGGATCTGATGGCGCTGTGTTTGAGAATCACTATGCTAAAGTGATCACAGGTGTTCTAAACTGGTGTCCTGGAGACTTGAAACCAGGCTGTGAAGTTACATTTTGTATCTTGGCAATATCACTGCTGAACATCAAAGAATGGCTTGTAGCAGTAGTGCTCTCTATCTAGGGCAACTAGATTGGAGGATTGTGGACTTAACTGCATGACAGGTGGGTAAGAAGCTGGCTATGGGGTAGGACCCAGAGAGTTCTAATGAATGGATCGGTGTTGTCCTGGCAAGAAGTGGTCAGGGATCGGTGCTTGGACCAGTTCTTTATAATATCTTTATCAATGATGGACCTAGACAGGCTAGCAAGTTGCGTGGATCAGAACCAGATGAAGTTCAATGCTGAGAAACGTTAAGCGCTTCACCTGGGGACGAACAATCCCCAACACACCTACAGGCTTGGCAGTGCCAAACTGACTAGCACCATGACTGAAAGGGACCTAGGGGTAATAATAGACCACAGTATGAATATGAGCCATCAGTGCAACGCTGTAGCCAGCAGGGCAAATAATACTCTGGCATGCAATCAGTGCATTTCAAGCAAAACCAAGGAAGTGATTCTTCCACTTTACTCAGAATTGGTGAGACCACAGCTAGAGTACTGCATCTGGTTCTGAGTGCCGCACTTCAACAAGGACGTGGTAAAGTTTGAGAAAAATCCAGAAAAGAAGCACCCGTATAATCAGAGACTTACACGGCCAGCCATACGAGGAAAGGCTGAGGGACCTGGGACGTTTCAGCCTAAAAAAGAGAAGGCTGAGAAGGGACTTGGTAGCACCTTACCACTACATCAGGGGAATACATCAGGGGCTCGACTAACAACTGTTAACCATGGCACCCTTGTGGAAAACTAGGAGTAATGACCACAGAGACTCTTGGAAGACCGTTTCAGGCTTAACATTAGGAAAAACTTCTTCACAGCTAGGGTGTCCAGACTGTGGAATAGCCTCCCTCCAGAGGTGGTGCAATCATCTACCCTAGAAATCTTCAAGAGGAGACTGGCCAGTCACCTTGCTGGGGTCACTTGACCCCAGTTGTCTTTCCTGCCTAGTGCAGTGGGGCTGGACCTGATGATCTTGCAAGGTCCCTTCCAGCCCTTAACAATCTATGAACAGGAGGGCTACTTTGTCCTCTGGCATGTCACAATGCTCTAGTCCCTGCACCCCCCATAAGGAAGGGCAAGAGTAGGGCAGACAGCCAGTGAACGCTCTCCTGTGCATTAGGATGTCCTCAGTAGACCCCTTAGCCCAAGGGGCGTGCAAGCAAGCCTTCTCTCCAGTCAGGGGCCTGGAGAGGATTCCTTGTATGGCTCTAGGAGGCTAGTGAAGACTGCCAAGTGCATAAGAGTGCTCAATGGCTGCCTGCCCTGCTCTCCCCATCCAGATTTGGAGGTGGGGAGGGGTTGCCAGAGAATCTAGCACCCCCCACCCCTGCTTTAGGGGGCATGCCAATGTTTTAGGGAGCACTTCAAAAGGAAAAGCTCATTTTATGAGTAAAATTCATTTTTTGAATTGCTTCTTCAGCCATGCATATCAGTTTGCTTAGTGTTCCAAGCATTTCACATCTGTCCTGTCCAGGGCCTAACCTGTAATTTCCCTACCATAATGCTGCTTTAGTATTGAAAGAAAAACTCATTCTCTTTCATGATCAAATAAGGTTACCCCTACCAGAATGCACCAGATGTGAAGGGGAGAAGGGCTAAAACTCCCTGATTCTTGGGCCAGTTTTGAACCAGTACTGGCAGCTATGTATTTTACAGACCGGGAATTACTCTAAAGAACTTTACTGCATGTACTTGCTGAACAAGACTGGCTACAGAAATTCTTCTAACTTGTTCCCTGCACCAGTGGCTACATGGCAATTATACAGGAATGCGTTTTGCCTGCTCCACACTATTTAGGATATTCCTCAGGCCGATTTCCAAATTCTTTGTACCACCTGAGAATGAAGGGGTTAAGGAAGCAGTACCTGCTGAAGTGTGCACATAAATTAGCCATTTCACTGTAAAACAGTGATGCAACAGGCGCTAGGTGACTCCCTGTTACTATGAGAAATCAGGGAGAGCTAAACCACACCGGAACAGCCCAGATGTAAAAGATAACATTTTCAATACAGCTGCTTCTACCTGTAAAGGTAAGTTGGAAAAGCTTAGTAACAGCACTAGGTTGCAAAGACAAAGGCATCGTTAGGAATATAGTTCTGGAAATAGTAAAAGTTTGACCTGTGCAGAACCCTAAAAGGGATCTGGAAATTTCCCTCTCACCCTTCTTAGACCTCTTCAGTTGACCACTAGAAATTTCACAGCTGTTACTAAATTAAAACTCACTTCCCCCCCTGAGTTTAGTAAAGTAATAGACCCATAAGCTGCCAAAATCAACCGTCTTCAGTCAGTGTTTGGCACCTGAGTTTCTTCATTCCTGGGAGAAAGCTAGGAGTTAGGCGCTGGTGGATCTCACCAATGTTCCTTCTAAGGAGCAGCGGTCTGTGAGCATGCCACCTCGGTCCGGTGTGGGACACTTTCCAAAGGGGGCTGGAGGCCGGAGGCTGGGGCTCCGGAACCCAGGAGGCCAGGGGCTGAGGCCGGGGGTCGGACGCAGGCTCCCTGGCTCCGGTGAAGTGCTCCACTCCCTCACATCAGGGCTGGGGAGTGGAGCACTTCCCCAGAGCTGGTGGAGCCTGCACTAGCCCCTCGCCCCAGCCTCCATCCCTGCCTTGCCTCACCTTGGGGAGGAGCCGCTGCCTGCCCCAGTGAGGCTCGGGCAGGCCCGGGATACTGCTCTGCTCCCCGGCCCTGATGCCACGTGGGCTCCGGTGAAGTGCTCCACTCCCTCACATCAGGGCTGGGGAGTGGAGCACTTCCCCAGAGCTGGTGGAGCCTGCACTAGCCCCTCGCCCCAGCCTCCATCCCTGCCTTGCCTCACCTTGGGGAGGAGCCGCTGCCTGCCCCAGTGAGGCTCGGGCAGGCCCGGGATACTGCTCTGCTCCCCGGCCCTGATGCCACGTGCCTCCTCGCTAGAGAAGCTGCTTCCTGCCCTGAGTGCAGCTCCACCGGCTCCTGGACACTGTGGGACATGCCCCCTGAGGCCATGTTGGGGAGCAGAGCAGTGTCCCAGAGCTGGTGGAGCCAGCCATGCGGGGGAACTGTGCAGTGTCCTGGAGCCGGCAGAGCCTCACTGGGGCAGGCAGCGGCTCCTCCCCAAGGTGAGGCAAGGCAGGGATGGAGGCCAGCACGGGCTCTGCCAGCTCTGGGGAAGTGTTCCACTAGACAGGCTGGGGCAGGGGGCTGGCGTGGGTTCCACCGGTTCCGGGGAACGGAGCACTTGCTCGGAGCCAGGGGAGTCCGTGCCTGGCTCCCGCCCCAGCCTCTCCTGGTGTGCGGCCTTGAAAAGGCTGTGCGCAGCCACACTTTTAGTTGTGTGCGGTCGCGCATGCACACACCTTGGAGGGAACCTTGGATCTCACCCTAATCAAAATACCTTAAGTTTCTCTCTATTCACTCCATCATTAAAAACCTCAATTTTTAAAAAAATTAACAGCACATGTAAGAGAGAGTCCACTTCTCAGTAATTCTACCACTGGAAATGCCAGTCCAGGCTCAATTCTAAGTAGTGAATTAGATTTGTGTTAGGCTACTTATGCTTTAGAGACAATCAGAAATAAGTTATTTTGACTGAAAGCAAGAGGTAAAATGTTATTCACTGTAGAAATAAAAAGTCAATATTTTAATCTCAGCCACCCAGATCTGTGCTGTGGATACCAGATATTGATTTATTGCTATTAATATAATAAAACCAGGTTTGAGAGCTTACTATGTCAGCAGTATAGCATAAGTACAACTGTGATCTCTAGTATTCATAGAGTGAGACATGGCCCTGTCTATAATAAAAGACTATAGCAGATTCCACCAAGAATCAACCACTTCTTGTAAACATTGGATTTGTGCAGATTTGTTTGTCATACTTTGATTCCTAAAATTAAGGATAAAGGCAAGTTTAGTAGCAGAAAAAACATCCAGTTTCACATTCGGCAATATACAAGGAACCCTTCTTTTTAAAAGACAACCGAAAACCTAGCAGCACGTTTTCAAACAAAATTACATGTCTTTCTAGATTACCCTCCCTCCAAAAAACAAATGCCAAAAATAAAGTGCAGCACCCATAAAAATAAGTATCAAGAAAATAGCCATGTTCTTTCTTTTATAATAAAAAGAGTACTTGGCCTCAGTCTTAACAATACTATACTGTGTCCATCATTTTGGATTCTTCATCATCTTTCTGTACCACTGAGTTTAAACTGCAGAGACCTGTGTTTATGCAACCTTGTAGAGTGCCTGCATTCTGCAACAGATAAAGAAAATAAACATTGAGAAAATATTTCTAAACAAGTATACATTTTGAGATCCTAATTCTGCACCTTTGACAACTGTTTAATTCCTTTTCATTGTTTGCATTTTGCAATTAAGAGACAAAGTTTTAATGGTGATACAAAAATGTGTGCATAACTAGTACAAACGGTAAGAAAACAGCTTAAAATGCACCACCCAGTTTTTAAATTCAAGAAGTCACATAACTTTTATATAAAGCTTGTATTTAGTTACGGAGGCTAGGAACTGCAATAAAAATATCTGTGTACTAAGTTACCTTGCACTCAGAAAGCAAATATAGTAAATTAAGTACCTTGATCAAAATTATTTCAAACCCAAGATTTAATTTGACCTGTTCCTCTGACACAACTTAAAAAAAAGTAACCATTTCCCACCCTCCCATTTAAACCATACTTTGTAAGCCTGAGACAGAGGTTGTCTGTACTGAAGTCCCTGTATTTCATTAGGGCAGCAGTCAGCAAGTTTAAGGGTGTGACCTAGAGAGAATGTGCTCAGGTCAAAGGAGAACAGATAGCATGGCGAGAAGTGACTCCTGCTGGAGATCCCTGCTGCTGAGGCCCCACATCCACAGGCTGGATCAAATAGCTCTGTGGGCCAGATTGCTGACCCCTGCATTAGGATACTGTGCTGTCCTTTTACTAGACTCAACTATCTTTTTGAGTGTAGGCTTCTACTGATGAAGCCATAGACTTTTTTTTTTTTTTTTTTTTTTTTAAACACCTGGGAGCTCATTTCACCTCTCCTAATGCAGAATTCCAAAATTACATATTTACACACAACAACAAAAAGAACCATGTGAGAGGGTAGTATGATTAGTTACATAATGCAACTTCTCCAGCTATTTGAAGTGGAAAATTACTCATAAAGTAGATTGAAGACACAGATTTAGTTGGATAGGATTGAATTACTAGGTAGTGAATTAATTTGACCTTGTGCTTTGTTGCTATTTGAAGTTTACAAGATGGAGTGTTTTTGAGCAACAGCTTGCCTTAAATATAAATAAGAGTGCGCACGCTTTGTTATTCCCAGCAAATGGTGCCTTATTTCTTTATTTTATTCCCCCTATAAAAGGCTGGGATAGTTTACAATAAGAAAACCCAAGATAAATTATAAAAAGATAAAATATTAAAATAAATATGTAATAAATAAACTCCCCAGATAGTGCCCCAAAATTAACAACTGCTAAAAGCCTGTTCCAAGCAAAGGCCTTACAATGCTTCTTTACTTCATGCAGTCCTTTTTAAAATCAAAGGTACTACTTCACATAAAAGGAGGCAGAATCTCGTCACAGCAAAATTTATTTAATAAAAACCTACCTGTGGCAAAGACTCTAACCCTCCCACAGAACCAAGACCAGCATAGACACTGGGATTCTGTACCGACATAGCTTGAAAACTGTGCGACTGGGAACAGATTCTTACTCTTGATTTGAACGCTTCGAGTTCATTTTTAAAAGCTTCGATATAGCCTTCTTCTCCTGCCTGGAAAAGAAAAGGTTGTATATTATTAAATATTCCCTCAGTTTCATAGCCAACATTTTACTTGAGCCGAAAATTTTACTAGGCATGCATTGTAAAAGAAAAATGTTATGTAACAAAGGACAGATGAGTAAAGTATTTCATGTAACATCCTCTTCAGATGAAAATGTTTGGGACAAAACTAATATCGCCTTTGTCATACATTAGCTACAAAGAATTCAGATGGATTTATATATTCATAACAGTTTAAATATTTTGGTCTGAGACAGGAAGACTGTTTGTTACAGGGAGCTATATGACAACCTGATTTTGTCACCCTTCTCTCCCCTACCCTATCCCAACTGCCCTGCATCACTGAAAATGATACTGACCACACGGTACATGCAGTTCTCTCAGAATAGTATTTCCCTGACCATAGGCTAACCACTATGGAAAGATCCAGTTATCTTCACTCTTCATCCAGGGCTTCCCTGCTACTTGCGAATATAGCTATCCAGGCCCTGACAATGCTGCACCTGGTTGACTTCAAAGGATTACTGAGGAGAGAGAAACAGTGTGCTTTCCTCAAGATGTTGAGCAGCCTTTCTGGCACATCAAGAGCCCAGTAGCTTGAGACATTAATCTAGTCATTAAATTATCTCCTTTCCTTCGTAGACAGTACAATAGGAAGATTGCCTGTCAAATCTCTCTCTCTTCCTGTAGAATCAATACTTTCTACTGGAAAAAAAGGAATTATATGGAGCTCTTTTCTTTCAGTAAGTAGAAGTGGGAGATAACTTTAATTCTTTTATATACAAATAATATGGGATGAAAATTAATCATAGGATTATATAACAGTAAATATACATTTGCTATATATTCTGTTCCCTCTGCTGGACAGTCCAAAGTGCATAAGAAAATCCATTGGGCCTCAGTTCCCAAGTCTAGAATTACACAGACTACTGTCAACAACCCACCTTTGCCCTTAGCCTGCAGTCAATAACCTAGTCACATATTTAGCTTCTGGTTGTTAAGGAAAAAATCTCAGCTATTTTCGAATCCCACGTGGAAAATCCTAGGGAGCCTCCTAGCCTTGAAGAGAAAATACAACTTACTCTGGCTCTCTGGAAAAACAGACGAAAACAGCCTCTGGGATCCACATTACAACTTTTGGCCATTTCTATGATGAACTGCATCACAACTGCCTGGTGTGCTACTTGTTCCATCAGAGCTCCTTTCTGGAAACAAGGAAGTTACATAGTTGAAAAAGACTTTCGGCAAGTGTGCAGCTACTATTTTAGGAGTACTTTCCATCTGAACCATGAAGAGATGAGAATTGGCACTTGGAAAAGTAGAAGAATTGATAATAAGTTATAATGAAGAAAGAGATTTTGACCAACAAGGTAACTAGAAATGTGGGGCAGTAATAGGTCACATTAAATGGCTTATCAACTTGAATCACCTTGCTGTAGGAAAACTTGTAAGTGGGAAAAATTGCACTTTCATACAGACTCAAGCAATTTAAGATTTGTCCAATACCTGTTCAGCTTCTAGATGAAAACACCATAAAATGAGATATCTAGCTGTTTCTTCACATACAAGGTATGGGTGATCTGATAAAAATCTCTGACTATCATCCCATCTGCTCAGCATGCCTAATGAAAAAAGAATCAGAAAAATCAAGTGTCATATACCCGAAAGCTTGGCAAGAAGAAGTTTTCCAACTATTTGAGTCGGTCTAATAAAAGATATCAGATTTACCCAAAGAACCTTGTCTGCCATTTGTATAAGAACAATTTATTCTTCAGAGCTGAGAGCTATTTTAATGTAGCAGAGACCATAACTACCTTCCGACTGGTATATATTAGCACAAAAACTTCTAGACACTTCACTGCAATCTCAGAGGTAGCGTGCAAATTAAATTAAATTTAGCCTTTTCCAACTCTTACTTGAGCAAACAACCAGAACATTACAGACCGTATGATCAGACAAACACTACAAGTAATTGAGACCACTTATTAACGAAAAGCCTTTCAGAGTTAGCAGGTAAGGCATGAAACAAAACGGACAGACAATGACGTATGTGGCTTGTTGAGGATTTTTTTTTTGTTATATAAAAAGTTAATCTTTGCAAGGGAATATTAGTCCAAGGGAAAAGGTCAAATGAGAAAGAGAAGGCATTGTGGGGAAAGAAATACAACTTTGCGTGCATTCTCTACAGTATGTGCAAGTGTGCAGGCATTTACTCAAAATTCAGGTCATGAGACTAGGGTTTGTTTTTTTTTTTTTTTTAAATACACAAACTGGTTTTAATTATGAGATTTGAATAGTATTGAGATCCATTTAAGCTGTGGGTCCAGTAAGGAGATGCAGTGCTTCATCATTCTGTATCATATTTGTGAATACAGAAAATTGGTAAATTACTGAATAGTCAGACATAACTGCTTCAAATTTGTTCCTAATGAACATATGGCCAAAAATAGCAAACCACGTACAATTTTTTGCACTTTTCAGCAGAAATGTCACAGACAAAAAGTACATTTAAGACGCATATCTCTTCTTGCTTGTCAGGCCATATAGATTGAAGTCTCCACTGCCTCTTTTGTGTCTGTTCAGTAGCTAGAATAGTTCTGTTGCTCCACTGCCAACGTAATAGATTAATTTAAACTGAGAGAACACTAAAAACTGTCTTCTGATGGGGTAATATTTTAATATTTTTAGTTATATGTACAAAGACAGCAGGAGAAAGCTGCATCTTGCAACTGATTTGGATACATAAGTTTATAACCATAAACTCAGCTGAACAAGCAGCCAAGAGATTTACACAGCCAGTATTCAAAGAGGTAAAATAAAGACTCAGTAGACACACTGCTGCAACAAGGCTGTTCCTGTATCATCATCTCGTTCAAAAGATCTCAGAGGCAGACCTTGAACCACTGGACACCTGTGGAACACTTCCTTGCAGGCTGCAGAAAAGCTAGCTAGCCATATCATGCTGACTCTCTATGTTCTCAGCTATTATATTTCACTGAAAGACAGTGAAATCTGAATTAATTGTTAAATACTTTTGTATGTAAGCTGTTGCTTTCCTGGTTGCAGGGAGGTTATGCAACCAGGAGTGGAAAGAGGTGACCTATCCCATTACTAAAATACCATACTATGAAAAAAGCAAAAAGAACTCTGAAATTCCAGAATATTTTCCATAGTACAGCTTTCAGTTTCACACAGAAATGAACGATTAACTTTAGCTTTAAATATTTCTCATTTTTACCAAGGTCATTATATTAGGTTTTAAGTTTTCTGAACACAAGAGCAATAATAAAGACCCATTCAAATTTACAGAATTTTCTGTTGAAGGTGACTGAGTTTCAATACTATAAGACAGTACACAATAGGCAATCCTATCATAACTATAAAAGACCAATTTGCACGTGGAAAAAAGGAGCACAGACAGATTTAAAATCAAGTTTTAGCTGTAGAATTAGTGACATCTAGTGGATAGTTTGCCGTATTTGGATACACAGTCATGGTGTTCCATGGCATGTGGATCCATGTCATCTGGCCTACTGGGTTCTGCCTAGGTCCAGAAGTTTGGTGGCAGCGGAGCCATGGTGATTATTGCTACCATATTTCCAAAGTCCAAAGCTAGATGACATGGTTGTGTGTGCTGGATCAAGCTGGGGTGAGAGGCATAATCTGGGTATGCAGGTCTGGAGCTCTCCTGCTCGGATTGCATCCTCATGCCAACCCCATACTGGATCAGGCTCAGGGAACAATCCCGTGCACTGGATCTGGCTTGTGTACCAGCTCTGAAAGGTTGGGCACTGCTGGGACAGACCATTCCATGCCTCACTTACTATGAATAGCTGTTAGCTTGATTTAAAAGCTTTTTCTTCTAGTAAAACCATTGTGTCTATTAAAGTTCTGTCTTTGCCATGTAAGCCATAAAGGCAACACAGACAAAGATGCGTGCGCGCACACACGCGCGCACACACACACACACAATACCAAGCACTTTTATAGACAGGATTTGACAAATACATCTGTTAGTACCCAATAATACACAGTATTCCCCCATGACACATTTGGAAAGGAGGGTGCAGATCAAGATGGGAAAGGAATCATTAATCAGTTTCTACAGCATTCAACGCCAGTGCAGTGCCTAGAGGCCAATACCTAACTATCATTTTCCCCAAGCAACACTGTGAAACAAACAAGAACTGTTCACTCTGCAACAAGTTTTATGAAAGCCTAGAGTAAGAGCATAAGCAGGTAAGAAAGAAAGACTCCCCCCGCCCCCACCCCACCAAAAATCCCACAGTCGCAACATTCTCTGGAAGCAGTGGTGATTTTCTCCTAGTCTCTCCTTGCTTTTCTCCCCAAAGGTGAAACTCTCAGCCTTGAAGGTGCTTTGTGCTCAATGCAGCAGAACAAGTTTACAAGAGTTTTTAATATCTGAACTGTTAGAAATTTAGTCACTCAGCTGTCATTCCCATGGACAGATACACTTTCAATAAACAAAGGAGCCAATGTTTACCCTTCAAAAAAACAACCCATCAAAACTTAGCTTGTCATTGGTCTAATATCAATTTCCACAGAACTGCAGGTTAAATCGCTAGATCCCTTCATTGCAGAATAACAGATTTGCCAAGCACTGAATTTTATTAAAAACACTTAGTCATGGTGGAATCCAGACTTCTAAGGATGTAGTTTCCTCTCCTTTAAAATGACTATTTTTTCTTTTGAGCATCAAAAATAAAATCCCAGCACCCTGACAGGTAAGAAACTAGATGCTGGTCTCTGCTAATCATTGGTGCTGCCCATTTTGTAAGAAAAACAGAAAGAGTCTAGCTACACCCAAAGAAGAAATAAAAACTGCAAAAAATTGGGAAAAAAGTATTCTTACCAAAGTGTCTGATCTTTTGTTCATGTTTCTGCATGAATGATTTAGATGCATCTTCATCTTCTACCTCTTTTCCTGTATTTTGATTAATAAAACTCTAAGGGGAGGTGGGAAGAATATGCACGTTAGTTTCAATTACACAAAAGCCTTCACTCTGTTTTCAACTACGTCAGGCTAGAAATATCATTTTGACAGAATCATGGAGATGGAAGGGACCCCAAAGGATCATCGTGTCCAGCCCCCTGCATGAGCAGGAAAGACATCTGGGGTCAGATGACCCCAGCCAGGTGACTGTCCAGTCTTCTCCTGAAGACCTCTAGGGTAGATGATTGCACTACCTCTGGGGGGAGCTTGTTACATAGTCTGGACACCCTAGTTGATGCATTCCATTTAGTTACTTTAGCACACATAAAAACATGATGGGAGACGTAAGATTTTAAACAGCTGAAAATGGAATTACACCTCTCAATGTCTGATCCTGTATTGGTTTTTGAAATAGCAATATTGTGCTTCAAAATGTTTCCAACACTGACAGAAAGTTATGCATTTCTAAAACAAAGAATTGGTTGTTTCCTTTTATATTATTTAGTATTTGAAAGCTTGATACTGTAGACAATTGAGTGATGAACAGGAACAAGGTAATACTGGAACCAAATGCTATCATGTGAACCAATTGTTTTGGACTGATGAAACGTCTGACCCCGACTAGCCAGCGTAAACCACCTTCCATGTTTGCTATATCAGCAAAGCATACACTGCTTGGTAGTTATTAGAATAAGTAAGAAGCACACCCAACTCAAGTCTTGCAATATTGACAATTTCAGGATTTAAAGCATGCTCAATAAATTATAGTGAGAGATGCAACACAAATGCCCAGATTCAGCTACCAGTGCCACGCCTCCTATTTTTACCTAGATTTATGGAAGTTGGTTTGTACCTTATTAAATACTTCCTTGCTAACAGAATCAGTGCAAGAGAGATTCTGTTTCTCTCTCTGTATTAGCGCTGCTTCTTTTTGTCTCCATTCTTCCTCCCGCTGCCTCAGCTCTGAAGCTTCAGTCTGTGCTTTGGCATTTTCCTGATCCAAGGACTCTGAGTTGTGCAGCGCCAAACTCCCGAGCTTCTGCTGGGCTTCCGCAAGGTTCCACTTGCACTCCACGGAGCTCTTCACACACTCCTTCTGCTTTTGGCAAGCTAGTTCAATCCCATGGCTATATATCTGTATGAAAACACACACACACAGTTACATAGGGAAGCGGAAAGAACTGAGGTACTGTATGCAGAGGGATACAGTTAGCTCCACAACTGAATCCTGACATGGCAAAGTTTTTATATTCTGAACAACGACTAAGCATGGCATTACAGCAGGAGAACGTTTATCTCAGAGTTTTACCCCTCATATTTGTTCAATATACAAAGAAAAATATTTCCAGCAACTCCCAGCCTTGTGAAACGACAGACTGTGCATCAATCGCTGGTGGTGAGCCTTTTCCAAGGCGTAGCGATTGTTATGATACACAAAGCCAGGATAAATCTGCTGGCTCGCTCTCCCCATTTATTCTGCGGTGCTGGCCAAAACTGGAGTATCTGTTAGGGCCATCTGCAGCGTACACGACCATAACACCACATTAATCAATACTGTTTACGCCCCAGAGATCAAGTATCATATTTTTTTAACATGCCGCGTGGCGAGAAAACACATAAAAGCGTGACCTCCGGGAATCTTCGGGGAACCAGAAAACAGGAGAGACGCTTTGCAGCTCAAGGCCACACTGGCGCTCCGAGTCACACCGGGGGCAACGAGAGCTGCAGTGATTCTCAGCTGCTTACGCTCTGGGCTCTGCACCGGGCCAGTCTCCCTGTACCCCGACCAGCTGCTCGCTCAACCTCACCCAAAAGCCAGATATGAAGAGGGAGCTGAGGGCCCGGCACCCCCAGCCCAGGCGCCGCCCGGGGTGGGGGGGGGCGTTGCCTGCCCCGACACCGCACGGCCCTGGGGGGAGGGCGGAGCGGAGCGGGGCAGGGCGGGCGGTACCTGCGGGTGGGCGGCAGCGGGCCACCACCGGCGCCACCCGGACCCGCGAGGAGCCCCGGCCGGAAATGAGGGAGTAGATACTTCCGGCAACAGACTTGACCTCACCGCGCGCTGGCCCCGCCTCCTCGCCCGAGTCATGTGGGCCGCGCGTGTTTTCCTGCGCATGCGCGCGCAAGTGAGTAGCCCGGGAGCCACTGAGGGCGCGCGCATGCGTAGTCGGTCAGCCTCTGGCGCGGGGAGTCATTGGCTGGGGGCGGCGGGGCGGGGCGAAAGACCGGGGCGGGGAGGGGGGGGGAGTCATTGGCTGGCGCAGTCGGGGCGGTGCAAAGCCCGAGACGGAGAGGGCTTCGAGCTGCTGGGCTCCGATTACCACCGTATATGATGTTTGCGTGACGTCATACTGCATGCCATGTACGTCATAGTTTATAGTAACATTCGCTGAAGATATTACGGCTGCAGTGCAGCTTATTTTCAAGCTGGGACCGCCCTGGTCACGCGGGGACAAAATTCCCGTGGCATATCTACGTGCATGGGCGTTGCTCTGCTGCACCGCCTTCCTGCCCGTAGAGGGGGCGAGGGCCCCTCGCTGCCGTCTCTGGCTGCGGGAAGTCGCCTAGAGCCTGGCCACCTATATTGACACCCTTTTTGAACACACGAGGGTGGGGGTCTCTACTGCAAACATAACCTTAGGCTGCAACCCATAGCTGAGAGCTGCCTTGGCTTTTTTTATATGTATACCAGGCTCATTGTGTAATGCACGCACACAACTATCAGTTGTTGTAAAGCGGCAATACTTAGGAGTTTCCGAAATGAGAGCAGTGAGTCTCCACCAGGTGCAGCAGCACCCCAGGCTGTCTGGAGATCCTTTCAACTGCCACAGGGTGCCACACAATGGCAGCACTGTTAGGTGTGCAAATCCGAGTCACAAGAGAAACCCAGGGGTTTCAAATAGAAATCCACAGCTGTAGCCTTTTGGGGTTTTTTTCACAACAGAAAAAAAAGCTGTCATTTTTTTCTGTAGTGAAAAAAAAGGGCGGGGGCTGGGGATGAAAGAGCTGCCAGAATCTGTGGGGTGCCTTGAATCTATCCAGGGGTGCCCCAGGTCTATCCAGGAGTGCATCCAGTCTATCCAGGGGTGCCTCGAGTCTAAAAAGGTTGTGAACCACTAAACTAGAGGTTACTAGGCTGATTAGGTGCAGACTTCCTAGTGTGTGGCAGGGAGAAACAACCAAAAAAGCAAACTAAAACAACAAACTACCTTGTTTGCCTAGAGACCACAGAGAAAAATATCTTTTGCGAATGAACATGTTGGGGGAACATGAACATTTCCCCCCTCCTGAAGGTTGGGACTGAGAGGCTGGGAATGTGGAGCAAGTCCTAAAGAAACCTAAACCATCACATGCCCAGGGTGACACAAACGCTGCCCCCAACAGCACAGCTTGCACCCAGGCCTCACCCAAAGCCAACACAGAGGCAAGTACAGGCCTGGCAAGTGGGACTTTGCCTGGTGCCACCATCTTAGGCATGGCCTGCTACATGCATGCCCACTGCCACACCTTGCAGCTTCTGTGGTAGGCAGCGGGGTGCAGATCTTCAAGACCCATGTTACACATACTCCCCTCCCCCCACACACACTTGTGTGCACGCACGTGGCATGCAGATGTCACCTGTGCAGGCAGCCTTGCACACGCACGCCCTGACCCCCCACTCCCAGACCGCATGGAGCAAGGATGGGGAGATTTCTTTCCCTGGCCGCACCCCTCTCCCCCAGCCCGCCGGCCGTGTCCGGGCAGGCGCAGAGCTGGGTGCCACGCGCCCGCAGGGGGCGCCCAGCCGCTGTCTCAGAGTTCTGAAGACTGAACGTTGCAACATTTGCGTTTCCATGGCAACGCGACGCTTCCCCCCCCCCCCCACTACCCCGGGAAGAGCCGCCCATATCCAGGGAAGAGCAGCCCAGGGGCCGGCGGAGCTGGGCCGGGGAAATCCCCCTCTCTGCCCCCCCTGCGGAGGCTCCGGGGTCCTCCCACCCCCGGCGCCCGACCCTGGGGCGAGATGCCTCTGAAGGTGGTGGTGGAGCTGCAGATCCACGCGGTGAGGGGCAGGGCAGAGGGTGGGGAGTGATGCTGCTGGAGGTTTGAGCTTTCCTAGCAGAGCCCGCTGACCTGCGTTGCTCTGCTGCTCTGAAATCCCCACGGCTGGAGCAGTTTTCCGCGTTACTGCCACCAGGGTGTTATTGCTTCCCTGCTCTGCAAAGGGAGCAGGAGGCCGCTGTAAGTGTCCCCCAGCTGCCCTCACAGCAAGGCTGGGATGAAATTACCCTACACAGGGTGCAGCCATACGCCACTGCCTTGCTTTTTTTCCATGGGTTTAGCTCATCAGCCACAAGACTGCAAAGGTCTGTTTTGGTCACAGGGATACACAATGTGTTTTATAGTTTCATAGTTGTTTGAGGGCTGGAAGGGACCTTACAGATCATCGGGTCCAGCCCCCCTGCGCTTGGGCTGGAAAGACTGCTGGGATCTGATGACGCCAGGAAGATGAGTGTCAAGATGCTTTTTGAAGATTGGCAGGGTGTCTCAGGGGGCAAGTGTGGAAAGCCAAGTGTATGGCAGCTAAGGACGTCTGTGTGAGAATGGAAGAATTGCTGATTTAACCTGTCAGGATCAAACATTGCATTAGTTCAGCTATCCTCAACCAGGGTGATGTGAGGGTGGCAGGGTGCTTTGCAATATTAGCACTGGGAGGTATGCAAGCATCTATATGTGATTCACAAAATAAACCCTGAGATTTCAAACTGGAATCATGCTGACCTGTTGTGGGCTTTCTGGGTTCTTTGCAACAGAAGAATTTCTCTGCTACTTTTCTGAAGGCAAAAAAAATGATTGGAATGGAAAAGCTGGACTTTTCCAAAAGGTGCCTTGAGGTGAATAAGGTTGAGAATCACTGGTTAAACAAATGTCAGGACTCCTCTAATTGTGCATTTGTCTTTTGGAGGATTATTGTGGCTGTTCAGAGTCTACTCAGAAGAGATTATAGTAATCTGTAGCACTTTGATAGGTCTTGCGAGTAGATGGAGAAATAGCTCTTTTAAAAAAAGTTTCTTTTAGCTGCTAGCCTTCCAGTCATCTCCTTCAGATATAATATTTCAGTGTCTATTAAGTAAAAGGCTAATATCCAAGAAATCTGTCTGGTTGCATGAATACAATTGTTGGGGAACAGAAATTGCCACATAGATAAACATATGGAATAGACCTCTCATTCAAAATTTCTGAAGTAAAGGAACAAACCCAAAGAAAACATGTTGAGGCCTCATTCTGCAATACTTCCTTGATTTTCAAAGCAATTTTGCCGGAGTCAGGGATTCGATGGTTGGAGCTTATCTATGTATTGTATCTGTTTATCAGCAGTATAGTGTATTAGTGATGGAATACATTAGTTGACAGAGGAAAACAATACTAAGAATCAAACAAATGAATTAGTATTTGGTTGAGGGACTCTGAAAACAATGCAAGAACTACATGGCAGTTGTTGCAACTGTGTATATTTTAAATCACACTGCCTTTATCTCTGGAGCATATTTTAAGGACAAATTCCAAAGGTGTAGAGTAGTCATGCCATGCCATGCCATGCCATGCCATAATATGCAGTTATAACAGGTATATTGTTTTTGAGTTTATGAATCCAGACTCATGGATAAAGATCTATTCTCAAGGGTTTTCAACTTCATAGTCTTTCTGGTACAACACTGCTGATGAAAAAAATCAGGCAGGCAACCCTGGGCACTCTACACAAGACATTTATTGCAGAGGTGCCTAAAGTAATTAGTTCTGCAGTAAAGTCTCTTTATCTACATGTCCAGCCCTATTAGGCTGGGGTAAACTAACTCTGCCATAGGTTAGTACTTGTAAATACAAATATTATCCTATGGCAGATTTCTTTAGTTTGCAGCAACACATGTGTAGATGCTGATGGGACTGGCTGGGGCACAAGAGTGCTTCAGTGCGGGGGCTGCCTGCTGACTAGCCCTGCATGGAAGCACCCTTGTGCCCCAGCCAGCCCCTCCACAGCATGTTGAGCTGGGTTGGACCAGCCCTTGGCTCACAGGCTGAACCCCCAGGGTCTTTGCCAGCTGGGGCTGCTCCGACTCTGCTCAATGTGCTGTGGTCCTGGGCACACGTGTAAATGTGTTGCCCAGGAGCAATAAACTCCAGCATGATAAGTGTTGGAGTTAATTGTGTTGTATTAATTGCATGTATAGACATGCCCCCTGACTATTAAAATGATGCAACATGCTAAGAATGAAAAAATGATGCAAACGTGTTCCGGTTAGAATACATGCCAAAGATGGGGGATTCAGAAGTGTCATGGTAACTTATGAGCACAAGTTGCATTTAAAGTCTTGTGGTAACTTCTGATTGTAAATTAACAGAGGGACTTTGGCATATCCCATTCCAGAAGCCCAGATCTGCCTTTCTGTACACAACTGTAATTTCTATTAATGTAACTGAAGGCGGAACTGGGTTCTAAGGACACATCTACACTGCCTCTGGACTGTGCTGGGGAGCATTGGGGATGCCTTCTCTGCACATGCTGGACTCCAAAAGAGATGCTCTAGGCATGCATGCCAGTACACTTGATGTTTTAGGTGTGCTTACTCCTGTCATAAGGCAGCTGTATTACATCCATTTTGGGGTGTAGTATGCTCAGAGTGAGGATGCTGTGCTCGCTGTCACACTTCCCAGGGACTGTGATAGAGAGACTCCTGTTGACTGCTTCCATAGGAAAGTCAATGGCATAGACACTGAGCTACCCTCTCAGCTGTAGCAGCGATTCTTGCAGATTGTGCTTGATGCATATTGATGACAGTGTGGGGAGGTATGACCAGGAACATTCAGATAACCATGGTTGTTTTCTTTCTTTCATAAGGTCACGTGCCCTGGTGTGTTCTTGCCAGAGAAACATGGCGTTTACCTCAGTGTCTGCATCCTGGGTCAATACAAGGAGACAGACTGCCTTCCTCCAATTTTTCCCCTCTTGTTTCATGAGAAGATGTGGTTTGAAAAGGTGATTTTCACTTGTTATATGATTTAGGCTTGAGTCTCTACACTACAACATTCACTTATTTGATTTCAAGAAGCATTTTTGTTCTAATTTACATGTGTTTGTGTAGCGTACACAGAGGTGATTGCACAATAGCTTAAAATGAAGTCTTACTCTTATATATAGGGCCTCCATAAAATCCTTGTGCACATCTACATTTTAATAACTTAGGTTGTATGTATGATAGAAACAATCTGTAAACGGCATTTAAAAGCAAATTTATTAAATTTTTAGGACAACTAGAGTACACAGTGCTAGACTTCATAAGTAATAATGAATTTATTCTTAAATAAGATGGAGCTCTGTGCCACTATGCTCTGAATGTATGACAGTTTCTAAATGATGTTTTTCCAGACAAGTGGCTAGGCAGAGGTGGACTAATTGATTGGCCACCTCGTTCACCTGACCTACCGCTGTTGGACTTCTTTTTATGGGGACATGTTAAAAGTGTAGTTTACTTGTCAAAACCATGTTCTTTGGTGGAACTTAGGGCTAGGATCGCCAATGCAATTAGTGCAGTAACTCAAGACCAACTGGGAAACATTTTCAAGGAGTTGGAAGATCGGATTGAGCACGGTATCATGATGGATGGTGGTTATGTTGAAGTCTAGCATTGTGTACTCTAGTTTTCCTGAAACTTTAATAAACTTTTTTAAATGCCATTTTCAGATTGTTTCTATCATACCTACAACCCAAGCTATTAAAGTTTAAAAGTGCACAAGGACTTTATGAAGACCCTGTATTGTGAGGGAGGATGGTGGGGGACATGGAAGGGTGGGTCTAAGTTTATGGGGGGCTGTAGGTGTGTGGATAAGTGGGGTGTGGGTGGGTATGCTCTCTCTCTCTGCCTCCCTCACTGCACACACAGACTGTCCCCCATTGCGCACAGGCACACACACACACACACACACACACACACACACACACACACACAGAGTCTCTCCCTCCCTCATTGCTCTCTTTTTCTCTCTCCCCCCATCCCTCATTGCAGAGATGTGAGTGCACACATGTGCACACACACTCTCTCGCTCCTGGCCCTGGGGTACCAGCACGGGCCTTATGCTCCTGCAGTCCGGCGGGAGTGTGGGGCACGTGGTGCTGGAGCAGCTGGTGGGCATGCAGGGAAGCAGTGAAAGCTGCAGCAAGCAGAGGCTTCTGGGTAGGGGGGCAGGGGTGAGAGGGGGTTGGGGATGGGGCGGGCCTGGGCTGGCCTTGCTACTGAGTCCTGCCAGCTCCCCCTGGATCCTACTGCCCTTGTCTCCTGTCAACTTTGACAGGCAGCCAGGAGCAGATAAATACAAATTTTTTAAATTTTTAGGGGCCCCGCAGGCCAGATAGAATGGCTTGGTGGGCCAGATGTGGCCCACGGGCCATATTTTGCCCACCCCTGCTCTACAGTTTGAACCCTTTATGGTCATTAATACCTGTACAAACTGGGTGTAAAACTTTACAGCTAGAGAAGTCTGTTCTGATGTAATTTTAAATTCACTTTCTGCACAAAGGAACAGGTTTTGTATTTCTATAACCCTCTGCAATCTGAATTTCTTTTGACAGTAGTGACATTTGATGGATATGGACGAATGATTAAATTGCAGTGGTGTTAGGTAATCTTATATAATCTCCGAACAACAGTGGCATATTAGGATACTTGCTCTGAAATAATTTTGTTGAAAACTTTTTTCTGTGGAAACAAAACAATATCTCCTTTTTTGGATGACTATCTTTGTTCATGATTTTCATGATACCAGCAGACAGATAACTAAAAATAAAGACCTAAAGAAGTGACAGATAAATTCCTTTACTAATATTTCATGTGCCATTTTAAAATCTGCAATAAGTGAGAATACAAGACCTCATCTTTAATTTTCTTGGGAGCAAATAAGGCTTGGATAATTGTAAAATGTCTTGAAATGGTTTTGGAAATACTTTGCTCTGTGTCTATGCTGCAAATACATTTCTTGAACATATATTCTTTTAAAACAGATGTAATAACACTTGTGTCTCTCCCTAGCGGTCTGTTGAATACCTTGAAATCACTATAAGAGTAATCAGGTTTTAAGTGTTGTTCCTAGTCCCCCTTGTTCTTTCTGTAGTTGTTCTTGTTCTGCTCTTTTAGAAGAACCCAAGCTCTGCTTTAATTAACTACTCTTTTGACATTTCTAGTAAAATTCCTTCCTCTAAAGGACATGGTGGTATTTCCCTCTCTCCCTAGGCTGTGGGGAGCATTGAAGATGAGCAGAGAATGAATCAATAGACACAGGGGCCTTAGTGGACCCTTTTTAATGTTTTCCAATAGAGAAAAGTGCTTTCTTACCTTGTGTTATTTAACTTAGGGTAACTAACACAAGGAGGAATCCTAGTGAAGACAAAAACAATTATAGTTTTAACGTGTGTCCACATGTCAAGATAAATCCTAGCCTACCTTTTAATCTAGGGCCCAAGGGCCTCATGTGGCCTGCAAGGAGTTAATTTGTGGCCCCTTGGCTCCTACCCAGCCACTGCTACCCCCATCACTGCAGCTGTAGTTGCAGCTGGAGTCACTGGCCTTTCCCCCTCCTTCTTCCAGCTTCCATTTCCTGCCACTGCCCCAAAGGGCATTGCTGTGTGATAGCACAGCCCAGTGGGTTCCAGGGGAGCCTGTAGCCTGGTATACTGGTGCAACATGATGCAGCACTAAAGTCCATGGTCAAGAAACTGAGGGCGAGTCTGGGGTGCCTGTACATGTGGGGCAGTGATGGGGGTGGGGGGTGGGAGAAGGGGGACGTCTGTGCAGTGTGCAGCCTGAGGGGCCTGTGGCTTGCCTTTGGTGGGGTGGTGCATAGGGGTCGCAGCCCTGTTACAAATTGGTCAGATCAGCCTTAATCCTTACTTAAACTTCTTACTAACATGAAAACTACAGACTGGCTTATCTTTACTGTGATTTTATCTCATGCTAGTTACCATGTGTTAGCTAAAGATTTTTTCTTAGTGAAGATGCACTTTGGTTTGGTCTCTTCCAGAAAGACTGTCACTAGTGTACTGTCCTGCAAGCTTCAACAATACCATATTTTCTTGCATATTACATATTCTGGAATATAATATGCATCTTATTTTTGAAAGGCAGAATGAAGAAAAAAGATTTTTCCAGAGTTACAGCTTCATAGTGCAGGGACAGAACCTATTCTTCACCTGATTCACCTTCCCTTTCCTGTTTGACTAAAGCTGCAACCCTAGTTGCTGCTGAAGACTAGTCTCTATGGGTGGATCTGTGATTCTGAAAAGATCTAATAAGTTTCCAGAGCTATGAAATTGGAGGCAAGAGAGACCAGGAGCAGCGAGTGGACAAGAAAATTGCCACAAAAAAGCTTAGCTTGATTGGTGGAACACTAAGACCATTACAAAGGAGAGAAGATCATTAACACCTGTGGAATGAAAAACAACGATCCATTAAGTCAACTGATTCTCTTAGCTGCATGAATAATAATGTCACAGTTGCTGCAGTGTGAGCAAGAATCAAAGCAGGGTGCTTCTATCCGGGGCAAAAAATCAGCTTCCCTGCTTAATACATGCACTCCAATTTGATTTGAGGAGGGGAGGGGGGCGCGGAGGGA